>NC_138214.1:11407328-11714435 GCF_964194415.1 Vipera berus
GACCACGGAGACGTCCTCGGACAAGCGCTGGCTCTTCGGCTTTGAAACAGAGATGAGCACCGGCCCCTAGAGTCGGAAACGACTGGCACGCATGTGCAGGGGAACCTTTACCTTTTAAACAGGACACCCATGTGTCTTCAATCTACAGATAGCTGGCAATGGCCAAGGAATACATAATTTTTCTAATTCATATTTTGCTCACCTTAAGCAAAGTAAAGATTATTTTGTAAAAAAAAAAAGCTTAACAGTTTAGCACATTTTCTTTAGAAGGGATTCTTTTTTAAGTATAACATACATATTATATATACGGTAACTAAAATAACTGTGCCTACTGTTACGTAACAAATGCCACTTATCTTTCTTAATGAAGTATAAAACTGTTAAGTCATTCCATCAGTGTAAATCAACCAAAGTCTCTCCTGCTGGTTTCCCATCTTAACAAATGCTAATACCTTTCATGAAATTACGTTGCGAGCTTTTTAAAAACATTGCTACATATGGCTGCTTGATCCAATATTTTATGAAGATATGCCCCCTTTTTTCCAGTTAGCCCATTTATTTCTGATTTCTCTGACTCTGGTAAGATGGTTTAATATACACCATAGCCCAGATATTAAATAATCAGTTCAATATTGGTGAGATATTTTTTCAGTTATAACTCATAATAGTCAATTTTGCAGGGGAAGGAAGATGAATAAATAACCATTTTCTGAGCCACGGATAGAATATTGGGTCTCAGGTAATAAAATAACTTTGTTATTTGAGGAGATTCCCTGATGCTTGCAAGATGCATGTATTATTTTCAGAGAGAAAAAGAGAACCAAGTAGATAGATTGAGGAAGAAAGATCACTGCTAGTAATAGTGATGATGATGGTGATTGATGTTGACGATGGTAATGGTCTGGATAAAATTATATTTTAGAGCTTAGAATTCAGGATTTATCCATTCATAATAGGAGGGTAATTAACAAGAAATGGAAGTTTGGCTTCACTACACGGCCGGAAACTTCATCATAAATTAGCCCCAGAAAGACATTGCTAGAAGATTTTCATCCAAAAATCTCAAAAAATAAGGTGGAGACACAGGCAGTTTCAGAATAAGATAAACCTGTGCAAAATCCAAATCTGTATATTCTACAGACACATTCACAGTCATGGGCAAAAGCTATGCTAGTGTAAAAATCTATGCCAATATTCACTAGCTGTAAAAGTAATTTCTTTCCACGGATTGAGTGGACAGGTAAACAGGGAAACCGCAGGCCTTCCCTGCATTTTCCTTTTGAAACTGGGAATGGTGTTGGATGAACACATATATTCATCCCATGGCTCTCACCACAATGGATTTGATGCTGCAGCCACCAGACTAGAAAGGCAAGTTAAAAAAATAAATCAATAAAATAATTCAGCTGTCTCTGACTTCTCCTGTTATGCAGCAGCAACTACGACAACCTTGATTCTTTTAAGGAATACTAAGATCGGATCTGATTAATATTTGAATGGGAATATGTGGATATTCCCAGATTCTGGGCTAGAAAATATATTCCAGAAGGAAAAAATGGCAAACCACTTCCATACTGTTGCCAAGAAATCTACATGCCGATGTTGATGAAGTGACCACAAACAAGGGATGGGGAGGAGGAGGAGGAGGAGGAGGAGGAGGAGGAGGAGGAGGAGGAGGAGGAGGAGGGGGCATGATAAAAGCATCCAGAATGATGCTCTTGGCTTTCCCTTTAGTCTTTTTTTCCTTCCATTCCCAAACAAAACATTTATTTCATTTCAAATGTTCTTTCAGCCCAACAGAAAGCGACAAAATGAGAAAGAGAGCGAATGAGACAGAAGTCAGGTATCACAAACATTGTTATCCAGCAGCCTTCCATATTTACAAATATATTTCTCTCCCCACACAAACAGAACAATGCCTAGAGGACAATGAGGCTGGCAGAGCTGAAAATCAGGAGGTGAAGTCCTCATTAGAAAATGATTTTGTAAGAGGGGGGGAAAAAATTACAGCTCTGAAGAGGCTATTTGGAGTATTTGACCCTGCCAGCTGCCAGGTCCTTCCTGATAAACTCACATTTGGAAATCATTTTTATGTTTCTAAATACAAAACTACACTTTCCCACTGGAGCCAGGAAGTATTAAGCGATGAGGTTAAGCCAGCCGTCATCAGAACAAAGTCTGATTGTCATACAGCTTTTGGCCCATGAACTTGGCTTTATTCCTAAGCAATGTGGATGGGTATATTTTTATTTTTTTATTTTATTTATTTTAATTCCATTTATATCCCGCCCTTCTCCGAAGACTCAGGGCGCCTTACAAGCTTAGCAGTAGCCTTCATCCTATGTATATGCCTGCTTATTAGGGCTTTCACACACACCCCAAGTGGCATTATTACAAAGTCAGCTTATTGCCCCCAACAATCTGGGTCCTCATTTTACCTACCTCGGAAGGATGGAAGGCTGAGTCAACCTTGAGCCTGGTGGGATGCGAACCTGCACTAATTGCAGGCAGCTGGTGTTACTTAAGGAGGCATTAGCCCACTGCTCCACCAAGGCTCTTTTATAAGATCTGGTAGCCTCAGAGGAGATAGGACAGGGGTTTTACCTGCATCTACTCCCTGCCTCCAAAAAGGATAAAATTAATTCAGTGGAGCGCAAATAAACATATTGACTGGAGATGTAATAGCACTCGCATGAAGCCATGGTGGTACAGTGGTTAGAATGCAGTATTGCAGGCTGACTCTGCCCACAACCAGGAGTTCGATCCTGACCGGTTCAAGGTTGACTCAGCCTTCCGTTCTTCCAAGGTCACTAAAATGAGGACCCAGATTGTTGGGGGCAAGAGGCTGACCCTGTAAAACACTTAGAGAGGGCTGTAAAGAACTGTGGAGCGGTATATAAGTCTAAATACTAATATGGAAGAAGATTTCTCTGTGCTTTCTTCCTTACTAGGATTCGGTGATCAAGATTTTATGTTGCTTTATTCGGGTTTCTAGAAATGTGGTCCAGCGCTTAGAATTCTTGAGTCAGGCTGGGAAGATCCAAATTCAGATCCTTCCTCATCAAATTCACCTGTAGCACACTCACTATGTTCTCATTCCTGACTGATCTTTGTTCAATAGGGCACCCGATGGAATTTGCATCTTAGGCCAATATAGTTCTAAAAAAAATAGCTGTGCAAATAAATGCCAGATGTAAAGAAGACTAAATTGTATATTCGCATTTCGGAGTGAGTTGGAAGAATCATCTCTCCTCCTTACTTACCTGGAGAATAAAGTTTTGCTTGCAGTATTGTGCTTTTAGGGACGCGGTGGCTCAGTGGGTTAGGACGCTGAGCTTGTCAATCAGAAGGTCGGCAGTTTGGCGGGTCGAATCCCAAGTGCCGCGTAACAGAGTGAGCGCCTGTTACTCATCCCAGCTTCTGCCAACCTAGCAGTTCGAAAGCATGTAAAAATGCAAGTAGAAAAATAGGGACCACTACGGTGGGAAGGTAACAGCGTTCCGTGTGCCTTGGGCGTCTCGTCATGCCGGCCACATGACCACGGAGACGTCCTTGGACAAGCGCTGGCTCTTGGGCTTTGAAATGGAGATGAGCCCCTAGAGTCGGAAACGACTAGCACGCATGTGCGGGGGAACCTTTACCTTTTTTTTTAATTGTGCTTTTAGCACTACCAAAAACAAACACCCCTCCTTCCACCATTCTCTCCTTTCAGTTATGTCCAAAATAATTCCATCAAGGTTTTGTTTGAATTTTGCCCATTCTGCCAGAGGATCTCTTACAAGGTCCAGCTGCTGAAGGAGGTCTCACAGTCATGTGATCACGATTTAGTCATTTGGCAACTGGCATGTGTGGTTGCAGTCCTGCAGTCATGTCATCGCCATGGGCAAACTTCACAGATGGCTTCCAACAAGCACAGTCAATGGGGAAGCCGGCAAGAGGTCACGAGTTGTAGTCTTGTGATTTTGCATTTAACCACCTAGGTAACTTGCTTAACAACTGCCGCCCTGAAACTGACATGATAAGTCAGCACAGTCACATGACATTTCACTTAATGACCATAGCTCTTAGCAACAGAGTTGGTGGGCCTCAATTGTGGTTGGTAAGTGAGGTCTATGTGGCCCCTACAAGCCAATTGCTTCTGTTGTGATTCAGGGTCAGCCTGTGGGTTTGGCAGTTGGGTCGGACGACTCAGAGGAGGAGGGGGGTGTTGAAGAGCTTGCTGAGGGGATTGGACAGCTTGATGAGAGCCCCCAGCAAGGCCCCTCTCATCTGGTCACGATGCAGACCCAGCTGTGTGAGCCTGACAGCGTGGATGAAGATGACCCACAGCTGTCCCTGTTCAAGGATGCCCGACGCAGGAGGCAGTCAGTCAGGAGTAAACAGAGGAAGGCAATGGGGCACCTCAGAAGGAGGCAGAGAGAAGCCACGCCCTGAACTGTATAAAAGGGGAATGCGTGGGAGGGCTGGTTTGCTGAAGGCAACCACTTGGATTGTTCCTGCTTCTTAGCTCGTGTTTTATGGTTGGTGTCTTGTCTTGCTCTGTTTTATGTGAATAAATTTGGCAGGCGTAATTCCAGCCTCTTGCCGTTTGTAGAGGGGTTGTCCCTGCCTTTTCTGCAGGGCCGGTAGCAGGCTGGTACAGAACAGCTTCTGCATTGGACCAACTAAGAGGGAGATGACGTGTACTGTCACTCAAAAGTAGGCTAGTTTTTGGTATACGTGATCACACATTTAGTGGGTAGAGAGAAGTCTTGTAAACCTGACATAAACCTTACTGCAATCTTTTAGAGAAGAATAGTATTATTACGTCCATGTTGCAACTGGGGGAGAGGAAAAGATAAGGAAGATTACAAGGTGAGTTAATGGGAAAAGTGACATTCTGGGAACATTATGATTCATAGTTCTGAGCTACTTAAGCTGTTGCATAAAAAAGAATTAAAAACCTCCAAGCTTTAAAATATAAGCTGTAATAATGATGGCACTGAAAGGTAACAATTTTTGTCTTTGGCAGAAATCCCAAGTACAATTATAATTCACCAACTTAAAAAAAACACTTTTCAACTTCACGTGTTTTCATGTGCCTGAAGTAAATTCTTGGGGTTGAAATAAGAAACTGCCAAATGTTTTGCAACAAAATGGGCTGATTTTTTTTACAGAATAACAGAGTTAGAAGGGACCTTGGAGGTCTTCTAGTCCAACCTCCTACTCAGGCAGGAAACCCTGTACCCCTCTGGACAAATGGCTGTCCAGTAACTTCTTAAAAACCTCCAGTGATGGAGCACCCACAACCTCTGGAGGCTAGTCATTCCACTGGTTAATTGTTCTAACTGTCAGGAAATTTCTCCTTAGTTCTAGGTTGCTTCTCTCCTTGATTAGTTTCCATCTGTTGCTTCTTCTCCTGCCTTCAGGCACTTTGGAGAATAGCTTGACTCCCTCTTCTTTGTGGCAGCCCCTGAGATACTGGAACCCTGCTATCATGTCCCCCCTTGTCCTTCTCTTCATTAGACTAGACAAACCCAATTCCAGCAACCGTTCCTTATATGTTTTAGCCTCCAGTCCCCTGATCACCTTTGTTGCTCTTCTCTTCACTCTTTCTAGAGTCTCAACATCTTTTTTACATCAAGGTGACCAAAATTAGATGCAGTATTCCAAGTGTGGCCTTACCAAGGCCTTATAAAGTGGCAGTTAACACTTCACATGATCTTGATTCCCTTTTCTTTTCTTGCATTAAGTACTAATCTGAACGCGGTGGCTCAGTGGGTTAGGACGCTGAGCTTGTCGATCAGAAGGTCGGCAGTTTGGCGGGTCGAATCCCGAGTGCCGCGTAACAGAGTGAGCGCCTGTTACTCGTCCCAGCTTCTGCCAACCTAGCAGTTCGAAAGCACATAAAAATGCAAATAGAAAAATAGGGACCACTACGGTGGGAAGGTAACAGCGTTCCGTGCGCCTTTGGCGTCTCGTCATGCCGGCCACATGACCACGGAGACGTCCTCGGACAAGCGCTGGCTCTTCGGCTTTGAAACGGAGATGAGCACCGGCCCCTAGAGTTGGAAACGACTAGCACGTATGTGCGGGGGAACCTTTACCTTTACCTTACTAATCTGAAAGGCTGCGACTTCACGCACACCCATAAATGCAGATTTTTTTATTAAAAAAAAGATGCAAAAAAGAGCAAAGGAACTTAATTTAAGGGCACCCTGAAATTTACAGATGCTTTGGTTTTTATCCTTACCAGTGTCATTCACAAGTATTTCCTCTGAACGGATTTAATTTTTAATTTTCTGGAATCAGTGTTAACCAGAAAAAAGGCAATTGTTGTCAGGAGTATTCAGACTGTCAGAATATCATTCAATCTAAAAGCAGTTAGAATCTCTGCAAAAGTAATTACTGAAACTCTATTCAAGTGTAATAATAACCTGCCACTGATGGCAGCAATTATGGGGAAAGTGTAATAGAAATCAAAGAAGCATTTTTCTCTGACAAGTACATTTCTAACTAAGGTTTACATTGGCAGAATACTGTTGACAGTGACAATCTGCTATATCACTCTTAATCACGCTTGCCATGATGCTATAGCCTGAACTGTTCCCATTTTACGATGAGTCTAATTGTGTGTTTCATCTGACACTGTCCACACTTACAATAATGCCATTGGGCAGGGGGTGGGTTGTGTGTTGGGTGACCTGAAAACCTGGTTGCGTAGAGGTCCTAAAATAGATCTAACACAGCTTGAACAGAAACATAACTCATGCAAATGACAAGAAATTTCCCAGAATATCACTATGTAGCAGCGCTCCACACTGTGCTGCCCCAGACACACCCAAAATGTTACCATGGTCCTTAACTTAAGTGATATGGTTTGCAGAAAAATGTCTGCTTACAACTCTGATTTCCAGGTCATTGTGCATTGTGCTATTTTAGGTACATGAAGACCAGGCAAAGACTTAGCAGACTTCTTTTATTTTAAGTTTTTGGATAGGAAAGCCAGCAGATCCTAAGGGATTCCCAGGAGCATTGAAAAAAGGATTCCGAAATCTGTACAGACATGAATGTTCCTACCAGCCTATGCAGTGGTGGGATTCAAATAAGCGAACAACTGGTTCTCTGTGTGGATGCTGCTTCCGGAAGTCCGTTCTGGGCCCGAGCAACAAAAAATTAGCTACTGGTTCTGCCAAAGTGGTGCGAACTGGCTGAATCCCACCTCACAAGCCATACCTCACAAGCCATACCTACAGCATTAACAAACACAAGTTTCCACTGTTCTTATTGTAATCTATTGTGACATCCAAAGCAAAACAAACAAAAATTCCTGGTCATGAACAATTTCGAAACATCACAGGTTATTTTAATGGCTTCTACTCCTGTTGAACATCACCATCTGTTCTGGCCTTTGCATACACATGCTAATAGAGCTCATTGCACAGCTGAGCCGTAAAAACAAACTCCTAAAACTACACATAATTTAAGCGCCTATATGCTCTTCGGTTCCATCTTCAATTTCACATACATCTGTTACTTTTCTCTCTTTTTTTATGCCTTCTCTCTTTTTTTCAGCGGTGGCCTTTTTTTAACCACCGTTAATGTAGTTACCAGAACTGGAGGAAAGAAAGAAAGATCGTCAGAGAAATAAGCAGGACTCGCCAGGAGGAATAGTAGCCATGTTCAGAGAGGCAGAAGGAACAGGACGAGAAATAGTCAAACCCCTTATCCTGCTAAATCGACTTTGTCATTTGCAGATTTGCTCTAGAGAATGAGGGACACAATCTATAAAGTCAGGCAAATTTTCCAATTTCATTCTTCATCTTTTAGCGTCTCATGTTGCCAACTTCATTTCGAACTGTTTCTGCCTCAATCTATTCCTCCTTCTCTGCTACAATGCATTCATATTTTGATCCTACATTTCTTCTAACATATGCATCTGTATGGGCCTATTTCAGGCAATCTGCATTTCCGCAAAGTATTTTCCTCTAGTCAAATTCATTTGTGCAGGGGGTCCTCGCCTTACCGCCACAACGGAGCCCAAAATTTCTGTTGCCAAGTGAAACATTTAAGTGAATTTTGCTCCACTTTACATAACCTTTCTTGCCAAAGTTGTTAAGTGAATCACTGCACTTGTTAAGTTAGTAATATGGTTGTTAGGAATCAGGCTTTCTTGTTGACTTGGCTTGTCAGAAGCTTGCAAAAAAAGGTGACCAGAGGACCCCCAGGACACTACGACCATCATCAATATGAACCAGCTGTCAGGCATCCGAATTTTGATCACGTGATCATGGGGAGGCTGCGATGGTTGTAAAAACGAGTGATCTTTTTCAATGCTGTGGTAACTTCAAATGGTTACTAAATGAACTGTTCTAAGTCAAGGACTACTTGTATATTATTCTCTATCTCTTTCACCTACTCATAGATAGATAGATAGATAGATAGATAGATAGATAGATAGATAGATAGATAGATAGATAGATAGATAGATAGATAGACAGACAGACAGACAGACAGACAGACAGACAGACAGACAGACAGACAGACAGACAGACAGACAGACAGACAGACAGACAGGATGATAGATAGATAGATAGATAGATAGATAGATAGATAGATAGATAGATAGATAGATAGATAGATAGATAGATAGATAGATAGATAGATAGATAGATAGATAGATAGAGTGTGTTTGTGTACACACACATTTTTAAATCCAGCTCTTCTTTTCCTGTGGCTCAATGGCACATGGGCTTTTTGCTATGGAAGATCTCAGGATCAGTTCTAATCCCTACTTTTTCTAGACTTCTAAACCTCCACAGGATTCCCAGTCAGTGGAGCTCAGAAGTCTACAAAATGGATCCTGAGCTCAGTCTGTCCAAATTCTTACCAAATTTTTAATGGGACTGAAGGGAGAATTAGCAAATTTTAATTTAATTTAATTTAATTTAATAATATTTGTATACCGCCCTTCTCCCTGAGGACTCAGGGCGGTTCACAGGGCAGAATAAAATACTAAATACAAACATTAAAAAAAGATTAAATGGTTGCCCAAGTTAAAACAATTGGAATAGAATTCTAAAACACCAAGTTAAAATTAAGACACCAAAAATAAAAATAAATGGCTGGAAAGAAGCCGTATTAACTTAATGATATTAGTCAATTGTTCCCACCTCTATTTTGTGAAGTATTCCACCCTGGTTGCTATTTAGAACATAGAATAATTGGATTGGAAGGGAATTTGGAGGCCGCCTAGTCCAACCCCCCTGCTCAGGCAAGAAACTCTATACCATTCCAGACTGTCCAATATCTTCTTCAGAACCTCCATTGATGGAGCATCCACAACTTCCAGAAGTAAGCTGTTCCACTGATTAATTGTTCTGTCAGAAAATTTCTCCTTATTTCTAGATTGGCTCTTTCCTTGATTAGTTTCCATCCATTGTTTCTTGTTCTGCCTTCAGGTGCTTTGGAGAACAGATCAAGCCCCTTCTCTCTGTGACAGCCTCTCAAGTACTACTTGTCACCCCTAGTCAGTGGTGGGATTCAGCTGGTTTGCACCACTTCGGCAGAACTGGTAGCTAATTTTTTGTTGCCCAGGCCCAGAATGGTCTTCTCGAAGTGGCATCCATGCAGAGAACCGGTTGTTCACATATTTGAATCCCACTACTGCCCCTAGTCCTTCTCTTTGTTTGATTGTCCACACCTAGGTCCTCACAGCTCAGAACAAAAACTGGACACCCCCATATAAAAGTGCCAACAATGGACTAAATCAATGATCTGGAGCAATAAATTATCCTACTTTCAAAGGACTATGCCATTATTAATTTAGTTTTCAAGATAGTTCCTCCCCCCCCCCCAAAAAAAATCAGATCAGATCATTGAATTCTGGATGCTTAGCTTCTAGAAAGGATTGCCACCATCTTCCACCAGGTCTTCCAGCCTTCTTTCTGACTTGCTCTTCCCCCTTAGCCAGGAGTCTGCAACCTTGACAACTTTAAGACTTGTGGACTTCAGTTCCCAGAATTCTGGCAGCTGAAGTCCACAAGCTAATTCTGGCAGCTGAAGTCCACAAGTTAAGTTGTCAAGGTTGCAGACTCCTGCCCTACACCATCACTCAGAAATTGGTAGCTAGGCCCACTATGAGATTTCAGCGTGCAATACTATAAGCCAACATCTGCATGTCATGTTTATGGTTTCCAACATCATCAGCCAGATGAGCTTTCTATTGTTCCTGGAATTGTTCAAGCATATAATAGAGTTCCAGCAAGTTCAACTCTTCTCCATTAAGGATAGCATAAGTATACAGTTCTCCTGTCATATTGTGGATTAGTTTCTCTCCCACCCACCCCTTTTCAGCAAAATCACTTCCCCAAAACAAGGAAGGGAAACAAATTAAGGGCAAGTTATCTGATTTCCCACAACCGTTTCTCCCATTCCCGGTTGCCACACAGGAGAGAAGGAAGCACATGCTATGTTCTCATGAAATGAACTTCAAAGCCACTTGACGGATCCCTTAAGCTGGTCTCTTCAAAGGAGGGGTGTTATGGGCTTTGCCCTTGCCTTAGACCAGGGGTCTTCAAACTTGGCCCTTTTATGACTTGTGGGATTTTTATGACTTGAGGAATTCTGGGAGTTGAAGTCCACAAGTCAAAAAAGGGCCACGTTTGAAGACCCCTGCAAGGATTTCCTTGCAAGCAAGAGCTTTCTGAATATTTTTCAGCTGCTTTGGTTGAAGTGGGCTCATGATCTCTAAGAAATCCAGCCCAGGTCTGCCAAAGAGATTCTTCTGGAACAAGTCAACGACAACAGCAGTGAATGATTTACAAAACCAGCACTGGGCTTCCCACTTTCCCTCTTGAAGGAAAGTGGGAAGACCAATGCAGATTTTATAGGTCACAATTCACTGGGGGGGGGAAACCCGTATCTGAAAATCACCTAGAAAAAGTAAGATAACAGAACAGGGAAAACAGAATAAGACAGTTGGAAGGGACCTTGGAGGTCTTCTAGTCCAACCCCCTGCTCAAGCAAGAAACCCTGTACCATTCCAGACAAGTGGCTGTTCAGTCTCTTCTTAAAAACTTCCAGTGTTGGAGCATTCACCACTTCTGGAGGCAGGTTGTTCCACTTGTTAATTGTTCTAACTGTCAGGAAATTTCTCCTTAGTTCTAGGTTGCTTCTCTCCTTGATTAGTTTCCATCCATTGCTTCTTGTCCTGCCTTCAGGTGCTTTGTAGAATAGCTTGACTCCCTCTTCTTTGGGGCAGCCCCTGAGATATTGGGACACTGTTATCATGTCACCCCTACTCCTTCTTTTCATCAGCGGGGTGCTGTTAACTTAGTGCTGCTCGTCATCGGGGTATTGTCTCAATTTGGAAGTCAGTAATTTGACATGAAGAAAACCAAAAGGCTCCCCCTCGGATCAGAACCTCACAGGAGGAGGGGGTCTGGTGGACAAGGGTCTCTGTGGACGCAAGGCCACATGGATGGAAGTTCTTTGTAGCAATCAGATGGAGTCCATGGGGCTTTGGCCTGACACTTAGGAGCTAGCACGGCTTTTATCTGGGGAATCCCTTCAAAGAAATGCTTTGATTGAAGCTCTGTTGAATCAAAGCCCCCCCCCCAGTGCCCTAGTTGCCACATTAAAAGAGAGCTAGAAAGAAAGAGCCAGAGCACGACCGTGCCTTGAATGAGATTTGAGATCAAGACTTTCTGCTTTCTTTTTTCCTGCATTGCTAAACTCAGTGCGGGAAGTTTCTTTGATTTGTTTTGCTATATTAAGCCTGTGTATTTTTCATTTCAAAAGGGGAGAACTGGGATCTGAGGATTTTTGTGGGGGGGGGAGGGTTATATGCTGCCAAATCAAATCCTTCCAGGCTCCCAACAGCTTGCCCTCACGGTCTATGCAATGTAATCACACTTGGGCAAATAATGCATTCTAAATTTGCATCTTCAGCCATGGACCAGCTGGTTAGTGCAAGTGTCCTCCTTCTCAAGAGCAGGTCAAAAGGGACTTAATGCTTTCCTGCAAAGGATAGATGCAGTCCATGTGTTCTAACTCTCCTCGGCTTAAAAGATGTGGATCTGCCACGCAGATGTTGTTGCAGTTGAGTGATCCCTCCATCGCTTGAGAGACTACCAAGGAATGAACTTGCCAGTGGCAAAACCCTTTAGATCTTGTCATTCCATCCTTTACAGTTGGGTTGGTCATGACCTCCAAGCCTTTGCCAGATGGGGCACCTCTTCCTAGAGACCTAATTTCTCTAAGTAAATTAGCCAAGCACCTGCCCAGGACCCGAATAAAACAAACCACACATTACAAGCCAAGTTACCCTTAGGCATCTCTCTGAGAAAGTTAAAGGGGAATGCTTTTAATTCAGGGCCAAAAAAACCTATTGGCCCTCCCAAATTTGTTGGATTTTAGCAACCAAGGAGTAGTAGTAAAAGGCAATGCAAGCTTCACTCTTAGTTTTGCACGTCTTTATGGAAAGGGTTGGTATCTCTTGGTTCTTTCTAAAAAAATCTTTCCACAGAATTTCAGGCAAAACCATTTTCTATACAAATTGCTGTTCAGCTTAGGTCTGTTTTGAATCTGGCCTACGTTTTTGTATTTTGATTATTGCTATGTCACTGAATTTCTCATACACATCTAGCAGCATTTGATTTAACTTCAGGTCATTACTGATAGAGCTACATTTATTTATCTGTGCCTTTCTTATGTATGTATAGGGACGCGGTGGCTCAGTGGGTTAGGACACTGAGCTTGTCAATCAGATGGTCGGCAGTTTGGCAGGTTGAATCCCGAATGCCGCATAACAGAGTGAGCACCTGTTACTCATCCCAGCTTCTGCCAACCTAGCAGTTCGAAAGCACGTAAAAACGCAAGTAGAAAAATAGGGACCACTCCGGTGGGAAGGTAACAGCGTTCCGTGAGCCTTTGGCGTCTAGTCATGCCGGCCACATGACCACGGAGACATCCTCAGACAAGCGCTGGCTCTTCAGCTTTGAAACGGAGATGAGCACCGGCCCCTAGAGTCAGAAACGACAAGCACGCATGTGCGGGGGAAACTTTACCTTTTACCTTCTTATGTATACTAGTGCCATGTGTCTCTTTTTACACAGACCGAATATTACTGAAGTGCACAGAGTACACATCTTGTCAAGATTGACTAGGTATTGTCCCCCTACCCTGGGCAGTATATTCTCTAGTAATGCAGAACTCCATATATTTCAGCAAAGTATTCCAAACATATTCTACTCAATTACTAATTTGTCAATTTCCTCCCTAAAAGAAACTCTAAATTTTAAAAGACACAGGTGGAACAAATTTCATTCAGTTAAATATTGTAACAGTCTTAACAGATGCATATTTTATCACATTTTTTTTCAAAAGAATTATAAAGGTTATGAACATCTGTGATGATAGATGATAGCTATCTATTGGAGAGAGACAGAGACACACGGAGAGAGAATATTACTTTTTCACATCAATCAATAGGAAAATCATTCTTTAAAAACAAATTGGTACATATCTCTGCCTCAGATCTGTCTGGAAGAGGAAGACAAACCAGCTTTCTATCACTGAAGGCCTAAAGGGTTTTCTGTGCACAGCTTTACTATACATCTGCTTACAAAATCACATATTTTTTGCAAAATTCAATGTTATGATTTCAGATATTCGTCCTTATTTAATATAGTGCTTAAGTTATTATAGCCATTATCTTTGGTTAATTATTCCAACTTCAATACTCTTTGTTTCACTCCAACCCAGTCAACCCACTGAAGACCATTTCCATTCCAAGCTAAAGTCTTCTCTCTGCTCCAGCTTCTCCTTGACCTGATAGTTACAGAATTATCAAAGAGGTCCTTCTTTCGGAAAGGAAGATTTCATTCAACTCAGAACTGCTATCAAGGACAACTTTGATTCTGTTTCTCAGCTACCTGCTCTCTGAAGAGCCTCTACTTCCTTACCTATCCTTCTTAGAATCATAGAATCACAGGTCTGGAAGGAACCTTGAAGGTCTTCTAATGCAACCCCCTCATCAAGGTAGGAGATCTTACTGCATCCTGGGCAAATGGATGTTCAATCCTTTTTTGAAGACTCCCAGTGATGGAGTAAAGCAGAGACATCACCCTGTCAACAAAAGTGCGTATAGTCAAGGCTATGGTCTTCCCAGTTGCAATGTATGGCAGTGAAAGCTGGACCATAAAAAAGGCTGAGCGCCAAAGAATTGAGGCCTTTGAACTATGGTGCTGGAGAAGACTCCTGCGAGTCCCTTGGACTGCAAGGTGATCAAACCGGTCAGTCCTAGAGGAGATCAACCCTGACTGCTCTTTAGAAGGCCAGATCCTGAAGCTAAAACTCAAATACTTTGGCCACCTAATGAGAAGGAAGGACTCACTGGAGAAGAGCCTAATGCTGGGAAAGGTTGAGGGCAAGAGAAGAAGGGGACGACAGAGAATGGGGTGGCTGGATGGAGTCACTGAAGTAGCAGGCGTGAGCTTAAATGGACTCCAGAAGATGGTAGAGGACAGGAAGGCCTGGAGGAACGTTGTCCATGAGGTCGCGATGGGTCGGACACGACTTCGCAGCTAACAACAACAACAGTGATGGAGTATCCATAACTTCAGGAAACAAGCTGTTTCATTAATTAATTGTTCTCCTGGTCAGAAATTTTCTCCTTAGTTGTAGGCTGGCTCTCTCCTTGATTAGTTTCCCTTTGTTACTTCTTGTCCTGTCCTCAGGTGTTTTAGAGAAGTAGTTGACTCCTTTTTTCTATGTGACAGCCACTCAAGTACCAGAATCCTTCCATTTTGATTTTCAGATCTTGATACTTGGTAATCTTCTTGGTCTTCTATTATCTCCTAGTAATGCAACATCAATTATCCACACTTTCTTCTTTTCAACTTATATATAGGGTATGTTGTAGCTTTCTTTTATCAGCTAGCCTTGTCTTGTAGACTTCATTTTGGCATTAACTCTGCAGGTTATGCTTTCCTTCAGACTTCATCTTTTCAATTTTGCCTTCTCTTCTTCTTCCTATTCTCCCTTCATTTTCTGCTCTCCTTTTAAAAGTTCTGTTCTATCCAACTCTTGCTCTTATTGATTTTTGATAGTTGCACACCTGCCTTTTTCCTGTCCACAATCTGTAGGCAACAATGTGTATTTCTCTCTTATATTGGTTTTTACCCAAAACCCAACATAAATTCATTTCAAGTGACCCTCATGCCTGCCCAGAATATCAACCAACTTAGACCCTTATAATACATCCAATTCATCTAAATACTGATGACATTTCAGTTACTTGCTGCCTTCTTGACAACGGTAACCAAGGCCTTTTTCAGAACTTGGTTCCCCCTCGCTCATTTTAACCATCTCAGAGTCCTGAAGCCTCACCTAATATACTTTTATCTCATAAGCAGTTTCTTCAATTAGTCTTCAGACTTTAACAACATACACACAAATCCTGAGTGTTCCCTCTGCACAGCTACATTATTCTCTTACTCATATAACATATTAATCCACAGTTAACTGAACAATCATTTCATTTAACATTCAATTATTAGATTAACCCAGCTGGCTGTGTTTTCACAACACACCAAACAAGGAAAGGACTACATTGGCTGGATTCACTCACAACAATACATGGAGTCAGACTAGCCTGTTTCAGCTTACCATGTTGGGGAAGTCAAAAAACTTAGGCTTGGACAAGGATGACCAGATCTATTTTGCAAAAATACAGAAGACCATTATGGGATATCAAAATGTTCTAAATCTAAATATTGCCCCTCACAATTTCAGTAGAGAATATTTGTAGCTCAGGGTTGGAATGAGGGATCCTTGGTGCTCTCTGAGCTTGGGGTGGTGTTTTTTTTCAGATGTTTTATTACCCAAACTAGGTGTAATGAAATGTCTGCAAGAAAACTACCAAGGTCAGAGAGTACCCAGGACACCTCATGCCATCAATTTGGAATCATTGTACAGACATAAGAGACTCAGGTTCAGCCCCCATGAATTCTGGTGACCCTTATCTAGTGTCAATTGAGCTGTGACTGTTAGTTGACCAGAGTCTGGTGTATAGGTAGCAATAATAAAGTCTTCAGTGCTTAGAACTCAGCGAGTGTTCCTGGTTCTTTGTGTCTGGCAGTTAAGCTTAAAAGTCCCAAAGCTTAAAACTAAAAGGCTGAAGCCTGGTGATGTCACAAAAAAGGGTCTAGTAGATGTTGCAAAATTGTCAACCCTTGATATGTGGGTTAAGCTTAGGAGCTAAGAGAATTGGGTCAAAAATGTGAAGGCCCTATGTTGGGAAGGGTGGTGGAGAAGCTCTTCTTATTAGAAGATTAGAAATAGAATACAATTCTTTATTCCTTATTGAGGGATACTTTTGAAGAACATCTAAGAGCTTCTCCAACCAGGAAAAATGCAATTGGAAAAAAAATTCTTTTGTCTAAAACCCTGGACAGTTGCTGTCAACTAGGATAGATTATAGAAATAGGCAGCATGGGTTTTTTTCAGTTGAAAGACATGTCCAATTTTTTGCCCAGAAATTGTCTGGTCCAAAAGATTTTTCCCCCTTCACTTAAATAAAAGAAGACACACTAGCAAAGGATTTATCTAAAATGCCAGGTCTCCTTCTAAGTTGAACTTTCCACTGTATTTCTGGCACAGACTCTCGGGAGAAATGCAGGTTTGGAAATTGAGCTTCTGAAAAGCAAACAGCTCCTCTGATCAGTGTCTCATTTTGCAAACCTTCCTGCATCATTTGTTTTCCAGATGGGCAAGCAAAAAGGTCAAGAAACCCAGGTCAGCCAATCTGATTGAGGGGAAAAAATGTGATTTCTGACAGGGAAATTTGCAAAGAGAAGAACAAATCAGAAACACTGTAAAAAAATTATATATATATATATATATATATATATATATATATATATATATATATATATATATATATATATATATATATATATATATATATATATATATATATATATATATATATATATATACTGTATGTGTGTGTGTATGTGTGTGTGTGTGTGTGTGTGTGTGTATATATATATATATATATATATATATATATATATATATATATGTATATATGTATGTAATTTTTTTTACAGTGTTTCTGATTTGTTCTTCTCTTTGGCTTTACTCTCTACTGGAGTTTGTATTTTGAGATGTGCCCTTTTCTTTTCTTGTTTTATTTGTTTCTCACCATAACAGGGAAGGTGATCGATTCAATGAGGAAGAGAGCGAATTAAATTGCTATTAAAATGTTTTGTAACAATAACTATCAGCATGCACCTTAAATGTCAAAAGATTCCCTTAAAGACTGATGTACGGATTACAAAATAAATCATTTATTTATATCCTGCCTTTATTATTTGTGTAATAAACTCAAGGCGGCTTTTTAATTGTCTCTTTTATGTGGTATGTAGGTGTTGTTTATCTCTATGTGACTGTTGATGGCCAATTTGTCTGTATGTCAGGCTTCCAAGAATTCTCTTTTTTGGGACATGAGTGGATCTGGATGAAAAAGACCCCTTTCTCCCTTGGTGTCACCTTGATCTGGATCACCGCAGCAATCTGATTCAAGACAGAGCAAAATCAACTTAGTTCCTCTTGGAACAAAGGGAGGTGACTCAGTTCAACTGGATCACCAACGCATTGGGAGGAGGCTTCAAACACAGGTGAGGAAATGAATCTTTCAGGATGACTATTTTATAAATGTGCTTCAGGCTCTTAGGATTCCAATTTGCTCTTAACCCTCAAATGCTGTCTTTCTAGAACTGAGGTCTCTAGTACCAATAATTCAAGAAGCCTGGGAAAGTAAAACTTAGTGCAATATTTTCAGTGAACGCATCCATTACGTGATCTTATCGCTCTGCATAAAGAAATTTGCCAGTCGTTGTTTTGTGACTGTTGTGGATACCTTTTCTGAAATTTTCTGCTGATTATGCTAGAGCAATATTATGAGACAAAGAATGTATGCATAATGGGCATAAATCTTTCTATACGAGTCACTGGAGAGGCAAGAAAAATGGATTCTGTCAAGGCTCTACATACAGATATGCATTAAACAACAGCCCTTGGTAGTTCAGAAGACCGGGTTTCAAATGTAGAATTGGTGGGGAGATAATGAAGAATAAAATTAGCACTTTGTCAATGTGTTAAACCTTGCTGGGATTTTCTGCTGGCATATTTTTATAGTTTAGGAGGATAAATGATGAGATCATAAATTTTGCCAACTTTTCAGCTGATCTTCCAAAGTAAAAATACAAAAAAGCTGCAACTGTGCACAACAGAAGTTGTTATTCACTGAGAATGCTGTACTACCACCATAATTCCCAATTAGGGAAATATATATTAAAAATTGTCACATTCTCCTATAGGACATCTGTTGGTGGTTTATGCTGAATAATCCTTCCTTCCTTCCCCTCTTCCTTCCTTCCTTCCTTCCTTCCTTCCTTCCTTCCTTCCTTCCTCCCTTCCTCCCTTCCTCCCTTCCTTCCTCTCTTCCTTCCCTTTCCCTTCCCTTCCCTTCCCTTTCCCTTCCCTTCCCTTCCCTTCCCTTAACCAAGTTGTTTCTGACTTGGCAAGATCCATGTTCCAGCAATGTTCTCCAATGATCAATCTAAAGGAAGTGCATTTTTTTTCCACTCACAGTAATGTGTTGGTTAATTATTCTGCATGTTTTTAGTTTCTCCTGAAATGAGGACAGTATTTTTTCCCAGAGTCTGAAAAAATGCAAAGCTTGGCTAATGAAATTGATTCAAGCTAGGAAGGGGAGCCATAAAATGAGCTGCATGTACTTCATGGGAGAGAGGGAGGAGGAGGAGGAGGAGGAGGAGGAGGAGGAGGAGGAGGAGGAGGAGGAGGAGGAGGAGGAGGAGGAGGAGGAGATTAGGCGTCATCTTCAGTATTCCTGCAACTTTCACATTGTTATATAGTCCCAGAAATGAGCTTGTTACTTCAGCAACTTTTTCCTAACTGCAGGAACGATGTGCAAAAATTGACAAATCACAGCAAACCACTTCTCCTTCTAGAAGATTACTTCCAGAAAATTGGGAGAACTGGCATGATACAAAAGGGGAAAGGACTGTTCGTTATTTTCTGAATTTTCCATAAACAAGTATCTATCTTTCGTCAACTTGGGTATTAAGATTTTTGCACCTTCCAAACTAAAAATATTCCTTAGGATCAGGAATAACACCCCTGTCGCAGAGTTTTTAACCACACTACTTGTTGACTTCAGGATGTAACAAAAACGAGCTGTTGCTGAGGGTGGTGGAGAAATGCCAAGGATGGTGGGGGGGGAAGGGAAAATCATTGATGTATTTATTTCCTACATTGCCCTGTGACTTCAGTTTCCAGAGATAGGTGGAAATCTATTAAAAATGAAGTCTGTAAAATAAGCCAATATACAAAGAATAAGAATAGAAGCAGTATAGAAGTAAAAACCCAGTAGTTCTCATAATAGGAGATTACATAATAGATTTTTGTAAAAAAAAAAAAAACACACACACACAAAAAACCCCCACACAATGAGAATCGCAGCAGGGTAAATATTCAATAACTTAAAAATTGTTTCCTGAAAATTACTGGGAACATAAAAAGTTCTTCCCCTAATTTTAAATTGGAAGGCGTTTGGTGAAAGCGTATTAAAAGACATAAGGTTTGGCGAGCTGTAGCTGATGACTTTTGACAAATTTGCTTAAGTTAGTTAGTTACTAAATTAATTACTTCTGATTTTCGACTAACCTGGATTAACAAGGCTCTCCTCTTTTTGATCCTAGAAAGATCCTAAGTAGATTTATTTGTCTGACAAGACCTTCTACCTTGATTAGTTTCCATTCATTGTTTCTTGTCTTGCCTTCTGGTGCTTTGGAAACTAGGTTGACCCCTGTTTTCTGTGGTAGCCCCTCAAAGAAAAGGGGGGTCAACCTAGTTTCCAAAACCAGAAGGCAAGACAAGAAACAATGAATGGAAACTAATCAAGGAGAGAAGCAACCTAGAACTAAGGAGAAATTTCCTAACAGTGAAGACAATTGGAATGGCAGCTTGTGGGTGCTCCATTACTGGAGGCTTTTAAGAAGACTTTTAAGAAGAGACTGGACATCCATTTGTCTGGAATGGTATAGGGTCTTCTGACTGAGCAGAGGTTTGGACTAGAAGACCTCCAAGGGCCCTTCCCACTCTGTTATTCTGTTATCATAAATAGGGTGGCCCCAATGATAACATTGTTTATTATAAATATGGGGCTATTCCTTACAAGGTGTCATTTGGCTGGTTGACCACAAGAAGGGTCTCAGATGAAGACACTGAAGCCTTGAGAACACAAGAATCCAAGAGCTAGGTCTTCTGGCAGTTTCTACAGATAAAGACACTTCTGACATCAAACCATTCTTTCAGCACTGGTCTCAAGAATCAACATTATCAGGCAAGTTGATGCCCATAAGATACCACTCAATGCAAGGAACAATGATGAAAGTGTAGAGAAAGAACAGCATTCTCTACTTGTAGAAGTCAAAGCTGAATTTCTAGGGAAGTCCTGCAAGTTGAGCTTTTGAGATCAATTTATCCTGGGTCCAGCCTCACAATGTGGACACAGAAATGCCCTCCTGATTTGCCAAATTCCTCCCTTATAAAACCTCACTCAATTCTTTAAGCTTCATCCTTTTTTCTGTGACATATTGAGTGGGCTTCAAAATCTCAGGAGAATTGTCTATTTATCATTTACACAGGGATCACAAAAATTACTGGTCAATGTTTTGTGGCTTCTTAACCAAAGGGAATGTTGTTGTGGTTGTTGTTATTTGTTATATATACAAGAATGTGAAGTCATAGCTGCAAGTATTTAGCTGGCATTGGCCTTTGTTTGCATCAAGTTCTTCCCAAGAACCTCAGATGTTGTATACATGTGGATCCGAGTAGTGTTGCTTTTTGCATTTGACAGATGGAAATTTTGTCAATGTGCAGATTTTCTAAGTGCCATCCCAGATTTTTTGGGTATGGCAACCCAGTGTGAGGATAACCCCTGGGACCACCACAGCCAGTTTGTCCCATAATCTATTATGATTTTCAGAACTTGATCCTTTTGATATTCTGCAATTTTTTGTCTTCTATTCTACTATCTCCTGGTAATGTCACATCAATTATCCTCACTTTCTTCTTCTCAACCACAGTTAAATCTGGTGTGTTATGAGCCGAGACTTTATCAGACTGTATTCGAAAATCCCACAATATTTTAACCTGTTCATTTTCAATTCATTTTTTTCCAATTCTTAATTTCCCACCAATTTTTCATTACAAGCCTATGCTAATTTTTACAGATGTTCTGGTGAATCATTTTGGCAACTGTCTGATGTCATTGTTTATGACCAGTTTGTGCAATCTTCTTACACAAAATTATTGCTAATTGCAGTTAGGTTCTCCCTGTTGATATGAGTTTAAATCTGGCGCGATGCAATTGACAGATAACTATATTAGCAAATATAGTCCTAAGAATCAACGCTTCGTTTTTTAAAACATGCTTCCTTTCTTAACTTCAGCATATTTAATTAAATGTTACCCTAATTATGTTCTGCACAATTATTTTATGCCCTCCTTGGCTTTTTCAGTCTTCAAATATTTGTCCACTAATATTATTATCCCTTGCACACATTACATCTTTTAACCTTTTCTCGCAAGTTATTCTCACACCAGGCTTCTGATTGTGTTTGCTTTTGGCTGCTGAGGATCCTCCAAAGGGCTGATCTGTCCCAGGGATCTAGGAGGACAAGATAAGAGTTCCCTTTTGCTGCTCTTCTCTTTCTCCTTCTCCTTCTCCTTCTCTCCCTCCTCCTGTGCAGAACACACAGTGGTGGGATTCAAATATGTGAACAACTGGTTCTCTGTGTGGATGCCACTTCCGGAAGTCCATTATGGGCCTGGGCAACAAAAAATTAGCTACTGGTTCTGCCAAAGTGGTGCAAACCGGCTGAATCCCACCACTGAAAACACATTAGGTGGGCAAGTGATTTCCAGAGGTTTTGATCAATTCCCAGCATCTTCGGCTTTGTCATTAATAATTTTAAGATCTTCCTTAAGTCTTTAGTGCTAACATTCAGTTCTTATTCTATTCCATCCCATTCCATTCTTTATTGGCCAAGTGTAATTAGACACACAAGAAATTTGTCTCCGGTGCATAAGCTCTCAGTGTACATGCAAAACCTCAAAATAATCATAATCATAATAACAAAATAATGGTAATCAGATGTCATATTAATGACACAAATAATGCCGGCCTCTAGGCATCTATAAGATATGGCCAACAGACTACATTTGGACATAGAGACCCGATTATACAAGCTTATGCTCTCTTCAATTCTAGTCTGGATTCCTGCAAGGTGATGTACATTGGGCAGCCTTTGAAGATTACTCAGAAACTGAGGTCTCTATTGCAGTAAGGTGAAAGACCCTAGAACTATATATCACTGGTATTGCAGACACTACATTGTTTCCCAGAAGTTTTCTTCTGGGTCCTCTTCAAAATGTTGTTTGTAACCTACAACACCCAACGTGGCTTGCTGAGCCCTACATGCAGGACTGTCTCTTCCCTGTCTGATGTCTCTGCTCTGCATGTTGAACCTGGAAGAAGAGGCATCAGGCCCCTTAGCTGCAGAGCATGATCGATAAAGCAAGATTGACAGATCTTCTTTAATGAGTTTTAATACGCCCCCCAAAGAGGCTTGAGAAGACCCCTCCAGCCTTCCTTGATTAGTGACTTTATTAAGGCAGAGTCTCTTTGAAGATTTTGAATCTTATTTCATGGAATATTGCATGGTGAACTAAAAGCCTGCTTTGTTTGATAAGCTGTAATAGGATCTCCCATCTGCTGATGGGTTGGGTTTAAAAAAAAAAACACCACAGTTCAAACATCCATAGTTAGAATAACATCAAAATGAAAGGTGCACACCAAAGCACAATTAAACTAAATTAGAGGGAAATGTGTCATATCAAAAGGATGTGCATGGAATGCTAAAGCATTAAGCCACAAACTGTTTTAACTTCTCCTCTCGGGATGCCACTATAGGGTGTTGCATGCCAAAACAACTAGACGCAAGGAGAGTTTATCCCCCTTGTGCCATCACTCTGCTGCAAACCTAATTCCCACAGCAGTGTCTTATGTCTAAGGATATTTACCCACGTGGCACGCCTATATCACTTTTATCCTTCTCATCTCTTCTACCACCTTCTCTTATTGGCATCATTATTGTGATTATCATTATTTTGTTATTATGATTATTATTATGATGATGTTTTGCATGTACAGTGAGAGCTTGTATACCAGAGACAAAATTCCTTATGTGTCTAATCACACTTGGCCAATAAAGAATAGAATAGAATAGAATAGAATAGAATAGAATAGAATAGAATAGAATAGAATAGAATAGAATAGAATAGAATAGAATAGAATAGAATAGAATAGAATAGAATAGAATAGAACAGAACAGAACAGAACAGAATAGAATAGAATAGAATAGAATACAGTAGAATAGAATAGAATAACAGAGTTGGAAGGTACCTTGCAGGTCATCCAGCTCAAGTAGAACCTAAAACATTTGAGACAGATGGCAGTCCAGTCTTTTCTTGAAAGATTCTATTCTATTCTATTCTATTCTATTCTATTCTATTCTATTCTATTCTATTCTATTCTATTCTATTCTATTCTATTCTATTCTATTCTATTCTATTCTATTCTATTCTATTCTATTCCATTCCATATTTTCTATTCTATTCTATTCTATTCTATTCTATTCTATTCTATTCTATTCTATTCTATTCTATTCTATTCTATTCTATTCTATTCTATTCTATTCTATTCTATTCTATTCTATTCTATTCCATATTTTCTATTCTATTCTATTCTATTCTATTCTATTCTATTCTATTCTATTCTATTCTATTCTATTATTCTATTCTATTCTATTCTATTCTATTCTATTCTATTCTATTCTATTCTATTCTATTCTATTCTATTCTATTCTTTCCGTTAAGTCCAGGAATGTGTGATCTCTATCTTAGTTATGTCAGAGGGAAGATGCTGTCTAGCGAGTCCCCCTCATCCTGGTCTGGATCCCACTTAGGCTGATATTTTGCTTTCCCCACAAAAATTGTACAGTGGTAAGTGATGCCTTCTCAGTTCCAAATAGCAGAATTTCAACAGAGCAGCTTTTGTGAAAGGTTTCCAAATTAACCAACAATGAAGTGCATGTACCACTTAGTTGTCTAGGTTTGCACCACACAGTAAAACTATAGCCATATTGACAAAACACAGCGGCTGCATTCAGCAAGATGCTGTGCCCAAATACACTGGATATGAATTAATTCCATGGCCTAATGCACACAACACACTGGCATAACTTAGGCTGAATTGCAAGCTTTCCATCTTTATTTCAGCCTCACTTAGTGCGATGTGCAAAGTCACCCAACTGCCTTGAGGCTGCGTACGGAAACTACTTTTGCTGAAGCTTTCAGTCTGCTGTAGGGCACTGAAAGATGTTCACACTCCACCTGCAAAGTTGTCATTTTACCCTTGTAGGTCATCACTCCCCACTCCTGTTTAATGTTGGATTAATGGGAAATGGTACAGCCTATGAAAAAACTAGAAACCTGCTTATAGGTGTTTCCTTTGTGTTACCTTACAGAAAGCATTAATTCTTTTAATGCTGCTTACAGACTGCAGAAAATACAAGGGATGAAATTTTGCAAGCAGTAATTTATGCACAAAGAAGGCTAGATTTCCAGATTTCTCTCTCGCATTAAAATAGATGGAATCGCCCTTATTCATTCACAGAAATTCAAGTAGGGATCACCAGTCAAGCAAGCATTGAGCTGGGAATGGTTTTAAAGAAGGCAGGTACCATTCTTGGTGAAGGTGCTCCCATTTCAATCACTTGGCTGGTGATTACTGTTTGAATTTGCAATTAAAATAGCAGCACTCCCATCCCGTAATCTTAATCTGATTGGCTCTTTTCCTTACATAAACTATGATAGCCAGCAGAGAATCAAAAGTGCCCTCTTCTGGTTAGATGACACACAATTTCATTCAGAGCATTTTATTCTTGGACCAACCATTTTTTTTACAGAGAATCTCTTTACTGAAATGTTTTCCGATTCTTCAGGATAAACTGCCCCAATAGCAGTGGCAAAGCAAACATATCATTAGACTGTGGACATCCTATTTATGATGTTAATATGATAGGAAATAACATGCATGGTAAACAGAATATAATTTTTTAAACATTCTGCATCAGACCAAATTGTGGAGGGGAGAAAAGCCCCGTACTTTCCTAACATTTTTGCATTCGTTTATGAAACATGTATTACTGAGCTTCATAAATCTGTACTTTTAGAAAAACTTGTTGCAAATCCACATGTTGAAGCAGATGTTTAAAATTCTCAAAATCTACATATCTCACAATCAAATGCTTCCATGTGTTGGCATCTAGCCATGCCGGCCACATGACTACGGAGACATCCTCGGACAAGCGCTGGCTCTTCGGCTTTGAAACGGAGATGAGCACCGGCCCCTAGAGTCGGAAACGACTAACACGCACGTGCGGTGGAACCTTTACCTTTACTTATCTAGAACAAGAAATAGGTTCAACAAAGTTTCTGCCATTCCTACCATTAGCTGAAAAAAGTAATTACACCTGAACCAGCAAATATCATCGCAAACACTAATTTCAAGAAATAGTGGGAATAAAACCCCCCCATGCTTATTTATTCAGCAGGCATTTTACTGCCAACCCGTCTGAGTTTGCCACTTCAAGCAAGGCAGCAGCCAAAATACGTATTTCCTTTCTAACTCAAATTCTCAGAGTTTTAGAGTGTGCTTTTCCAGCCACAAAACCCAAATATTTACAAGACATGCATGCAGCAAAGTACATATTAGTCGGAAATAACTCTGCCCAACTTCCTTCCCATTTTTCAAAATGTCAAAATGCCTCCTGGTATTCTGTGTCCTTCTCAGGATATCTTGGAATGTCTTAGATCAGGGGAATCCAACCTTGGCAACTTTAAGACGTGTGGACTTCAGCTCCCAGAATTCGCCAGCCAGCTATGCAAGATTGGACACTCCTGTTTTTAAGCTTCCTTGGTTGTTACAAGGGGTGATACTACTGTTTCTTCAACGTGGTCCGTCACTCTGGGTTGCCCAGATGTTCAGATCTACATAGAGGATAAATCCATCTATTAATATCCCTCTAACTCATGCCAGTTATGTTTGGTTATGCACAACCAAACACTGAAAAGTGGGTGTTTTATTATCAATCAGCCTTTAAAGGTAAAGGTAAAGGTTCCCCCGCACATGCGTGCTAGTTGTTTCTGACTCTAGGGGCCGGTGCTCATCTCCGTTTCAAAGCCGAAGAGCCAGCGTTTGTCCGAGGATGTCTCCGTGGTCATGTGGCCGGCATGACTAGATGCCAAAGGCGCACGGAACGCTGTTACCTTCCCACCGTAGTGGTCCCTATTGGGTTCTTTTCATTTCTTCTTCTTCTCTTTCCTTATTTCCTTTCCTTTTGATTTCATAACTTCAGTGAATATAAGAAAATATTCAGCCCAGCTTTAACCTTCATGGGAAATAGAATCAAGGATCTACCCATTCAGACAAACCAACGGTAAACAACAGCCTAATCAAGGAATCCCCAAGGACGTTCCCGCCAACAAGGCAAGCCGCTATATAAACTATACAAACAGAAAGCAAACCCCACTCCCTTCTAACACTGATGATGTTACCTAGCTGGGTAATGAAATGCCTTCAAGAAAACCTGCAAGCCCCAAGAACGCCATGGACCCCACAAAATAGAAACAGTTGCACATCTAACCGCTGATGTCTCTCAGGATTGGACTGGATGTGTTGGGTTGCAAGATTTGATTAATTCATCTATTCATTTAATTTATACAGCCACCATCCCACAAGCAAGCAACTCTGGGCAGTGTACAAGAAAACTAACTAACCAAAAGGTTAGCTTGAAAGATCACAAAGGGGAACATTAATTATTAAGAGTGATGTGTAGTCCAGGCGATTGTTTTGAGCAACTGTTTACTAAAGCAGCCTTTGCTGCAATCTTTAGCCTTAAAGCAGCAACGAGGCGATAGCTTTTCTCTCTTGGAGAAAAGATTTGAGTGTGCTGATCCTGCATCCCCTAAATATAAAATAACCGGCTGCCCTCTGGCACTGGGGAAGACCCTATGCCATGATCAGCATGGAAGTAAATTTCAACTCCCACCCCAGTTGCCTCCTTTATAAGGACAAGAGGACATGCCTGATTGTCCTTTGTCTCAACCAGCCAACTATCTTGGGCCATCCTCATAAACCCAGTTAATTCGAAGAGGGCTGCTTTTATTGGGGCCTTCTATCTCTGCGTGCCAATAGGAACCAAATGCCTCTTTAACAATTATTATTATTTTTTAATTTTATTGGATTTATATACCGCCCTTTCCCGAAGGACTCAGGGCGGTTTACAGGGTAATTAAAACATTGATACAAAAATTAAAAAGAATTAAAAAGAATTAAATTTAATCCCTAAAAAATATAAAACCCCAATTAAAAACTCTCAGCGTGGGCCGGAGAAGAGCCAGGTCTTCAGGTCCCGGCGAAATGAACGAAGGTCATTAAAAAATTAGGATCCCAGTTAGCCTTCATCAGGAACTGAAACCTAGGCTTAGCTTCCCCACTCCCATCCAGCACGCAGTAATATTGCAATATATCTGGCGTTGTTTTAGAGAGGCACAGAGGAAGCGGCATATTTTCCTGATTAGGGTCGAATAAAAACAAAAACAAAAAAATCACTCTTCCCCCAAATTGAGATAATGATCTTAAAACTTCAAAATGATGCAGAGCCTTACTTACGCCCCCCCACCCACCTCTTCCTTAGGCTCAACATGAAGCAGAGTAATCATTTTGTTTCTTCTACTGTCTTAATCGCATTAGCTAATTATGGTTAAATGGATGAGATGGGCCGCAGTCCAGAAGGCCGCGCCAAGGCCTTCTCCTTCCCCACAGGGCATTAGAATTGCCTTTCTCAGACAACAGCACATCTCCTGCTCTCCTCCTTCCTCCCCCAGTCCACTGTAAACGGCTCCAGAAAGGACGGAGGATGTCCAAGAGCAGCCGACAAGGAAAGGATGCTAGAGCAAAGGTATTAGCCTACAGTCCGATGTTCACACTCCACTGAAGCTGATTGCAAAAGAGATGGGCGCGCTCTGCAGACTTCGAAAACCCTTTGCAGTTCACGAAACCAAAGTGTTTGGTGAGATTTGTGCAGCTCTTCCTGCTTCTGGGAGGAAAAGAAAAGAAGAGGGAACGTGAGAGGCGGAGGGAGATGGAAAGAAAAGAGAAAAGAGTGAGGGAGAGAGAGAAAGAAAGAGAAAAGAGAAAAGAGGGAGATGGAAAGAAGAAGAGAAAGAGAAAGAAAGAGAAAGAGAAAGAGAGAGAGAGAGAGAGAAAAGAGAAGAGAGGGAGAGGGGGACAATGGGTGTACCCATAAGCAACTTCTCCCCCAACATATTACAGATTCCATTGTCAAGCTGAGTGGCACCAATCACTTTGCTTCTAAGAGCTGCACTTGGCCCTTTGTTCTAGAACAGAGGTCCCCAACCCCCAGTCCATAGACCAGCCAGAAACCAGTCTGCACAAGCAAGCAAAGCCCCATCCGCGGGATGCAGGCAGCACACGAAACCAGGCCCCCTCTGGCCCGCAGAAAAACATCTCTCCACAGAACCGCTTCCTGGTGCCCAAAAGGTTGGAGACCTCCGTTCTAGAATATCTCTGTGCAGGTCAAATGACTGAGCTCATCCACAGTCCTTCTGAAAACCCAACTGAATTAGTAAATCTTCTGGCAATTATGTCCAAGAGCAGCAATTGATTACACGGCCACTTCCCAAGTTTTTCTGCTTCCGGTTTCTGAGCTAGTTCTTGTTGTCAGACCCCCGGATTTGGGTTTTTCTTTTGACTCATGGATTTTGGCAACTTTGTTGACGCTGTCCTTGTTTTAGGGACTGCCTGGCCATAGAAGAAACAGAGAAGCAACAGCTTGCCTATCAGTAGAGGTCCCATGGATAAGGGGATGGCTTACATCCTGGAAGGCTCCTGGCACTGAAGCCTAATTTTCAGTGGCAATCCTTGTAATGTTACCTCCTTTTTAAAACTGCAGTTGGATCTATTGCAGCTACTCAGGCAATCGTGCTGAGATTTCCCTGCCACTAAAAACTTTGGCAGATAATTTTGGCATATCATACCTTTGTTGAAGATGAAGGAGCTTGCCAACAGTCCTCTTGGCTGGTGGGCAACTAACTATTCTTCTCCGAGAGACAACAGCTCAGTGGTTGAGCAGTTCAGATGCCACTCTCTGGCAGGGATTTGAGGGAAGAAGCTGCCAACGAGGCTAAAGGGACAGATACACTGATATGTCGCATATAAATATCCCAGATTTATTGAGGGGATGCCACTCAGTGCACTAAGCTGTTATTTTAGCTACTGTTTGATGAATAAGCCAATTGGCTGGGTTCACTTCAAGACATAATCTATGATTTACAAATCAAAGGGTTGCAGCTTGCACCAGATACAAAATCACAAACAAGGACATGACAATAAGGCCCAATGCAAGGTATGGACCAAGCCATAGTAGGTGTATTATATATGTAAACAGTTAAGTTAGATGTGATTAAACCGTATACGTGAGGAAAAGCAAATCTGACAGGAGAACACGCGGGAACTTTGACAGCTGTCAAAGTTCCCCGCACAGCGCAGGCGCAACCAATGACAGCTCGCGGCTGTCAAAACACTGAGCCATGCGGAAGCCTGAACTGTCAAGAACAGACGACGCGGATTGGTCCAGATAGACGCGGCGCCAAAATGGACGTTCCTGATTGGCCCTCACTGACAGCTGCTGGCTATAAAAGCCGGGCGAGTTATTCTGTTTTTGCCTTGTTCTAAATAAACCTTTTAGTAACTAGCCTGTCGTCCCGAGTGGTCCTTCGGCTACTTCACTGGCGACGAAGGTGGGATCGCTCCAGAGCTGAAGTCACGGCCGCGGAAGAGAGTTCCCGGCCAGAGCTGTCACGGAAGTTTTAACTTCCAACGGAGCGAGACCCAGGACCGGACGACATGGCAAACTTCGGTCGCGTGAGGGAATTCGACACCCGACATCCCGAAAGGTGGCAATCACACCTGGGCCAGGTCGAGGGATTCCTCCTTGTCAGCAAAATCACCGATGACCGAGCAAAGGCCGCGGCACTGCTATACATCAGCGGACCCCCCGTCTACGACGCTGCCGTGGGGCTGTTCAGCCCGGTGCCCATCACCAAAGTATCCTACGCGGACCTGGTAGACCAGCTGACGAAGCATTACATGCCAGCCCGATCCGAACTGTACTGGCGGGTTCAATTCGCCCAGAAGAAACAACGCCCGGACGAACCCGCAAACGATTTCATCGCTGGGGTCCGACACGCCGCGCGGAACTGCCGTTTCCCCGACCTAGAAGACCGCATCAGAGACCAGGTGGTGATCGGCCTGAGGGACGAACGCCTACAGAAGAAGCTGACATCCAAGACCGACATGAGCCTGGCAGAGCTGACCAGAGAAATCATGGCCTACGAGTACAACCACAAGAAGAAGCCGACTACCACGACCCCAGAGAGCCCAGCGACCGTCTTCCAAGAAAGCGCCACCCTCAGCGACAGCGAAGAGTCGGTGGATTTCACCGACGGAGAAGCCCTGCAGCGCAGAATGGAACGCAGGCAACCAAGGAGAAGCGACACTTCGGACCGCCGAAGGTCCAGGAACCCCCCTCCGCCACCGCCGCGTTACGAGCAACGGGCCGCCTGCGCCAGCTGCGGGGGCAACCATGCCCAAGGAAGCTGCCGGTTTAGAAACGCTAAGTGCCACAATTGCGGAAAGACCGGCCACATCAAACCGGTGTGCCGCAGCAAGGGCCGTGACAACATCAATGATTTGGAGGCAAACTCCCCAGGTAGGCCAGCTACCCAGGCCAGCAGAGAAAAACCGCCAGGGGCCCTGGTAGAAACAATTGACAGGGTAAACAGCCTAAGCTCAAAGGTTAAGATCAGGGTAAGAATTCAGGGGGTGCCCTGCCTCATGGAAGTGGATTCAGGGTCAGCAGTCTCCCTAATTTCATTTAAAACTTATCAGGAGATCTGTCAACAAGGCAAGGGAAAAATTCCCCTGAGGCAAACCCAGGTCCACCTAGCAGACTTCCAGAAAACCCCTATTCCTCTGGAAGGGAGGGCTAAGGTGGAAGTAGAGTACAGATCTTTCAAGGGTCCCCTAGAAGTACTGGTAACGCCGGGAAATCGCACCAACCTGATAGGGCTGAACTGGTTCGGACCGTTAGGGATCGCCATAACGGGGGTAAATACTGTACAATCACCCAGTCTCGAAGCCGTTTGCAATAAGTATGCAGACGTCTTCGATGGCACTTTAGGGAAATACACGGGTCCCCCCATCTCTTTACAATTAAACCCAGCCATCCAACCCATTAAGATAAGAGCTAGGAGAGTGCCTTTTGCCCTTAAAGAAAAAATTGAAAGGGAACTAGAGCGCCTCGTTGGGCTCGGGGTGCTTGAACCGACAGAGGGGGGAAGCTGGGAGACCCCAATAGTCACCCCGGTTAAGCCTAATGGGGAAATAAGATTATGCGCGGACTATAAGGCGACCCTCAACGTAGCTCTTAGCCCCCATGCTTACCCGGTGCCAGCGGTAAGGGACGTTTTTGCTTCCATCCGCTCCGGCACCATTTTCGCCAAACTTGATCTCACGCAGGCGTATTTGCAACTGCCTGTCACTAATGACACCGCGGAAGCCCAGACAATTGTCACCCACCGCGGTGCCTTTAAAGAAAAAGGCTACAATTCGGCATATCGGCAGCCCCGGGTATCTTCCAGGGTATCATGGAGAAAACCCTGAAGGGAATACCCGGGGTCTGCCCCTACTTCGACGATGTTCTCATCGCCGGAGAAAATGAAGAAAATTTAGCTGACAGACTGTCAGCTGTGCTGAGCCGGCTCAGAGAAGCCGGCCTCAAACTTAAGCGGGAAAAGTGCTCCATTGGAGTCACCTCCACAGAGTTCCTAGGGTACAAAATAGACGGACAGGGCATCCACCCCACCACAGACAAACTAAGGGCTATTCAAACAGCACCAAGCCCAAGGAATAAACAAGAACTCCAAGCCTTTTTAGGATTATTAAATTTTTATCATGCCTTCATCCCCCACAAAGCCACTATCGCAGAGCCTCTGCATAGACTCCTGGATAAAGGAACTGCCTGGTCCTGGACCAAAATTCATGAAAATAGCTTCCAATCACTAAAAAAGATTATTTGCAATAGTTCAACGATCACTCTTTTCAGAGAAGATACACCAATATGCATCGCGTGTGACGCATCTCCCTATGGAATTGGGGCAGTATTAAGTCATTTATACAAGGATGGCACCCAAAGACCCATAGCCTTTTATTCACGCACTCTGTCAAAAGCAGAAAGGAATTACGCACAAATAGACAGAGAAGCCCTAGCAATAGTTGCAGGGGTCAAAAAATTTCACGACTATCTTTATGGGAGACCCTTCACTATATACACAGACCACAAACCCCTATTAGGGATATTCACTTGGAATAAAATAACACCTCAGATTCTCTCACCGAGAATACTACGGTGGTCCACATTCTTATCTGCCTATTCTTATCAATTAATCCATAAACCAGGGAAGGAATTAGGACACGCAGACTGCCTCAGCAGACTGCCAATCCCTGGCAATGACCCAGACCCAGCCCCAGCTGGGATGATCTTAGCAATTTCGCAACTTCCAGACTGTCCCCTCTCTGCTAAGATTATAGCGAACAACTCAGCTAGGGACAAAATACTCAGCAGAATTCTCAGGTGGGCCACAACAGGGTGGCCAGCAAAAAACCCACACCCCCAATTCCAACCATACTTCAACAGGAAAAATGAAATATCTTCACATAGGGGATGCCTGCTATGGGGAAATCGTGTCATAATACCAAATAAGAACACAAATCAAACGTTAGACATCTTACACGAAGGACACCCTGGCATTGTCAAAATGAAAGCTATGGCCAGAAGTTATGTTTGGTGGCCGGGCATAGATAAGGAAATAGAAAAATATGTAGGAGGGTGCTATACCTGTCAAGCAACCCGGAACGAACCACCCCAGGCACCAATCCACAAATGGGAAACAACAAAAAACCCATGGTCACGCATACATTTAGACTTTGCAGGACCTATCCAGGGACAGAGTTTCCTAATTGTAGTGGACAGTTATTCTAAATGGTTAGAAGTCACTCCCCTTAAGAAAACAACGTCAGGAGCCACTATACAAGCCCTAAGAAAAATATTCGCCACACACGGCCTCCCAGACACCATAGTTTCAGACAATGGCCCTCAATTCACCTCTCGTGAATTTCAGATATTCGCTATGAAGAATTGTATTAGGCTGGTCACGTCTGCGCCCTTCCACCCATCGACTAACGGGATGGCTGAAATTATGGTACGCTCCACAAAAGAAGCTTTGAAAAAATTCGTCAAGGGGAACTGGCAAAGGCGACTCAGCCAATTCCTAATGTCACAACACGCAACTCCATGCACAACAACAGGCAAATCACCAGCGGAACTAAGATGGGGGAGGAGGCTGATAACACGGCTTGACAGACTGCATCCTGACACATACCCGGAAGAAAACGAACAAACCCCCCCCCCATCCGCACATTCAAACCAGGGCAAATGATATGGGCACGATCTTACTCTGATAAAAACAAATGGGTCCAAGGGACAGTGCTACAACAAACAGGACCCATTTCTTACCTAATATCCACACAAACCCACGGCAACCTACGCCGCCATATCGACCAACTCAGACCCAGACAACCGCCATACACCCCAGAACCCCAAACGTCGGAACGCAACCTGCAACCCCCTCCAGAAATACTACCAAACCAAGAGGAAGAGGAGCAAAGAGACGCACCACCAGCAGACCCAGACATCGCCCCACTTCCACGTCGTTCCACCCGGAACCTACCTAAAGGACTACCAGTGGGCAGGTTCCAACGACAGAGAGGGAGGAAACGCTCCAGGGGAGGGGTAAGGGGTGTATTATATATGTAAACAGTTAAGTTAGATGTGATTAAACCGTATACGTGAGGAAAAGCAAATCTGACAGGAGAACACGCGGGAACTTTGACAGCTGTCAAAGTTCCCCGCACAGCGCAGGCGCAACCAATGACAGCTCGCGGCTGTCAAAACACCGAGCCATGCGGAAGCCTGAACTGTCAAGAACAGACGACGCGGATTGGTCCAGATAGACGCGGCGCCAAAATGGACGTTCCTGATTGGCCCTCACTGACAGCTGCCGGCTATAAAAGCCGGGCGAGTTATTCTGTTTTTGCCTTGTTCTAAATAAACCTTTTAGTAACTAGCCTGTCGTCCCGAGTGGTCCTTCGGCTACTTCAGTAGGATCGTGGAATCAAAGTACCGGAAGCACTGAAAGACCATCTAGAGTCATGTTGAAGTTGTTCCATTGAGATATAATAGTTCATACCCATTTACAAAACCTTAGGTTCAAGCCAACAAAAGCCGAGCCTTAAGAGAGTTGTTATTAGTGATCCCATTTCACTTCATAGCTAAGGAGGGGTTAAAAACTGAATCTCAGCAATCCTGATGCAATAGTCCAACTGCTAAAATGCACTGGTGCATTTTTCTTAGAACATAGAATGTAGAATAACAGAGTTGGAAAGGGCCTTGGAGGTCATCTAACCCAACCCCCTGCTCAAGCAGGAGAGTCTATACCATTTCAGACAAGTGGCTGTCCAGCCTCTTCTGAAAAGCTTCCTATGATGGAGCACCCACAACTTCTTAAGGCAAGCCATTCTACAGGTTGATGGTTCTCACCATTAAGAAATTTTACCTTAGTTCTAGGTTGCTTCTCTCCTTGATTAGTTTCCATCCATTGTTTCTTGTCTTGCCTTCCGGTGCTTTGGAAAATAGTTTGCCCTCCTCGTCTTTGTGGCAGCCCCCCCCCAAATACTGGAACACTGGTATCACATCTCCCTAATCCATCCTTCCTTTCACTAGACTAGACATACCCAATTCCTTCAACCATTCTTCATTTGTTTCTTGTGGAGGAAATAATTTTGAACACTCCAGCATTCACCATAACCAATTATCCTTCGTGAATGCAACTATGCAATTTTCTTGGAAATACTGTGGAAGTGAGTCACTCATGCCTTCTACTAGAATATGCTTTTACTGCCCATTTTACCCTACAGTTATTTATTAATTATTATTTATTAAATTTTTATACCGCCCTTCCCCCAAAGGACTCAGGGCGGTGTACAGGGCAATAAATATCGAAATATAAATACAAAAGTTAAAAAAGATTAAATAATCATGCCCAATATAATACAATAATTAAAACTCTGTTCTGAAATTTCCCAACGTTCTCCCATTCAAGTATTAATGACCTGCTTCGTGTTCAAGTTCACACAAGGTCAGCTGAGTGCTGCTGACAGTACTTGCTGGATGCAGCATGTGTCTTTATCTCACTGCAGGACCTATTAGGAGGCTCCTTAGAAGTGTGAAGCATAGGGGCAATCAGAGGGCAGGGGGTAGGAAATGAGAAAATCAACACTGTGCCATTGCAACGTGCACTGGAGCCCCCTTTCTACGTGAGTTGATGCATCGCACATACATCCCAAAGGGGCAGGGCTTCCAGTACAACACTTTTCACTCTGAAAAATGATTGAAAATGTGTCTTCATTGCTCTTGTGAAGTCAGAGGGGGAATATCAAATAGCTTTTTGTTAAATTTCCCCAGGTAATTTGTTTGGTGGGATTAGCAGGTAAAATCTCTGTGTCTTCTAACTCTCCTTTTAAATAAGATGACATTCCAGTCCAGTCCATCCCTCCAACCTTTATTTGCTTCACTGGTGTCCCCTAACAAAATATAACAAAAAGAGCAAAACACTTTTTTTTTTCACAAATGAAGGCAAATATATCTGTCCCAGTATAATGTTGCAGGATCCAGTCTGGGTTGGTCACCAGAATCAGAGGTTTAGTTTTCTGACCTTTCAAACTAATGCTGGAGCCCATCTTCAGGGAACTTCTGTCCTCCAGAAAATGTGCTTTGGGCTCTTCTATGCGTCATATTTATGTGGTACCTTCCTATTGATCGCCTGGAAATGGGAGATGCTTCTAATGTAATCTACCAGATCCCCTGCATGGATTGCCCCTGTGACTATGTAGAACAGATGGGGAGGAAGCTAACCACCAGATTGCAAGAACACAAGCGAGCAGTCAGATGAGGAGACCCAAACTCATTGGTAGCCTCACACTGCAATGAACAAGGACGTATAATCAATTTCACAGCTACTAAGATTGTTGTCTGGGCAGGCACAAAAACAGCCAGGGAAATGATTGAAGTCTGGAAAATGGGCTCCTTGTCTGTCAGCAGGAGTGCTGATTTAACACCAGCTTATCGGGTACTTAGGAACTGAGGACTTGGCAGCACAAAGGGAAACAACAGCCAATAGCCAGCCATCAACACACCAATTAACCAATAGGAAGGCAGCATATAAATAACGATGCATAGAACAATCCAAAGCACACACTCCGGAGAGAGAGAGAGAGAGGTTCCCTGAGGATGGGTTCCAGCACGAATATGGAAGTTCAGAAGACTAAATCTCTGGTCCCAGTGACCGACCCAAATTGGATCCTGCAACTCTTCCCCCCCCCCCAATTCCAGCCTCTATTGAGCATCACCCAAAATCTATTCTGGCTGAGTCTGTGTTTTAGAATAGATGTTCTAAATTTGACAACTGTCATCAAATATCAGCAGCACCATCCCTGCAAAGGAAGAGGATTGTCAAGAAGAGGCTGGTCCAGGCTTCCCTATATTATTGCAGTCAATCCATTTGCATTTAGTTTGCAAAACTTTCCAGGAGGAATCTGTCAGTTCAAAAAAATAAAGTCCAAGTCGTTTGGAGCTTGCCAACCATATTGATCTAATTATGATGATCCACTCATATCCTTCAGCTTACCCCATCTTTCAGATCAATTTTAATTTTAGCTGAGAGGACTTCCCTCTCGCTCGCTCGCTCTCTGCTCCTAGCCCCCTGCTTTTGATAAAGCAGCAAAACATCTGTATGTGCACTTCATAGGTCTTGTTTTCAGGAAATTTCTTTGCTTCCTTCCCCCCTCCCCCAAGAATAATTTACAGAGGATTTTTATTTATATATACATTGGATTTTGCTGGTTGTTTTGTCTGCAGTCAACAGAGCTCTGTAGTGTATCAAAAACAGAATGCAGGCCATCAGAGTATTCTTTAGAAATAGCTAGGAAGGGGCAAGAGAAAAACTAAAGCCAATGGACTGACAGACATGATTAGATGAAAAAGGATCACATACCGAGGCAGACAGATGTTGGCTTCAGACATAACTAAACCATAACACGTTGGCTGATTTTGGCTTACCACGGTGTATGAATCAAACTACTAAGGTTTGGAAGCCATTACTGTCGACTTTATGGGTTGTGAAAAGCAAAAAATTTAGTTTAGCCAATAAACACTAGTTTAAAAAAAACACAATGGTTTTGTGCAATAAGTGGACCCAGTTCTAAGTATGTTGAAAGTGTCATTTAACCATAGAATCAACTCTTTGGTGGTACCCCAGCTAAAGACAGGTGTTGGGCACATACAGTGCCAATATACACAGAAAGGAAAACAGTTTAGCTTCTTTAAATGAAACTGTGTGTGTGTGTGTGTGTGTGTGTGTGTGTGTGTGTGTGTGTGTGTGTGTGTGTGTGTGTGACTTGCTTTTGAGTAAGCTCATACAGGACAGTGATCTAAATCTGCAGCCCCCCAACTTTTGGGTGCAGGGACCCATTCAATGGAGGGTGGTTTTTATGCAGACCGTAGTGTGGGGGTGGGGGGAATGGTTTCACACGCTGCCTGAATCCCATGCATGTGCAGATAGAGCTTCTGTAGTTTGATTCCTGGAGGACTGGGGGTTGGGGACCCCTGGTCTAAATAAAAATCAAAGGACATGTACATTCCAAATCAAAAGATACTGCAGAATATCACAGAGGTAGGCCTGCCAATTCAATGGGGTGATAAAAGAGCATTTAAGTAGCCATCCCTCTGTGCATAAGAGAACAATTGATTCTGCACGTTTCTGTTGGGTAGACCTGTGGGTCTGTGTGTGTGCATATATATATATATATATATACACCAATTGAGTCCAATGGGCTTTACAGTTGGTAAGCGAATCCAGGATTTCAGCCTTGAAGTTTGATGGGATGTCACATTTGCATTCCAATCCCATCAATTCTCTTAGGCTGCAGATTCTCTTCGGTGGCTGTAAAGTAAATTATGGGACACTGAAGGTGAAAGTTGTAAATTATCAAGCACTGTCAACTTCAATCTATTCTGTCTCCTGGGTACCTGATTTGACACTGATCAGCTTGTCAGTGACTCTTGCAAAACATTAACTCTCTCTGCTACTCAGATGTCACTAGCCGCAACTAAAACCTTCTTCCTGAAATGCACTGAATATTCTTTGCTGAGTCAAAGGTTTTTAAGAATGATCACTTTCTTAAGTGGGGGTCAACTTATTTTCCATAGCACCAGAAGGCAAGGCAAGAAGCAATGGAAGGAAACAAATCAAAGAGAGAAGCAACCTAGAACTAAGGAGAAATTTCCTGACAGAACAATTAACCAGTGGAACAGCTTGCCTCCAGAAGCTGTGGGTGCTCCATCACTGGAGGATTTTAAGAAGAGACTGGACAGCCATTTGTCTGAAATGGTATAGGGTCTCCTGCCTGAGCAGGGGCTTGGACTAGAAGACCTCCAAGCTCCCTTCCAACTCTACCTTGTATTCTAAGATGAAGAGGGTTAGATCTTAGATTCTTGAATCTCCTTTCTGTCTGTTGTCTGATTTGGGGTGGTTTGAGTCCCATTAAGTTACAACATTGTCGGTCAGCGTTTGGTTTAGCACACTGTGTGAAGTCCACACTTATTATTGGTTAACCACAGTTGACAGTTTTAAAGACTTGGCCAAACTGGTGTTTATTCAACCAAACCTGGCTAAACAAACCATTCAGGGTGCAGCTAAAAATCACAAAAATCTCTTTTTGTATGTGAGACTTTCCAACACGGCTTTTATAAGATGTTTATTATAAAACAACATTCAATATATTTCGAACAGCTTGGAAAGGACTGGGGTACTTAAAATTTACAAGATGCCTGCGGTTCCTCGGGGGAAAAGTACACAGGGGCATCCATCATGATAAGTGAAAAGGGCAAGATGGCATGTGTAACTATACAATTGTCCCGGTCCTTTGTTATCTGTGTTGCACATGCAAATCACTTAAGTGAGTCTATATAGGTCTTCAGTCACAGAGTTATGGGTACTATCTTGATATTTTTTTTCTTGAAACCCCCTCAATGCTGCGTCAAGAGTACTCAGATGGTCAAGATTCTGAGTCCAGGATCTTTAGTGCTCATCTGGGATAAATATAGAATCTTGGAAATGATGAGGAATTTCCTAGCCTCGTTTACAGTTTCATTTATATTTATTTGTATCTCGCCTTTATTATTTTTACAAATACCTCAAGGTGGTGAACCTATCCAACACCCCTTCCTCCTCTTATTTTCCCCCACAATAACAACCCTATGAGGTCATGATTGGCCCAGTCACCCATCTGCTTTTTATGGCTAAGGTGGGACTAGAACTCACTGTCACTCGTGATTGGCCCTTTCACCCATCTGCTTTTGATGGCTAAGGTGGGACTAGAACTCACTGTCACTCGTGATTGGCCCAGTCACCCATCTGCTTTTTTATGGCTAAGGTGGGACTAGAACTCACTATCACTCATGATTGGCCCAGTCACCCATCTGCTTTTTATGCCTAAGGTGGGAGTAAAACTCACTGTCACCTGGTGATTGGCCCAAAGTCACCCAGATGGCTTTCATGGCTAAGGCAGGAATAGAACTCATGGATTCCTGGTTTCTAGCCTGGTGCCTTAATCACTAGACCAAACTGGCTTTCATTTTTATATGAGAAGAGAATGGAAAACAAATAGCAAGATTATGGAAAAGATAATCAAGAACTCCTGATTTCTTTCATTTAAAAAAAACAGTTTTAAAAAAAAAGACTATGTGGAAACTCATGAAGAAAATTCCATCTATGTGAGAGTTGACAATGATCTGAAGGCCCGACAAGGAGAATTGCCTGTGATGTGCTAACTCATGGGTCAGAATGAAAATCTGCTATCAACAGGGATAAAACCTGGAGCAAAGTAATGTGCAAGTGTGGATTCAATTTCATATGTGTCAATATCCACCCTTACCTGTAATTCTCTACCATTTCTGCATTAATCAGCCATCATTATCATTTGTAGTTCTCCAGTATCTGAAGGGCTGCCACAAGGCAGAGGGGGCCAGGTTGTTCACCAGAGCACCAGAGGGAAGGACGAGAAACAATGGTTGGAAACTGATCAAAGAGAGCAGCAACCTGGAATTAAGGAGGAACTTCCTGACAGTGAGGAAAATCAACCAGTAGAACAGTTTGTCTCCAGAAATCGTAGGCACTCCATCACTGGAGATTTTTAAGAGACTAGACATTCACCTGTCTGAGATAGTGTAGGTTCTCCTGCTTGAGCAGGGGGCTGGACTAGAAGACCTCCAAGGTCCCTTCCAGCTCTATTCTATTCTATTCTGAATTCTGATTAACTTTCAGAAAACTGAATAACAATGTTCAGGTTGGGGAAGCCAGAGATTTGCAAAGATCCAGTTCTTCAAATGTTTCTGGCATTCCTCTGCTCCTGAAGAGCATTTGGTTGCTTAAACCCTTCACAAACCTCAATGACAAAGACTAGGAAAATATCCCACTTCAATTTTTCAAGATGATTAGAGGGAAAGATGATAGATGCTTGCCTTTACATAACTTAATCAACTTCTTCTATTGGGTCCTTTATTTGAATGTGATGAAATGATTTTGGAGACCTTCCTAAAGACAGACCATAAAGACACAATTTCTCTTTTGATCCAAGTCTCTCTCCTACAGTTCTTGGAAACACGCACTATTTATCATCCATGACTTACTCAATCGCTTCTAACCAGCTTTGTCTCTTTTCGCTTATTTTAAGAAATTTCTGGCACGTTCAGGAGAAGGTCATTTCTGCACATTCACTTCTCTGCAGATCTGCACAGTTTTCCAACAACTAGTGAACAAAATAATCAGTGGAGGATCATTACAAAATGAATGTAGCCCTAAAAGTCCAATTAATCTCTGTATCAAGATGAAGAAGATTGGTAAAAAAAAGAAAAGGGAACAAGCTTAGCATCCTTAAAACATCAACACCTTCTCTGTTGTGTTTGTTGTTGATTTAACCATTTAGTTGTGTCCTACTCTTGGCGATTTTATAGGCAAGTGGTCTCCATGCAACCCTGTCAAACACAGCTTCTTTCAATTGTTGGATGTTCATCTTTGTATCAGTTTTGATGGTGTCAAGCCAACATGTTCGTTGCTTGCCCCCTTCCTCTTTGTTCCACTAACTATTCCTGGAATCGTTGCCTTCTTCCATGAATTTGCATGCATGACATGGCCAAAATAAAGCAGAATCAGAATCCAAATAGAGCTGGAAGGGACCTTGGAGGTCTTCTAGTCCAGCCCCCTGCTCAAGGAGGACCCTATATCATTTCAGACAAGTGACTGTCTAGTCTCTTCTGTGGTATACACGTATAATTTCATCCCAGCACCACAGTTCAAAGACATCAATACTTCTTCAGTCAGCTGTTCTTAGTGTCCAACTTTCACACCCTTACTGTAAACATACTGCTGGGTTTACAAAATGAATACGTACAGCAAACACATCTAGAACTGTAATAACATACACTAACAGTAGCTGTAGCAGGCAATAACTAGTTTTGCACAATGCTACTGTGTCCATGTTTCAAATGAATATGAAAGCAAGATGTTTTGCTGTTATTGATCTAGGAAGGGGGGGGGGAACCTGCACATAACTTTCAGTGGAGATTCTCAGTCATCCAGGTCATGGTTGTCCCAAAGGTGCTTTTTCAAGAGGCAACTGGACTTTCTTGGTTGTTTTTTTCTTGAAGACATTTTGCTTCTCATCCAAGAAGCTTCTTCAGTTCTTCTTGGATGAGAAGCAAAATGTCTTCAGGGGAAAAAACAAGGAAGTCCAGTTGCCTCTTGAAAAAGCACCTTTGGGACCTGCACGTAACTCTTTCAGCTTTTACCTGGATGTGTGGAAGCAGAAGTTTAATTCAGAAATCCAGATATATCACAAAACAACCTGCATATTTTTGACTGACAGGAGTTTGATTAACAGCACTACTATAACTCAGATTAGCTGAATTGTGGGGAAGGGGAGGAGAGGGGAGGGATAGGAATTTTTGTAGAATATACTTGTAACTGTAACTTTTCTCAATAGCTGTATTCCCCTGCAAAAGAGACTCTATAGTCAAGCATCCAATTGTTTTCTAGTTTTGGGAGAACAGAACATAACTGTTCTGCTCAAGCCAGTTGTTCCTTCAACTGGTTAATATGTACATGTTACTTATATGTAAAGGTGTAGGTCTGTACATATGTTGTATATAGTATGTTTAAATGTGTGTTATGTATGTGTATACTTGGAGAGCAAGCAACTAAATTTCATTTTTTATGTGTGCCGTTGTGCCCACAGTAAAAAAATGACAATAAAGGTATCTAATATCTAATATCACAGCTGCAGAAGTTGTGAAATGAATTGCTCCATGATGAAGAGAGGTAGTTGAGAAGGAACTGGATGAGCCAATATTAAAAGGTCCTGCTATATTGGAGTAATGTGTGAACATTCTCCCATAGAACCAAGTCTTGCTGTAGGTGAAAAAGCAAATTCTGTCCTTTGAAAAGTTAAAAAAAAAGGGGAAGGGGCACTTTTTCCCTGCTCCAAATGTGCAAATCTCACCATCCCTCTGGGAAAAATTGCACACTTGGGCTCAAATAAATCAGCTTCTGTTTTTGCCACGGAGAAATCCCATCCATTTTCTACCAGTCATGACAGAGAGGAGAAGGGAGGGTGGGCAACCCTTTGCTTTAATTTTCAATTGGGCTGCCACTGTGAAGATCCAATTTAAATTGCATCAAGGGTGCAATCCTTTCAAGTCAAAACCAATGATGCAGCATTGTTCACAGGGCACCCCTAGGTTGGCAGCTTCGCAAAGGCATCAAACCTTTTCCGCCTCCCGTCTCTGCAAGCACGGAGAATGCAAAGAGAATGGGAAAGAATTGTGTTCCTTGATGGCAAAGCATCCCAAATCTCGTTTAAAAACCCAACACAAAATAATTTGCCATAATTGCCTTTCCATGACTAGATGGCAAAGCAATAAATGAAGATAACCGCATATAAAATGACGGATTAAGAGGCAGACTTTAGGGCAACGTAAAATAGTTGAGGACTTGATTACGGCTTGCGACCACTGCGTTTTAATGGGAGAGGACGATGGTGTTTTTCTCACAACAGAGACAGAAAGGTAAATTAATCTTTATGTTTCATCATCAAGCAGTGTAAACATGACCAAGCCTAATTACATTATAATAGATTGCTAACTGCCTATCCCCAAATGGGGGTGCTTGCTTTCCTGCAACTGATTATACTCAAAGTTATCAGCATACCAAAGCCAATTCTTAGACTATAGTTTAAAAAATAGGACTCCCGCATCAGGTGGATTGACAAACTGCCAAGACCTGAGTTAAGTTCAAGGCAAAATAAAAATGGCAGAAAGTGGTGAATATTGAATAGCTCTTTATCTTCGGGCAAATCGCCATTCACTTGGGGAAATGTCTATGGAGATTCTCCATCATCCAGGTCACACTGGTCCCAAAGGTGGTTTTCCAAAAGGCAACTGGACTTTCTTGGTTGTTTCCCTTGAAAATGTTTTGCTGCTCATCCAAGAAGTTTCTTCAGTTGAGTTCTGAAGAATTGAAGAAGCTTCTTAGATGAGAAGCAAAAATGTTTCAAGGGGAAAAAAAAACCTCAAGAAAGTCCATTTGGGGAGTCTGAAATTGGCACAGTCTAGCTGCCTGTTCTTTCAGCCATTCTCTTTCCATCTAAAGAAGAAGTGAAGATTTCCCAGATCTTCAGAAGATGAAAAATGTGGTGTAAATCTTGGGGGCAGGGGCTTACCATTTAATTATGAGATGACCCAAAGATTATGGAGTAGGAGGAATCGAATCTTTAACCACACAAACCTCTGTCCGTGAGTCTACAGCAGTGTTTTTCTACTTTGGCAACTTTAAGATAGGTGGACCTCAAGTCCCAGAATTCCCCAGCCAGCTTGGGGAAGTTGCCAAGGTTGAGAAGCACTGATCTACAGCATCCTTGCTTCATTTCAATAACTAGATCTCTTCCTAGCAGGCTGTTTTAAATCAGGAAGAAGAGGCAGACAGGGTGGTTGCCCAAATCCATGCTTGAATAATGGTAATATACATTATTAGATTTATTAAGCAAAATGTTCCCTGAGTGATAAGCTTTTGAGATGGTCAAAGTTGCAACAAACAAGCCATGTGTCAGCCCTACAAGGAAGACCTCATCTGTCGTGACCTCATAATGTAACTGTTCTTCTCGGGTAAAGGTGTCATAATGCACAAAGTCTTTTGACATCGTTGTAGCTTGTTACAGGTTCCCTATCAAGACATACCTCTGTTCTCTGAGCCCACTCAGAACCAGGATCTGCTCACCCTATATGTTAAAATACCACAAACACAAAATGCAAGACTGACATGCACTCTTTGCATACAGGATTTTTCCCCAAGCTATCATGCCTTGCATTTCACCTTACTATCTGCCTACACACCCATAAAGTTATAACCCAAAGAAGGGTTATAGGCCCGAAGAACCAAGGAAGACATATGAAATTACTTCTGAGTAGTGCCTTTATTGTTATTCGCCTATATACAGACTCTGGCCAGACTAAAGCAATTATCTGCCATACCTATAGATATACTTTGTGAATTGCTAGGGAAGGCCTAGCCTTGCTCTCTTCCTGTCCACCAGATGTTCTAAGTTTGCTATGTCTTTTCCTTCTGCAACTCCAGATTACTTTCCATCATCATTTCAGGAGGAGCTTTAACGAACCCCAAGGCTGTATACAGGCCATATCAGAGAGGGAAAGGGACTTGGGTGCAACCTCAAATCATTTCAGAAGGCGCAGAGCCAGAGAACCAAAAGAGTCAGATTTCCTCCTAATAAATTGGGACTTGGTCAGCATCACGATCACAAGCTCGTATTTTATTCCCCCACTAAGCAAATTGCAATTAAAAAGGAATATGTTGAAAACATCCTTGGGTTTAAAGTGCTTCAGATGTTGTTAGAAAAGAGATGTTTTAAATGTAGCTCAGATTTGTTGGCACTGGCTAAACGGGATGTGAAACATTGAGTGAATGCGATGAAATTTAATGGATGAAACATTTGTGGAGCAAACCGATTACCTAGCTAGCACGATCCGTGCATACGTTTTGCCTCCTGACTTTAACTTTTTAATTATCTTTAATACCTTCCAATAGCGTAAAATTCTATCAGCCAGAGAGGAGATTAGGTAGAATTTAACAATCCTTATGGTGAAGTCAAGAAACATATCCTTAACATTTCCATACGTGCCATGCCATCAGATTTTGCATGTGTGCACAGATGACAGCCAGGCATTGATCTCTGTGGCCAGAGGGAGAAACATTGCTTTAATTTATTTTGAAGTCAAGGTGCTTTTTCCAGCTTCTTTGAATAAATTTGCTTTGCAGCCAACAGATGCTCAGAGAAAAATATGACTTAGTCGTGTACATACCAATAACCATTGGGGGGGAGGGGGGAGGGGGTAGCTCTTCACAAATAAAATAAGGAGCTAGATGAAGGAGAAAATTTCAAATTGGCTTCCAATATTATTTCGCCAGCACTTTTCCCCAGTAACATTACCATTATTTATCATTTGTGGGAAAATTCATTAATATGGAATGATGCTAAATGAACATCAACCAATGCATTGGTTGAATGCGATAGAAGATTATACCTAACAGTCCAGACCAGTGCTAAAATCTGCCTTGCAATTTATCCAAAGTTTTCATCCTTCATGCAAAACAGCCTCAGTGTTTTATACTTGAAATTCCTTTGAAATTCCTCTTGTTTATGGTCGGAAGACCCAAAGATGTTGGCATTCTTTGCAGCTCAAGTATTTCCATCGCTCTGAAATGATAGTAGTTTCCTAGATGTTCCAGCTGAAAGAAAAAAGGAACTCTTCCATGAGGTATACTCCACAATGCTGTCTTCTCACGGGATATAAGAAGGATGGGGAGTTAGGAAAGCTACAAAAAAAAAAAAACAACCTGGCAAGGTGACTGAAATCTGAACATTCACAAAGTTAGTAACGACCCTTCACCTTCACAGTTTGAACTCGTTCACTCAACTACACACTGCCTCCATAAGTCAAGAATATTTAGATCCAGAGTCCAAGTGAAGATTATCAAAAAAGGGACAAGCATAAGTGGCATTCCTGACCCTCTGAATAAAAAAGTTAATAACAATAAATGCATAGCTTTTGCAGATTGATTTAATTTTGCTATCTCGCTTTCCTCCAATTATTATTTTTTTTAAAAAAAAATCCTAATTTCTTTCAACCATTCAGCTTTTTCCTCTGAAGTTAAATAGGGAATTTCAATCTATGGCTGCAAATATTCTAACAGGCCAATGATTAGAAGAAATCCCAAAATATGTATTCGTAACAAATACGTTCACATAGTATCTGTGTGGATATACTGTATGTGGAGAAGAATCTTGCTCTCTGCTGAGATGAGCTGCCTAAGAACTTGATGGAGAGAGCATGAAACATCATCGCTGAAGATCAGAGAAGGAACTCCTCTATCCATAAACCTCCAAGTGGCCTCAACGAATCTCTAAAAGGATGCAAATGACCAGCTATCTGCAAGGAATATAAATCCTTCCATTCCCCACCATCCAGTCAGAGCTGAAGAAGCTTCTAGGATGAGAGCGAAATGTCTTCAAAGAAAAATCAGAAAGTCCAGTTGCCTCTTGAAAAAGCACCTTTGGGGCAACCATGACCTGGGATGACTGAGAATCTCCATAGACATTCCTCAGTCCAGAAGTCCAGAAGAGAATGTTTAATAAATCAGGTCACTGAAACCTGGCTAAGGATTTATTCCTGGAGATAGCTTTTTCTACAGAATGTCTTCTAAAGGTGGTCCTCAATTTACGGCCACAATTGAGCCCAAAGTTTCTGTTGCTACCCGAGACACTTGTTGAGTTTTGACCCATTTGATGACCTTTCGTGCCACAGTTGTTAAGTGGATCACTGCAGTTAACAAGTTAGTCACACAGTTCTTCGCTGAATCTGGCTTCTCTGTTGACTTTGTTTGGGAGAAGTTCTCAAGAGGGGATCCCATGATCCTGGGTTGCTGCAACTGTCCTAAATAACGAGTCACTTGCCAAACATCCAGATTTTGATCACAGGATCACGCAGTTAGGGGATGCAATAAGTCATAAGTCACTTTTCTCAGTGCCATTCTAACTTCAAACGGTCAACAAATAAACTCTGGTGAGTCAAGCACTATCTCTACTCAGGATGTTCTGCCGTATTTAAAAAAAAAAATAAATCTGCTGAATTTAAATGCCAGCGAGCCTCACTATGTTTCTGCACCCATCTTTCAAGTGGTCCAGGAAACCTCCGGAGAACAGAAAATGAAGAGATGTTCTCTTGTATACAACAGACTCTAGAAAGGCCCCATTCGTCTGATGCAAAATTGCCATTATTTCCTCTAGTGTGATGGATTTGTTTGGTGCCCACCATGGAAGTGATGCTGCAATTGGCACAAGCAAACAACTGATACGTTACTTGAGAGGCCTCCCATCTTACACTGACAGTTCGTGGTAATGGAATTTAATGGTTGGAGGTGTGGGGGGGGTAGTTGTGAGAAAGAGAAGCCTTATAATTTGAGCTGAATGTCATTCAGTTCATTCAAACTGGGAATCGGGGACGTTTCTAACAAAGGTTTTCAAACTTCTTTTGAAATCAGGAAGCTGCTTCACACAGATAAGAGGGAAGGTTTAAGGATTCTCTATCGGAAATTTCAAGGTTTTTTTTCCCCCTTCCTACCCCACCACCCACCCACCCCATCTGCTTTTTCACATTAACTGGTAATTATCCAGAAAGGCACATAATAGCTCCAAAATGGCAGAAGCTGACAAAAGGTTTCCCTAAGATATGTAAATTGTCAGTGATAGGCAAGATTCAACAGAATAGCTTTCTACAGCACAATTATGTATGCCGGTTTCATATGCTTTTAGGAAGAGAGGATAGCATGAGGCTTGGCGGCTGCTTATCGCATGCGCTGCACATTAGCTCCGCAACCATGCACTAAGGAAATATGGCATGCATATGCACACAAACACACACATATATGTGTGTATACACATGCACGCACATGCAAACATATGCACGGATACATACATACACACACTCAAGCACCCACACACGCAAATATGCACATGCACGCACACGTACTTCCACAATTCAGAGGATTTTCTCTTTCCTAGCCATTATATGCTTTCAATAAATACACAGCTTACCTGCTGCTGTTTTCAGAAAAGTTAAACCCCTTAATTTTTCTCTTCTTTTTTTTTTAAAAAAAAGGATAATGGCAATAACACTTAGACTTATATACCACTTCAGAGTGTTTTATAGCACTCTCTGAGTGATTTACAGCATCCACAGGCTGCACTCAGCAATCTGGGTCCTCGTTTTGCAGACCTTGAAAGGATGGAAGGCTGAGTCAACCTTGAGCCCCATCAGGATCGAACTCCAGGGTGTGGACAGAGTTAGCCTGCATTACAAGTTTCACCCCACTGATCACATTTAACATGTGAATTTGCTCTTCTTTGTGCTGGATTAGCCCTTGAAGGCTAATTTTCCTGATGCTATTTGGAGCCTCCGTCATCTGTGCTTGGCTTCTTGTACACAATTTTTCACCAGCCTGGCTCTCAGATTTTAGGAATTCTTTATAAACAGCCTAGTCCAGTCACAAATGTGGAGAGGGAAACTAACATGTGTTGCTTTGAAAAGTAAGCTTACAAGCGTACCAGCTCAGACCAATGTTCAGGGGTATCAGGTTCCAAAACTGAGAAAGACACACTGAATCGCTTCGACACCGTTTTTTGTATTGTTCCTCGCCTATAGATAGAAAACGTGCCAAACTAAAATGAACTACTTTCATCATTAAAGATATACTGTGAGAACCTTTAAGGAGAAGCTGTCTTGCCCCTCTTTCTCCCAACCAAACAATCTAAACTTTGATGTCTCTTGCTCCTCTGGAATGCAGCCCCTCCCTCCTGGGAATCCAGACTACATTCCACTACAAGGTTTTTCTTTAGGACCAGTTTTTATTTATTTATTTATTTATTTATTTATTTATTTATTTATTTATTTATTTATTTATTTATTAAATTTTTATACCGCCCTTCTCCCGAAGGACTCAGGGCGGTGTACAGGGCAATAAATATCAGAATATAAATACAAAAGTTAAAAGAAGTTAAAAGGATTAAATAATCATGCCCAATATAATACAATGATTAAAACTATGTTAAAATTAGATCCAACCCTAAACCCATCAAACCAGGCCAGTTATGCAACTATTCAGTGAGATGAATCTCTAGAAATATAGCACCATTTGAGTATGCAAGGCCTTGAGAAGTTCCAAATGTTCCTGATCCATTTAGTGTAAAACAACTCCTTGCGTGCTGTATATTATTTGTAATTTTATTGGGTTAGCTCTTCTAGAACATGATAACTTGGGAGTGGGGGAAGGTTAGCCGACAGTGTTACATCAAATTAGATTAGAAACCAAAAGTTATATTACAGCATTGCAATAACAGTGGGGAAAAAACCCAAACGTAGCAATAATGTCATGTCAGTGAGGACTAGGAATAAAATTAACCAGAGTGAAACTAAGAAGCTTATTTCCAGCTACAGTAAGAATCTCTTTTGATATCAAGAATTACTGACTGCTTACTCTTTTACTTGCATAACTGCAGCCTCTCTGGAAAAATCACTCTGAATGTGGTCTGTTTTAATCTTCCAAAATAATCACTGATTCTTTGGGGGGGGAGGAAAGATTGTAAATTCCACTAGTTTCTTGCTTAAACCACAAGCTAGATGAGTTCCAATGGATTTTATGATCTTGTGGCTATAATTTCTCTCCAGTACTAATGCTTTCCAGAATTCCCTGTCTGTATGCAAATAAAGAAGACCCAAGCACATCCCTGAATTGCATTACATGTCAGGTCAGAGAATACCCTGTTTTGGATGCTTGCTTACTGCGTTTTTGCTGGGATGGGAAAGATCTTTTGAAACCGGAAATGTAAGGAGGAATCAAAGAGAGAGAGAATGTTGTTCCATATGAATAGGTTGAGTTTTCTTTTATGCACTAGAGATCTGAAAAGAAAGACATGGCTATTTCAGATTAGTGCCAGGGAAGACATTTTTTCCTGCATTTTCCTTATAGTCACAACTCATGTTTAAAGGGGAAAATTGCTTTATAGAACTTCAATCAACGGTGAAAACTTCAAAAAAAAAATTCATGGGTAGGGTCCGATGTTCTTGCATTTATTTCGTGGCAAGGTGGGCAAGAAAGATTACAAAAAAGGTGTTGAGACTTTGGAAAAAGTGCAAAGAAGAGCAATGAAGATGATTAAAGGCCTGGAGACAAAAACATATGAAGAATGGTGGCAGGATTTGGATTTGGCTAGTCTAGAGAAAAGAAGGACTCGGGGCCTTGGTGGAGCAGTGGGCTAATGCCTCCCTAAGTAACACCAGCTGCCTGCCATTAGTGCAGGTTCGAGTCCCACCAGGCTCAAGGTTGACTCAGCCTTCCATCCTTCTGAGGTAAGTAAAATGAGGACCCAGATTGTTGGGGGCAATAAGCTGACTTTGTAATAATGCCGCTTGGGGGGGGCGAAAGCCCTAATAAGCAGGCATATACATAGAATGAAGGCTATTGCTAAGCACATTGATTTGTGCTTTAGATTGTAAGCTGCCCTGAGTCTTCGGAGAAGGGCGGGATATAAATGGGATTTTTTAAAAAATGTCATAGCAATGTTCCAGTATTTGAGGAGCTGCCACAAAGAAGGGGGGGTTTCAACTTATTTTCCAAAGCACCAGAAGGCAAGACAAAAAATAATGTCTTTGCAGCCAATAAACCTGTTTTTTCTTTTTTGTGGGGACCAGTGTCTTTAATCTGAGAAATCTAACTATCTAACCATCTAACTTAGAGAATTTCTCTTTTTCCCTTTCTGACTTGATTTAAAAAGATGTTTTTTTAAAAAAACCACACACAACAGCACTGAATAAACCACTTCTATCCTTCTAATCATTAAATTGCCTGATGCCTGATTCCATTTTCAAAAACAAAATTGATTTTTTTAAAAAAAATGTAATAACCATAGTAATTCTGATTCAAGCCTAGATCTGATCAGAAGATTTAGCAGCCTATCTCAAGCAAGTCCTGTATCTCTGACATGTTGTGAAAGTTAATTATAAGGTCTTTTTGTATAAATCAACCTATTAGTGGCACTCTACCTTTTTCAGCTTAAAGAATATTTGCCTTGGATATATTATTTTTCTTTATAATTACATATTCTAGGAGTTGTATTTCACTTTTGTTTGTTTTTTTTACAAAGGAAGAGAATTATATATCTTTACTGGTGTTTGGTTAGCTGTCTAGATTTTCAGCAACATAACGCCAGATCTTTTTTTCTAAGTAGAATTATTGACTGACTGTCAACCCTGAAATTTCAGCCATCATAGAGCCTTGGTGGAGCAGTGGGCTAACGCCTCCTTAAGTAACACCAGCTGCCTGCAATTAGTGCAGGTTCGAGTCCCACCAGGCTCACGGTTGACTCAGCCTTCCATCCTTCCGAGGTAGGTAAAATGAGGACCCAGATTGTTGGGGGCAATTAAGCTGACTTTGTAATAATGCCGCTTGGGGTGTGTGTGAAAGCCCTAATAAGCAGGCATATACATAGAATGAAGGCTACTGCTAAGCTTGTAAAGCCGCCCTGAGTCTTCGGAGAAGGGCGGGATATAAATGGAATTAAAATAAATAAAAATAAATAAATCATATTCAGCAGGTTGTTTTGAGTGATTTGACCAAAAATCTCCAAGCATTGGGACACCTTTGTACCTGACTGAAAGAAAGGACACAATGATGGACATCAGTGATGGCTCAGAGAGAAAATTTCAAACTGGCAAACTTCCCTGAAAATGTCCTTAACCAAAGAGTTTATTTTCCTTTAATCTGTGAAAATGAAGTTTACATGTTAGGTTGAAAATTCAGAAGGAGGTTGACACTATTTCACACCATGTCCCAAGGGTACTTTTTCAAGAGGCAACTGGACTGTCTTGGTTTCCCTTGAAGATGTTTCCCTTCTCATCCAAGAAGTTTCTTCAGTTCTGACTTCTTGGAGGAGAAGCAAAACATCTTTCAAAGAAAAACAAGAAAGTCCAGTTGCCTCTTGAAAAAGCACCTTCGGGTCAACCGTGATTGAGAATCTCCACTGATATTTCACAACATGAGATCTTAAATTCTGCCAAACGGTATGGAAGATGTGTTTTGAATCATTTTATGTCCTTTTGGCAGTGATAGTCAGAAAATTGGGGGTTACACACACACACACACACACACACACAAACAAACAAACAAACAAACATTGTTTCATTTATGTTTTCTGGAATCCACCAATTCTGGAACTGGTTTCCTGGATTTCTGAAATTTGTATCCTTCCAACCCTGATATTTACAACTTCACTTGTAAATTTCTTTCGCTGCCAAACTGCTAAGCTAGACAATATGCAGAACTCATATCGTGTTCCAATTATGGCATAGTTTGCAATTGGTAGAGAGAAGGAAATAACATTTAAAAGAAAGGGGATCATTTGCAACAAGAGTAGGTCAATTAGTAAAAGAAGATGAGCAGAAACGACATTTCAAAATTCTCCATGTTTATAGGCAGAGGAATCAAATCATTTCCCTAAATTTGTCTAGAAGACTATTTTCACTGATGTTCCTTTGGGAAAGAGGGAATACCTCTTTCTCAGACTGCAAAATGCACCCAGCCTGGGAGGCTGAAGAGTGATGACAGATGTGATTTAAAAAATAAAATAAAATCTCCAGCAGCAGTAGCAGCAGCAGCAGTAGCCTACACTGCCTTTGATGATCAAGACACTTCAGAAATATAGTTGAAAGAAACTCTCAGGCACCCAGAGAATTAGGTAACGAAACAGACATTTCTCTCACAGGGAAATTTTACTTCTGAGAAATTGCAGAGTAGACTGTGGCACACTATTAATTTCAATACCACTTTCTGCCTTCATCTCTGTTCCTTTTTTTTCAGTGAAGTTGTTCCCCTGAGGCAATGCACACTGTCAAAGAGAAAGATGGACGAAACGCAATGATGGTGGACTGAGAGACACTCAATGAAATCTTCGCGGGGGGATCTATAACATTGCCTCTGCGTTAAGCTGTAAGTGTTGCTCTAAAGCCATCTTCTTTGTATACCACTGAAAACTCAAATACCAGATTACACAAAACTGAAGTCTGTGAAAACAAGTTCCCTGTGTTTAGCATCTAATTAGCCTCCGATGTGCTGCTTCCTGCATGTAGACAGTGACATCAAAGACGGGTCTGTATCTCTTCCCTACAGCACAGTCAGGCAGATAGTCAACAAGAAAGAGGAGAGAGAATTTTCAATTACCCAGCCCTGTTCAACTTGGAGTAATGATATATCAACTTTCTTTCCCCCTTGAGTGCTTAAGAAATAAAATATCTGCAGTTATTTGTCACTGCTGTTCTCATTTCATGTTAAATGAGTTTGTCTTTACCTAAACACCAATGACCATTGGGTCTAAGCCCAAAGACGACACAGTGAGATCCAGTAGAGGCCAGTCCTTTATTTGCTTACACCTAATAGACAGAATCTTGCCAGATTACATAGAGATCCAGTAGAGGCCAGTCCTTTATTTGCTTACACCTAATAGACAGAATCTTGCCAGATTACATAGAGATCCAGTAGAGGCCAGTCCTTTATTTGATTATACCTAATAGACAGAATCTTGCCAGATTAAAGCTATAACTTCCTAATCTAACAGATTTACTGTGGGAGAATCTAGGGTATGGGACCTTGAATCTTTTCCTCCCCATTCAATTCAGGACTCCTCAGTTTTTCTGCCTTCAGCCCCTCTTTGAAATGTGTTGTCTCTTTCTTGGGGACTTGTGATGCTTCTGCTGGCATTCCCCTCCCAATCTTTGCTATCTGGTCATTTTTGGGAGTTGAAGTCCACCCATCTTCGAGTTGCTAAGGTTGAGAAACCCTGGAGTAAACTAGAATCCTACATGGATGTAACTTGTGAGTAAGCTCCACTGAACTGAGCAAGGTTCATCTTGACGTCAAGATGTGCTACTTGGTGTGGAATCTGCACAAAAACCATATGCAATGTCATTGAGTTTTGAATTAAGGGTTAGATTAATTAAGCGCCTTACATAGAATTATACCCGGTGTGTTCAGTAAGTTCCCTCATTAAAGAGGACCATTCTACACTAGCCTTTTAGGGAAGGTTATTCAGATTTTAAGGAGGAGAGACGTGTGGCTCTGGAGTCGCAGGTTGGGTAACTTTGCTTTAAGGATAGGGGCAGAGATTATTAGATGGAAAGCTGCCAAGGTTAGAATAGCATTTAGTTCTAAACATGCATACTTTCATCTACGATACACATTTTGATGGAGCCTCAGGTTTCTTTTTTTTTTACACTGTCTCTTTCTCTTTCAGATACACACACACACACACACAAACACACAAACAATCTCCATATGCAACCTGCAGAAAATTCATTGCCTTTTTCTTCCTTTCCCCCATTCTATGCGCTTAATGCTTCTTCTCACCCTTCTGCACCCAGCCTTTACATTTCCACTAGCAAAAGGCATATGTGATTTAGCACACTCCTCAGGACTATGAATCACCAGTCACATGCCTCACCCCTAGCGCTGGAGAAATGCAACACAAGCTGAATTTTTATGCACGAATTTGTTCAGTGATTCTAGGCAGCGCCTGTTTATGACAAACGGGTTTTATCTCTCCCTTTCTGCTTTTCTCCTCCGCCTGTTGATCTTTAAGGTTTTTAATTTATTGCACAGTTACTTTTATGGTGCAGCTGACATGTTTTGTGGGAAGGGAGAGGCAGAATAAGGGAAGGGCTTCTCTGTAAAACTACCATTTTGGATCTGGAAACATCTTTCTTCTTCTTCTTCTTCTTTTTTGTTACGACGTGTCACCGACCATGCTTAAGAAGGGAAACAGCTAGAGATATAGCCATGGATCAATGCAATCAAAGCTCAGCTCTTTGCAATTCTATCCAATATATGCTTACCTCTCTTGTTGTAATTGGTGGATTAAAAGCTCTGTTTATACCCTATCTAAGACCTCCATAATAAATGGACCAGCAGAATTTGCTTCCCCACCAACAATCCTGGGCTTATAGGAGGATGCATCCCAAACACCGGCTCATAATAACCACAATGGCTAAATTTACCCTTCACCCATAAAAACATGATTTGCTTAACCATGCTTTCTCAGATAAACCAGGGGTCACCAACCCCTGGTCCATGGCCTGACACTGGTCCTCATCCCATTGGGAACTGGGCCGTGCAGGTGGCAGGTAAGCATGCAAGCATGGGAAGCTCTATTTGTGCAAGCAAAGGGCATGTATGCAAAAGCATCCCCTCTTTCCCCCCCCCCACCACCACTCCTGCCACTGCTGCTGATCCATGGAGCCAGAAAAGGTTGGGGACAGCTGAGATAGACCACAGTGGCTGGTACATAAGTCATTCTAAATCAAAGAGAATGAAACCTACATTATCCTTCCATGCAATATGCATAAGAATGTTGGAAGTCGTCAACTTTCTTGGTACACCCCGTGAAATGTCTTCCTAGAAAATGGTGGGAAAATACCCAGACTGTTATTTTGATTTCCCACCGGTCACTTCCAAACATTATAATAAATTTAGATTTGGGGCAGACAGCCAGCAGTATGGAGCAGCTTTGCCTTGATTATTTCTCCTCAATCCTAAAGCTGATCTGTGGGAGAAGTCCAGATGTTAACCAAAGAAAGAATAGCAATAGCACTTAGACTTATATACCACTCCACAGTGCTTTAAAGAACACTCTAAGCCAGGGGTGTCAAACTGCCGCCCTGCAGGCTGGATGTGTCATGGCAAAACCGCGCCCACCCCATTGCTGGCAATGGGGAAAAATGTTGCAATATATCGCAACACATCAGATGACATTGCGAGTTTGACATCCCTGCTCTAAGTGGTTTACAGAGTCAGCCTATTGCCCCCAACCATCTGGGTCCTCATCTTATCGACCTCAGAAGGATGGAAGGATGAGTCAACTTTGAGGATTGAACCCCTGGCAGTTAGCAGAATTAGCCTGCAATCCTGCATTTTAACCACTGAGCCATCACCACCCAAATAGACTAATTCTAGTTACTTCCTTAGAACCAAATACCTTTTAATGGAGGGACTAATTGCTAAGGAACAATCTTAGAAGCATCATCATACAGATGAAGAATCTGCAGGAACTGGGTATGTCTGGTTTAATGAAGAAAAGGACTAGGGTTGAGTTGTCAGCAGGCTTCTAATATTTGAGGGGCTGCCACAGAGAGGAGGGAGTTGACCTATTCTCCAAAGCAGGAGAAGAAGTAACAGATGGAAGTTTATCAAAGAGAGAAGCAACCTAGAATTGAGGAGAACTTTCCTGACGGTGAGAACAATTACTCAATAGAATAGTTTACCTCCAGAAGTTGTGGGTGCTCCATCACTGGAAGAGTTTGGTCATTCATTTCTCCATAATGGTATAGGGTCTCCTGCTTGGACTAGAAGATCTTCAAGGTCCCTTCCAACTCTGTTATTCTGTTACTGTTACAATCCAGCCTTAATGGAAGGCCATTCAATCTTGCCACCAAGAATTGTGAGCAGAATTGTAGGAGGGACTCATCAGAGGTTGATCTTCTGGGACAAGGACCTGAAGATGTTGCTCCCTTGGTGGCCCCTGATTTCCAAAAATTCTGCACTCAAAAAATTGGGATGGCGGTGAAGAGATTCTCCTAGTATCCCATCAGAGGCTAAAACCAAACCGTTTTTAGAAACCAATCAAAGCTGGTTCATTCAGCTATAGAATTTTTTTTTAATTTTGCTCTAAACGTTTTCAGACATGACCATGTTGGGTTTGCCATTCTTCCCAATACATGCGCCCTTTTTACAAACATCTTGCCATTACAGAATGGCTTGATTTTGTATCTTATTTTCACGTACTTTTTTATAATTCCCAATGTGTATACTAGAGGGAAAAAAGATGAAATACATTGCAAAATTCAGAAAACTACAAAATTTCAAATGCTCACTGCTATTCCACTCCATCATGAATAACTCATCATTCACGGTTTTCAATTCAGGTGTAACAATTACTCTCCATCGACAAGATTTATATGATAAATTACCTTCCTTTGTATTTAAAAACTCATTTTCTTCCTTTAAAAAGTGGAGCTCCTTATTGAGTTTCCAAAGAAGTAAAACCACCTTCCAATTCAATAAGTTGCATTACCATTCATCTCAAGTTGAGACGATATATATATAAGGAAGGAAGGAAGGAAGGAAGGAAGGAAGGAAGGAAGGGAGGGAGGGAGGGAGGGAGGGAGGGAGGGAGGGAGGGGGGAGGGAGGGAGGGAGGAAGGAGGGAGGGAGGGAGGGAGGGAGGGAGGAAGTAGAAAGTGAGAGGGAGGGAGGGAGGGAGGAAGGAAGGAAGGAAGGAAGGAAGGAAGGAAGGAAGGAAGGAAGGATAAAAAGGAGGGAGGGAGGAAGGAAGTAGAAAGTGAGAGGGAGGGAGGGAGGGAGGGAGGGAGGGAGGAAGGAAGGAAGGAAGGAAGGAAGAAGGAAGGAAGGAAGGAAGGAAGGAAGGAAGGAAGGAAGGAAGGAAGGAAGGAAGGAAGGAAAAACAGCGATATTTTGCAAATTTGTAAGGAATGCAATTATAATTAACATTAGGATAAAATAGTGACTACACCCAGGAGGGCGGGAGAAAGAAGAAAGAACTTAAAGTATGGTAGGAGCATGAAACTACACCCAGCATTTTGCACAATTTGCGAGGAATGCAATTATAATTAACATTATGATAAAATATTAAGTCAAGATCACAGCGTGTTGATTGATCCTGATTAGCTGTATTATCCTTAATTAGAAATCACACCATCTTTCAGTCGGGGCTGGCATGTTTTGCTTCTGATGTCGCTTACAGCCCTGACAAGGGGAGAAGCGTGAGTCTGCTTTCCTGCCTGGCTTTATTTATGCATTTAATTGAGGCAAGGGATGGCTGTAAATACAGCAGAACAGGGCAAAGCAGTAATTACAGCCTAACACTGAGAAATCTGCATGTAGGACCAGCTCAGCCATGCCATAAGTTAATTCACGAATACAGAAAACAGAGGAATTGGTTATCACTGTTTGTATATATACCCATCAGATGTCTGCTGGATATATAGTATGTAGATGAGGTAGAAAGCTACTAGCAGGAAAAAAAAGAAAAACGGAGCTTGAAGGGACCTTGGAGGTCTTCTAGTCCAACCTCTGCTCAGGCAGGAAACGCTATGCCATTTCAGGCAAATGGATGTCCCGTCTCTTCTTAAAAATCTTCAGTGATGGAGCACCCACAACTTCTAAAGGCAAGCTGTTGCACTGGTTAACTGTTCTGTCAGGAGATTTATTTATCTTTGGTTGTAAGGAGTCCTTGATTAGTCCTAGCTTAGTTTCCATCCATTGCTTCTTGTCCTGCCTTCAGGTGCTTTGGAGAATAGGTTGACCCCCTCGTCTTTGTGGCGGCCCCTGAGATATTGGAACACTGCTATCATGTTGCCCCTAGTCCTTCTTTTCATTAAGCTAGAGATACCCAATTGCAGCAACCATTCTTTATATGTTTTAGCCTCCAGTCCCTTAATCATCTTTGTTGCTCTTCTCTGTACTCTTTCTGGAGTCTCAACATCTTTTTTACATCGTGGCGACCAAAACTGGATGCAGTGTTCCAAGTCCAGTCTTACCAAGGCATTGTAAAGTGGTATTAACACTTCAAGTGATCTTGATTCTATCCCTCTGTTGATGCATCCTAGGATTGTGTTGGGTTTTTTGGCAGCTGCAGCACACGGCTGGCTCATAGTGAAGTGATTGTCTATGGCAATTCTCAGTCATCCAGGTCAAATATGCTTTTTAAAGAAGCAACCCAACTTCCTTGTTTTTCTTTGCAGAAGATGTTTTGTTTCCCATCCAAGAAGCTTCTTGAAGGATGGTGGGGAATGATTGATTGAAAAAGCTTCTTGGATGAGAAGCAAAACGTCTTTAAAGAAAAACAAGGAAGTCCAGTTGCCTCTTGAAAAAGCTCCCCTGAGATATTTATGTGATTCTTCCGTTTCCAGAATTTATCACTTTGGCTAATGCTATTTGAGGGTTGGGATGTCAGACAGGCAAGCAAGCAGAGCCACTTAGAAATAGACAAAGCAAGCAACTTTGTTGTTCTCTAATTTACAAGAATCTCCCCAGACTGCTTGCTTTTCCCTGGGAATGACCAGATAAGGCTTCATGGATCTTAGGGAATGTCAAGCTTATGCCTCTTACAACTGCACAAAGATTCTAAGCTACACCCTCACTTGAGTCCTCTTCCAGTCTAGCTTGCAGCTTCTCAACACGGTAGAAGTTATATTAAGCAATATATCTAGAGTTCTAAACTAATAGTATTTCTAAAATACGTTTACTATCTATTTCTCTTTGCATACACTACAGATAGTCTTTGACTGACTACCATTTCTTTAGTGATGGTTTGAAGTCACGATGACATTGAACAAAGTGACTTGTGACGAGCGCTCACATTTACAACCGTTGTAGCATCCCCACAGCTGCGGGATCAAAATTTGAGCACTTGGCAACTGGCATGTATTTATGATGATTGCAGCATATGCTGGTGTTATATGTGTCTCCCTCAAGTCCGCTCTTCTGCCAGTTTCCTTCTGTCTTTCATCCCAGCACTACCAGAAAGCAAAATACAAGTCTCCGTTTCAGAAAACTTCTGATGGGTTTTGTTCATTCACGGGCTGTGCAAAACTTTAGCACGGGAAATTGATCAGATCCCTCCTAATCGGTCCAATCAGTTTGAACACTTCTGTTCATGAGTATTAAACAGCTTTTTCCCCCCCAAATTACATTGATTGAATTAACTGATTCCATTCAAACAGCTGCATTTTCTGAATGACTCAAATTGGATTCTGCCTGATTCACACAGGCTAAGAAAGCACCCATTTATTGAAAAGCAAATCAGTGCTAAGCTAGTTTTTCACTAGCTGAGCATGAGTTAGTCTTCTTTCCTCAACAGATGGACCTGTTCCCAGTCAAGATGCCCTCATTGTTATTTTTTTAAGATTCCTTCTCAAGTCTCTACATCTGTGATGGCGAACCTTTTGGAGACCGAGTGCCCAAACTGCAACCCAAAACCCACTTATTTATCGCTGGGAGCCTGGTGGGCGTGGCCTACTGGGTGGGTGTGGCTGTGGTGGTCATGGAAGATTGGGTGGGTGTGGCCAAGGTGGGTGTGGTCACCTCAATGTCGCTCATGGGGAGGGACACCTGTGGGGGGCAGCTGGTTGAAGACGGACAGTTGCCACCTCCGAGGCATGGTGTGGGTGCCCACAGGGAGGGCCCTGAGTGCCGCCTCTGGCACCTGTGCCATAGGTTCGCCACCACTGCTCTACATAGTTCAGAGATGTTTTTATACATAGAAAAAAGTAAAAAAATCTGTATGTGTAAGAATACCTCTGAATCACATATCTGTGTTTCTTGTACGTATCCCACCTCTTGTAAATGCGAAAACCAGTGATAAATATATTCTTCTGCCTTTAGTTAGTCTCTTGATTTAACTTTATACTCCCCTTAATGATTTTCCAATAATTCCTGGTACATTAATTTTGTTTTTCTTCTATAAATGCTTCCTGTGCTGAGATCATAGAGGTGTTTTCCAGCAGAGTTTGGGTTTATATCTACTCCACATTCTCAATATGGAACTTCTAATAAAATGGTTTTTAGAATCCACATTAACTTTAACCTTAACCCATGCCATCCAAATCTTAGGTTGTGACTTCCAACTCTCAAAGTTTTTTTGTTTCTCCACAACATCCCTTCATTCTTTCATCCAAACCAAACAACAAGCTGCAAAAGGTTCAAATCAGGTAAACCCAATCCCCTTCATTCCTTTCTATCTTGTAACACTTTATATTTAAATCATGATTTCTTTCCCTTGCTGTACAAGTTTCCTCTTTGTTTCTAAAGCAATTACTTAAGCAGTTTTTTTTTTGTTTAAATTAGCGTTTCCAAAAAAAAGAACTTCAAAAGAGTGTGTGAGGCATCTTTTGCTATGGCTTCTACAGTCTTCCCCCCCCCCACACACACTTTAATTAATTTTAAATGACTGAGAAGTGCTTCATGCTTTAAGATCCTGCAACCACCAGCATCAGCTGACACCAATGTTCTCAGCCTTGTCTTTGGCAGATGTTATGACAAGTCTTCCCTTTGATGTCTTATGAAGTTTCATGGCATAGGCTACGGCACTACGGACTACAAAGTGAGTGATTTTTCTACAGATGAGCATATAGCCTCAGGATGGGCAAAGCTGCTAGTTTCATAAATGCAAGAAATGTGTGCTGTAGTTTTAAGAATGGCAGAACCAGGACTATAACTTCCTAGATCAAGAAAGCATGGAGTAATCACACCCAATTCAAGAAAGAAAAAGGACTGAAAAACAAATGGAAATGTGCTAGATTGATCATAACTGTTTACATAGATCGCAGATCACAAGAAGCCATGTTATATGGTTTATTGATCAAACTAAGACTGAATGGGTTCACCCATCACAAAGAACCATCAACTATGGTTTTCAAGGAACAATCACTGGATTCCCACTACAGATCACAGCTTACAAACCACGAGAATGGATTCACACTAGGGCAAAAGTGAAACACACTAAGATAGTGGAACACACCAAGACAAATCACATCACATCACAGTTTAGCACAAGGAAAGCTTTCATTGGACTAGACATTTTCTAGTAGGGGAAGGCAGGTTTAATTTGTACCTCTTGAGTTCAAATGTCTATGTATATATATAGATTTTTACGATTACACTACCAGGAGTGGTTTGGTGGGATTTTAGGAATGTTCAGATATGGCTCTAAGAATTCAGTCCCAATGAACAGTTGGGGAAAGAGATGGGAATAACACTTAGAAGTCCAAGGCTCTCTTAGAGCGTTTGACATAGCAAAGACTATGTGGGTTTTTTTCTGCAGTAAAGGGGGTTATCCACAAAGATTTGCTGAAAATATGATAGTGAGACTGATTATGTGTTTTTTTTTTCCTTACCAAATCTGTCCTTTGCAGTCTTTCTGTCTGTGTGTTGTGTAAACTTTAATTTAGTGTATCTTCCTTTTCAGGAAAGGAACAAAAAGAGATTAATTGGAAATCAGCACCATGGAGAGTTCCATACAGAACTAGGGAGCGGTCTTCCAGCATTTCTCTGCAGCACATTGATGGCTGTTCTCCAACTTGATATCCTTTAGCCATGCAACATTACAGTTCCCATCACTTCAAAACCATAAAATCGATGACCAAATGGACTGGGAGGGAGGGGAACTGCAATGCAGTAATTAGAGGGTACCAGTCAGTTTATAGGCAGGGTGAGCTGCCTTGCCTAATCTGACAATATAAGATTTTACTGAACATTATCTGCAATTCTTAGGCTTCTTCAAAGGAATATAACTCAACCAAAGAAAGATTGGAGAAAGGGGTAATCATTGTTACTTCTCCTAAACCAAGAAGGGAGCCTGCTCATTACTGTTATCATGGACACCTCTACCTACAGTTTGGGAAAATAGTTTCTGATGATCTTCATGGATCCACTGAGCTTTAGAATAACTAAGGGGGGCTCAAGATTCACGACCGCAGCAAAATCAGCCTAAGAACCTAGTAACCCTCCTTTCCAAATTGCTTTACTTTAAAAGTTTTGCCTATAGGGTCTATGAGATTCCTATTGCTTTCCTTTATAAAATAATTGTACTGATGATGCCACCACCATCTTAACACAATAAATGAAGCTCAAGCACACCTTCCAAAGAAACGGTAAAGAAATGTCGAAGAAAAAGAAATAGGAAAACAGAAACCACCACAGCATGAAAAAAATAACTGCCAGGACAGATTTCTACACAATATTAATCACGAACTCAACACTAACTATTGCTTCTTAGCAACTTTAAAACTTACTCAAGTTAAGAGTCGAGCTGTCCTAATTCCACTATTCTACACAACCAGAATGTGCAGCACCATTTCCTTAATATGAATTATACAAATGTGCCCCCAAAATGCACCAGTAAGTTTTGTTTGAACAATTAATTCTGTCTTGTTGGATTTTCCATATATTCTGTATCTGTGTATGTAAATGCATGTTTTCAGCATGTGCGTTTTAGGGGTAACTGCTAGGAGTAAGGAAAAGGTTGGCAATAACATCAAGTGAGAAAAAAGAGGGTTCTATTTTAATGTTTAAGGGATACGGTGGCTCAGTGGGTTAGGACACTGAGCTTGTCGATCAGATGGTCAGCAGTTTGGCGGGTCAAATCCCGAGTGCCACGTAACAGAGTGAGCGCCTGTTACTCGTCCCAGCTTCTGCCAACCTAGCAGTTCCAAAGCACATAAAAATGCAAGTAGAAAAATAGGGACAGTAACAGCGTTCCGTGCGCCTTTGGCGTCTAGTCATGCTGGCCACATGACCACGGAGATGTCCTCGGACAAGCGCTGGCTCTTCGGCTTTGAAACGGAGATGAGCACCGGCCCCTAGAGTTGGAAACGACTAGCACGCATGTGCGGGGGAACCTTTACCTTTTACCTTTACTATTTTAATGTTTTCCACAGTCATCTTTGCTTTGAAAAAATATCAAAGTCCCAATAAGTAATAGAAATACCGACCACCGCTGCTCTCCAGAAGATTTATTTCTACAGCCACTTACCAGGAGAAAGCATTTTAATCAGGTCACATAACAGAAGGAAAGTGCTCTCCCTGATAAGGGGGAGAACCCCAAATGAACTAAAAGCATTGGGGTAAAAAAAAAGCTGTAATCAGATGTGAAATGAACTGGCAGTTGAATTAGCATCTAATTGCTGATTTCCCATCTGATCTACAAACCCATTTAAGTCTGAATGCTTTGATTGTATTTGATTTCACTCCAGAGAAGTCAATAGAATTTCTTGGGGTTAAATTTGCATATGTAGCACATTCTAAGAAATACTCAATACTCAATGTTATATGTATTTCCATTGTTTTTTAATATCCTGTTCATGGGTTTTAGAATTTCCATTTTCCACTGCTAATGGGGTTTGTTTGGAACTGTAGTTCAGCAAACCCGTGAAGATTTTCTGTTTCTTCTGCTACTCTCCAGTATTGGCTTGAGAAGACTTGAGTTATTGAACCCAGGAAAAGTAGTTATTACAAAGAATTGGGAGATAAGAAAAAAATCCCTTTCTCCTTTATTGTTTGAACTTCTATGTTGCTCTACACAAATGTTATATTTTATGAATAAATAAGGTAGGGTAAAAAATAAAATTAATTATTGGATCAGGAATAGGCTAAATGAGCTAGTGTATTTACTCAGGATTCCAAAACACAATGGAGGGAAAATCCAGTAGGAGACTGTGTGAAGCACTGTTTAGAAGAAGCAATGGAAGGCTACAGGAATATTAGTTATGTACTCTATGTACTCTACTTTAAAGGTGTGATTTGCAAGACGAGTTAAGTTTCTTCTTCATCCTTGAGTATTTGGGGCAAACATATTACAATTTTTCCCTACCAATTGCCTTCCAGAGGAAATCTAATTTACTGGTGCAAGATGAAAGAAAGTTGGGGAATCCACATTATTCTCATCTGAAAGTAAGCACATTTTCATTTGGTGCATATGTGTGTGTGTGTGTGTGTGTGTGTGCACATTTGTGTGTTATCCTGTCTATGAACAAATATATGTGCATTTATTGATTTTAGAACCCACTTTTTGTATGGAATTCAAGGCAATATATGTGACACCCTCTCTTCTCTTTTCTCCCCATAACAACTCAGTACATGGCTTGAGCTGAAAAAAGTGACTGACCCCAAATTACCCACTGAGCTTCTGTGGCTGAAGGTGGCTTAGAATCTGGGTCTTCTCATCTGTAGTCCAACACTTAAGCTACTACATCACACGGTGTGTGCATGTGTTGTGCTTGGGTCTTCTAAAGATTTCTTGCAAGCTACTGAGTGGATAGCAAATCAAGCAGGAAGGGTTGCCAAGAAAAAAATATGGAATTATTCATTGCTAACTAGAATCAAATGCTAATGGGGGAAAAGTATCCTTGAAGAGAACCTTGACTTCAATTCATTAGAAGGAGATCAAATCAGTTTTAATTATGCAGTTTTGAAAAAGTGCACTTATTAGAATCAATTCCAGCCTGACCTCTTTAGCTTTTGATATTCCAGGGATGCCTCCCACTTTGACACAGTTGATATCAACATGCAGAAAGCGAAATCCAAATTTGTGATACTCTATCTCACTCCTTTCCTTCTCCCTTTGGGTTCAAACCCACTTCAGAACTCTAATTTTCCAGCCCCTTTGCTACATATGAAGGCCCAGACTATAACAAAGTGAAGTCAATTCACCTAGATGTGTGCCAAGCTGGAAGCTGAATCAGTGGGTATAATTTGTCTAGATGATCTTTCAAACATTGAGGCAATAGCTATGACAAAATCAACAGGGTGTGGACCAATAGATACTGACATAAAATGAAAACAGCAACTTTAAGACCTGTGGACTTCAGTTCCTAGAATTCCCCAGCCAGCATTCTGGGAGTTCCCAAGGTTGGAGACTTCTGCTCTAAACCATTGTCTTTCCCAGAGACAGGAAGGAGATAGAGAGTTTGAGAGATACAGTATACACAAAGAGAGAGACAGAGGCAGAGACCAGGGGGAGGGGAGAGAGAGAGAGAGAGAGAGAGAGAGAGAGAGAGAGAGAGAGAGAGAGAGAGAGAGAGAGAGAGAGAGAGAGAGAGAGAGAGAGAGAGAGAGAGGTATAGATTGATGGATGGATTTAGATAGATAGATAGATAGATAGATAGATAGATAGATAGATAGATAGATAGATAGATAGATAATATAGAGATAGAGATAGAGATATGGGACGCAGTGGCTCAGTGGGTTGGGACGCTGAGCTTGTCGATCAGAAGGTCGGCAGTTTGGCGGGTCGAATCCCGAGTGCCGCGTAGCAGAGTGAGCGCCTGTTACTCGTCCCAGCTTCTGCCAACCTAGCAGTTCGAAAGCATGTAAAAATGCAAGTAGAAAAACAGGGACCACTCTGGTGGGAAGGTAACAGCGTTCCGTGCGCCTTTGGCATCTAGTCATGCCGGCCACATGACCACGGAGACGTCCTCGGACAAGCGCTGGCTCTTTGGCTTTGAAACGGAGATGACCACCGGTCCCTAGAGTCGGAAACGACTAGCACGCATGTGCAGGGGAACCTTTACCTTTACTATAGATGATATAGAGGAAATTGGTGGAGCAGTGGGCTAATGCCTCCTTAAGTAACACCAGCTGCCTGCAATTAGTGCAGGTTCAAGTCCCACCAGGCTCAAGGTTGACTCAGCCTTCCATCCTTCCGAGGTAGGTAAAATGAGGACCCAGATTGTTGGGGGCAATTAAGCTGACTTTGTAATAATGCCGCTTGGGCGGGGTGTGAAAGCCCTAATAAGCAGGCATATACATAGAATGAAGGCTACTGCTAAGCTTGTAAGCCGCCCTGAGTCTTCGGAGAAGGGCGGGATATAAATGGGATTAAAATAAAATGAAAAAATAAATATATAGATATAGATATACTGTAGATATATAGATAGATATAGATATAGATATAGATATAGAGATAGAGATAGAGATAGAGATATAGAGATATAGAGATATAGAGATATAGAGATATAGAGATAGAGATAGAGATAGAGATAGAGATAGAGATAGAGATAGAGATAGAGATAGAGATAGAGATAGAGATAGAGATAGAGATAGAGATAGAGATAGAGATAGAGATAGAGATAGAGATAGAGATAGAGATAGAGATAGAGATAGAGATAGAGATAGAGATATAATAGATATAGATAGGTAGGTAGGCAGGCAGGCAGACCCCAATATATAACTTCAGAGAATCATAACAATGGAAAGTTCTTTATATACCAACATGCAGCTTGTTTTTTACACAATGATTCTTTCAACATAAATCATTCTGAACCTTCAGAAGAAGGAACAGAGACATTATCCATTCCAGTTTGTTGAATTCCTGGTAAAAAGAAATGTTCTTCATTGACACATTTTATTTTAAAAATATTAAATCTGGGTTAAATGCTATAGTGAAAAATGTTACATCCGCAGAGTAACAAGTTCTGTCTTCTTCCAGTGGCTGTGTTGGATAAAAAGGAAAATGCAAAAAGGGCAATGAAGGATGCTTGAATCACTGTGAAATTCAGCACAAATTATCCCCTTAGGAGAGAATGAGACATTTCTTAACAAAATTAATTGACCATTTTATTGATTCAGTGAACAGATCTCATGCTAAAACCTATGCATCAATTAACACACTGAGGTGAAATTTTTTTATTCAAATTGGATAACATTTAGCTCATATTATAATTGCACTTCAGTCAGCCGTCATCTCAACTTCTGTGAAATTCCTTATTTTCAGAAGCATGATTAGACAAGATTATTTTTTTTCTGATAGAACATTAGGATATTGAATTTTCTCAGTCCCTAGAGAAGGTAAGTTGGTTGACTTCAAATCAGCTGATAAAACACTTTTTTTTTCCTTTCAGCCACAAAATATTATTATTCACTTTTTTATATCAGGTTCCTTCATCTCATAAGTTTTAAATTATTTATAATAACATTGATGTTAGTACTGTAAATTGTTTTTATTGTGCTTCATAAATTTTAAGTCACAGTAAGTAGCTATATCTACACAAACTTAGCTGACCATGTAAACCAAACTAGTCCAGCTATGAATAAGAGACACATAAGATAAAATGGAAAAGTGGAAAAATTCAATGTCATGAGCTGGAATTAAAACAGTTAAAATAATTGTTTGTATTTAAAGAACTTTTGGTGTGTGCACAACTCATCTGAATTTATGTTTCAAAAATATATTCTGAAAATGAGACAATTTATTCCAAAGTACCGAGAATACTCCAAATTGTTTCTTGTCCACCTGATGTTCACTCATAAGTATTGACCATCTTCTAATGTGTATCAAAGTTCCATTTTCATGGCACCTTAATGTGCTGAAAGGAGAGAGAGGAAAACTTTTTAAACCCATCAGTTTTATTTCCCTGCACTTGCACCTTCTTGAACTGATTCGTAAAGTCTTAAAGGAACTTCTTTTCTCCATGTTATTCAATTAAATGCATTCCATAAATGGCACAATGACATGAAATGTATTATTTCAAAAAAAACATGAAATGTATTATTTCAAAAAAATTCACTTTTCAATATGAAATTCATTTCCATATTCTTAATGTCAGAAATTCAGCCACTTTAAAGATATTGATAAGGCTGATGGATTTCATGTAAACGTCTTGTAGAGCAACCCAGGTGACAAAATATTTCTTTATGTTCAGGTTGCTTGATGGAATCAATTAACAGTCAAGTGCTGTAAATCTTATTGGGTTCCTGAAATCTCATGTTTTACTCTATGCACTTCTTGAAGTCAGATTGTTAAAGATTAAAATTTATCCAAAGGAAAAAAACTTACAAAGTGAAATTATCCTGCAAAAACATGAACACTATCAATTTTATCCAAATTTCCCCAGCACGGATGCCTTCCAATGTGTTGAAATTCCAAATGTCATCTTTGTTTATTACAAATCTTGGGTCCTATAATGAGAGAATTATGGAATGTGATGTTTATTATAGCCAAAAGACCCCATTCGGAAAAGTATTGATATAATCATAAAATTATGGCACTGGAAGGGACCTTGGAGGTCTTCTAGTCCAATCCACTGTCCAAGGCAGAGGTCCTTACACCATCCCAGTCAAATGGTTGTCAAGTCTGTTTTTGAAAACCTCCAGCAATGGAGCACTCCACAAGTTCAACAGGCTAGCTATTCCATATTCTCAATGTCAGGAAATTTCTCCTTAGTTCTAGATTAGATCTCCCTCTGACAGTCTTCTACTCATTGCTTCTTGCTATTTCTCTTCATCATTATTGAACTATTGAAAGAGCCTTGGTGGAGCAGTGGGCTAATGCCTCCTTAAGTAACACCAGCTGCTTGCAATTAGTGCAGGTTCGAGTCCCACCAGGCTCAAGGTTGACTCAGCCTTCCATCCTTCTGAGGTAGGTAAAATGAGGACCCGGATTGTTGGGGGCAATAAAGCTGACTTTGTAATAATGCCGCTTGGGGGGGCCTGAAAGCCCTAATAAGCAGGCATATACATAGAATGAAGGCTATTGCTAAGCACATTTGATTTGTGCTTAGATTGTAAGCCGCCCTGAGTCTTCGGAGAAGGGCGGGATATAAATGGGATTAAAATAAAAATAAAAAATAAAAACATTTTACGACGATAATAAACAAACTGTGATTTAGAATTGTATAACCAGATTTGTAGGCGGTAGTCTTTTTTACATTGTTTTTTCGACTCCTTCACCCTATTTTTCTCCTTAACTCTCCTGTGTATTGCTTGGAATGAGAATGGTGGATCCAAAATTTCAATCCAAGACTGAACAAAATTTCTTTTCTTGTCCCAAAGTTACTCAGTGAATTTCCGTGATTCAGCGAGATTTGAACCTGATACCACACCTTCACCACTAGACTACACTGCTTTACACTGAATCTAGAGGGGCTTATTTCCATGAAGAATGATATGGTGATAAGAATGTCACTTCAGTTACAAGGACGATGAGTGAACCATCGGGATCCCTGCAAGTTAGGGACAGAACATCAGTTTGGAATATTCTTGATAGTTTGGAATAAATTGTCTCATTTTCAGAATGTATTTTTGAAACATAAATTCAAATCTATTTTCGTGTTTAGCAGGATAAAAACTGACGTGATGGCAGCTAATCAATCAATCAAGAGTGTCACTACAGTTTGTATCTTCATGAAACCATAGTTATATGTCTAAAAAGCTGCATCATAAATCTCTGTATATGGAATTAGATTAGAGGTAGAATTCATTAGGTGTCAATCGAAGAGTAATCCAATGTAATATGAAGCATGGTTAATGTTATTTTTATTATGGAACTTTATTACAATATGCCAGCTAAACCTTGTTTTGCTTCACGTGAAAGGGTAGTTCCACTCAAGTTTAGGATATCATACTGATAGCTCAATTTCCAAATCAAAGTCTTATTTTTGCCTTGCAAACAGAACATCTGTTCACACAAGCAAGAATTCCTTCTTTTTTATCTTCCCAAGGTAATGTGATGCATAAAATATTTAAAAGATATGCTAAAACTATCCTTTTATATTAGAATGACTTTAAAAAATCAATTAGCATTTACAAATAGAGCTAATAGCATACATCAGCCCAGCCAGATTTGATTGCACTTAACAAAAAAAAAACAACCCACCAAAATGAGACTTAAAATTGAATACTTATCACTATGCTTGAAAGAAATTTTGAAAACAAAACCAACTTTTCATCAGTCTGCCATCAGGATCAATTCATGTCTCTTCAAGTCACTTCACATTCATACCTGTGCTTCAGTTCAGTTTCAATCAGGCCAATTATTATAAGCATCTATTATGCCATTTTTTTCCTGAGCTGTTTCATTACTATGAGACTTTGACTATTCCGAAAGCCAAGAAAACATAAATACTGTTGTGAAGAAAAAGACACAAAGGAGAATATTTGTAGCTCAGGGTTGAAATGAGGGGTCTTTGGTGTTCTCTGAGCTTGGTTGTTTTCTTGCAAATGTTTCATTACCCAACTAGGTAACATCATCAGTGGCACCATAATGAAATATCTGCAAGAAAGCAACCAAGCTCAGAGAGCACCAAGGACCCCTCAAAAAAAGCCATATATAATCTTCTCATCCAACAATAAAACCAATGATATGGATTACTCAGAGACAGGAGAATTGAGTCAGTGCATAGATTGGCATCATTTGGAACCCAATCAATTCTCACAATCTTTGTTTTATGTCTCCCTCTCATTGCTAATGCAGGTTCATCTGCTCTCTGCAAGCTGGCAAGCAGTAAGAGGAACATGAAAAAGTAGACAGATCACTTTCATGTTCTAGAGAGAAGTAGCAATTGTAATCTCAGGGCAAGGACCCAGGAAATGTGATGGGAGTCTCTGATATATCTAGAATCTCTCAGCATATATCTAGTAGGTTAGACAAAGGCTGTCATGCTTTGGCCATGTCATGTGAGCTGACTCATTTGAAAAATCTATCATGCTGGGAGTGATCATCAGAAAAAAGGAGAAGGGGGCTGCCCTAGCACCCATTGGCTGAACACCATGAAGGATGACACCAGGATGACCATGGAGGATCTGAAGGAGGCAATGTGGGATAGAAGGGCATGGAGATGCTAATCCAGAGAGAGGCCAAAGATCGGACATGACTGAATGGCTGATGATGGCTGTAGCTTGGACTTGATTGATGTCAGGCCAAGTTCAGAGACAACACAGAGAAATCCAATAGGGTTTGATCCTTTATTTGTTTACACCAAATAGACAGAATCTTTTTTTGAAGGCAAAGTGATGGAGCACCAATAATCCAAGTCTATAATAATTCCAGTCTCCAGCCAAGAAATCCAGGAACCCATCAGTTTGATGGGTCTTGACAGTTCTTACCTGGAAATCCCAAATCTACTCAGAAAACAAAATTGCTTACTTACTTGGCTCCTCTCAGAAATAGTTATGGAAATCATGACCATTAAAAAAAACCCAATGAAACAATGTAAATATTAGAATCTGTGTGCCTAATCTACTATTTTCCACACCATTGCTTAATACCCCTGGCACAATATCACTCATTCTAGAAATAAATAGGAAAAACATATGTCTATGGAGATTCTCAGTCATCCAGGTCATGATTGTCCCAAAGGTGCTTTTTCAAGAGGCAACTGGACTTTCTTTGTTTTTCCTTGAAGACGTTTTGCTTCTCATCCAAGAAGCTCCTTCAGTTTTGGTTCAGTTCAGTTCAGTTTGCAGAACTGAAGAATCTCCCTGGATGTCTTCAAAGAAAAATAAGAAAGTCCAGTTGCCTCTTGAAAAAGCACCTTTGGGACAACTAAGAAGACAATTATCCTTCCTAGGTGGTAGCTAAGGAGCATCCTCCTCTCATTTACTCAAGCTCCTTCAGGATGGTGTGTCCAACCAGATAGAAGAGAAGACCTGAACTCAGCACTAATGGTATCCCAGCAGCCGCAAACATAAAAGACCAGCCATAATAAACAGATAGAGGTATGTCATCTGGGCACCTTTCACTTCTTTCCAGTAAGATGTATTTACGGAGATCAGCAGCAAATTCCTTCCACACCACAAACATAAATATGAGCAGGGTAAATAAACTTCCTGTTTGACAAAATGAGAGAGAGAGAGAGAAAGAAAGAAAGAGGAAAAATGAGAGAGAAGAAAAAATATATCTGACATCCTAGCAAGAGAAAAAGTTCCATTCCCTGGATGAAACCAACAGAAAATTGAAGGTAGTCCTTAATGAAGGTAATCGGGACTGGCAATTCTGTCGCTTAAAATGCAAGATCACTGTCGTGCTAACTTACGACAGTAGTTCTAGCAATCCCAGTTGGCATTGTTAGAGATGAATCCCAAGCATTTACAATGTCCCACTGTCACACGGTTGCTGTTTGCAACCTTCTGCTGGCTTCTTGGAAGCCAGCAATGAAGGTCACAAATAGCGATCACATGACTGTGGCATATGATGATGACCACAACTACAGAGAACAGTTGTTAAGTGCCCTTGTTTGATGCTGTGACAACTTCGAACAATCACCGAATGAGTGCTTGCTGATTGAGGAATCCCTGTACATACCATTGGTCCGACTGGTGACTGTTTAGCTAGCTCCACAATGTTTCCCTTTCATTAAAGAAGCTTTAAACTTGGACAAGTTGGTTCCTGCCCTCTGTAAATAAATGCCCCAGATCTGCAAAAGATGCCAGTTGCTTTTAAGGGGTGACGGAATTGAAGATCCAGTGTGTACATTCAATTTATAAAGCTTTTGAACCCTATTTCAAATCGAAGGTTATTTTTTGACACAAGTCTTCCTGTTGGACAGAACCAGAGAAGTTGAAAGTAGCCACTGAGGCCCAGAATGGCTTCATTTGCTTGTTCCAAATATGTTACCTTCATCTGCTGAAACGGATATGATGTTAATTTCTAGATTTAAGTCTCTACTCAACCAAGGGAATTCACTGCCGAATTTGTGAGGTCCTTGGTACTCTCTGAGCCTGGTTGTTTTCTTGCAGACATTGCATTACCAAACTAGATTACATCATCAGTGCTAGTCACTGCTTGAATGTAGTCACTATCTTTTAGCCCAACCTGTCTCAGGTAGTCATTGGTGAAAGGGTAAAATGAAGAGAAATGCATACACCCTCTTGAACCTACAGTATAGTGGAAGGGCAAGTTTAAAGGCAGTAAATAAATCAAATTAGGATGGCTTTTCTCACTCAACTTTATATTTGCTGCAAACCTATAGATGCACAAATGACCTCACATAAAAAGAAAACTTAGAACAAATAAAATGCCAATGCCAGTTAAAAGCACCCAAAAGTAGCATGAAGAAACAGTTGCCAAAAGCAAGCCTTTACAGGTAACTCTCAGCTAATTTTCTGCACTTAAAAATAAAAGCTTCCTTCAGAATTTCAGCTGAGTAGCAGAATGATCAAATGAAGAAAATTCCACAGAGATTATAACATGAGCTTATAAGTATGAGTCGTATAAATTCATATTTCTGTACCTTTGCTTGTCCTCATTTTTTTTTTCATTTGGACCACATTTCTTCTTATTTTTTGTGAAGCAATTGGGATCATTCTAAGAAATGTGCTTACATTATTTTAAATTTGGTTCTTTTTCACTGCCATTTTCCTTGATCCCACAGATCTGCATAAAACCCTTTTTTCACATTTCTTATATTGCTATCTTTGTAGCTCTCTGATTTCTGAGATTTTTTATACATGCCTACATACATACATACACCCTCTTCTCCAAAAGTCTGCATTGGAATTTGTTTGATCCTGTCTGTTTAACTCACAATTTTCCCCTCTCCTTTGTCATTTGCAAGATAGATGTTGTTCTACAAATATTGGGCCAAATGGATGTTGTTGCAATTTTGGATTTGTCTTTTTTATTTAGTGTATTAATCGGTAATCTCCACCTCACCTAGCATTTTCCTTCTTTCCAACCAAAAGCATTTTAAAAACTTGCAGGGCAGGACAAAGATAACAAAAGCCTTCTTTTCAACAAAATCTGGTTTTCTGTAGACATGGGATCAAGCTTTTTGGGGGAACAGGAGACTCATGTCCTTATCTGACATCTCTGAACTACTGCTTGGACACTCAGAAGTTATACATTCATCTCCTGATACGTATGAGCTTCTATAGCAAGTTATATCTATTCTGTGTAACCAATGTAGGTTGCTTCCAACCCAGTTCAAAGTGTTTGTTATTATGAATAGGTAATAATAAACCCCCTTATTGAATCTCTTCCCCATGTAATCTGCCTGTCCTGTGTATGTGAACCTGGGAAAACAGAGGGTGAAGGCCCCTTCCCCACATTAGAAGGGGATAGTTCAAAGTAGCTCATCTTTATGGTGGCCCCAACCTATGGAACAGCTTGACCCCCAAGCTAAGTTTGTGACCATGTTATCCTAACCCTTTTAGAATCAGAGCAAGATACTACTATACTCCTCCATGAAAAATTTGGGGAGCAAGAGGTAACAGTTCTTCTTCATGCCAGGTTTTAATTTTGCAATTGTCTTGCTTGAGATGAGCTGCTGATTGTGGATTTAGCGTATGTACTTGTGAGACACCCAGAATCCTATCTACTTTAATGGATAGGATAGGATAGGATAGGATAGGATAGGATAGGATAGGATAGGATAGGATAGGATAGGATAGGATAGGATAGGATAGGATAGGATAGGATAGGATAGGACAGGATAGGATAGGAAGAGAGAGAGAGATGATAGATGGAAAGAGAGAGAGAGATGGTAGATGATAGATGATAGATGATAGATGATAGATAATAGAAGAGAGAGAGAGAGAGAGAGAGAGAGAGAGAGAGAGAGAGAGAGAGAGAGAGAGAGAGAGAGAGAGAGAGAGAGAGAGAGAGAGAGAGAGAGAGAGAGAGAGAGAGAGAGAGAGAGAGAGAGATCCTGCCACTGACCTTAAATTCACCTAATTTTACTGGTTGATATTTCAGGGAAGAATAAGTGAGAACACTTCAAGACTGGAAGAGTTATTTATAAAACCAATAAAGGTGGGATAAAAATAAAACTTATAAAAACAGAAGACAGATACGTTGGGGCAGATATATTGGGAACAAGAGGGAGGGTGGGATATGACTTCCTTCATCCTCCCTTTTCTTTCAGAGGTACCCACCATAAATGACCCAAATTTTCCCCAAATTTGAACTGCAGCCCACCGAGACGCACAGCATTCAACTTTGCTTTGCTCTCCTTTCTTTTCTTTTTTTTTCCCTTTCAACCCCCTTTCTGCCTGTATGCATGAAAGGCACGAGATTAACTCTACATTTGCATCTCCGTGCTTGATGCGGGTTAATTGTCTCTTCTGGAGAGAATTTAATGGTGAGAGAATTGAACCATGATATGAAACTTTTTCTCCTTTCTATCCTCATTGCAATTGTCAAGGGGCTAACCAGAAGGCTTTCTAACTTCCAGGCGAGCAGCACCGTCATTCTGAGTAAATCGTGCAACTCAACCCTCCTACCTTCCTTTTGGGGTTCACAGCCTCGTGAAACCTCATTGGCTAATTGCAGAGGGATGTGGGTGAACTCCTGGCTTGCTTTGGAACTTGCAGAATTTATCTATAATTTGCTAATTATAAGGAAATGAACCTCGGTCCCCTTTCTTCTCACCTCCGTGCCTAGCTGAAACTTCAGAACTCTAATAAAAAATAATGAGATGTTGAGATCTTCCCTAGCAAATTTCGAGAGCGCCAAACCACGTGAAATGCGAACAGTTTATAGCTGTCACAGTTTGGAACTTTGAGAAAGCAGCTCTGAATCAAAGCAGTAGGCTGTATTTTTCTGCTGATTCCATTTAAACAACCTCATGGAACTCTGATCATGAGCTGGAAAGAATAATTGAAGACCAAGTTAGTCGTTGCCTAATTAGGAGGCGACCTTATCATGAACACAAACTATTTTTCATTTGGATTGCCACTATGGCTCAAGGCATATTCTTGGAATGTACAAGAGTCCACCACATAATTTCCAGGAAGACCATCTTTAATATTTTGCTAAAAGAGATGATTGATTGACATATCCTGAATTTCATGATGTGGCTTCGATATGGCATACAGGGAGTTCTTAACTTATGATCACAACTGAGCCCTCTGTTGCAAAGTGAGACATTTTTAGGTGAGTTTTGCCCCATTTGACGACCTTTCTTGCCACTGTTGTTAAGTGAATCATTGCAATTGCTCAGTTGTTAACTGAATCTGGCTCCCCCAATGACTTTACTGATCGGAAGGTCACAAAAGGGGATCACATGACCCCGGGGGACACTGCAACCATCACAGAGATGAGTCTTTATTGATTAGCCCATAGAGATGAGTCAGTTGTCAAGCTTCTGAAGGTAAATTACGTGACCGTGGGGATGCTGCCATGGTCATAAGTGTGAAAAACGGTAATAAGTCCCTTTTTTCCCCAGTGCGAATTGTTGTAAGTTAAGGACTATCTGTAACTAGCCAGCATTGGCCTGCCTGCTGTTCAAAGAGAAGCACACAGAGAGAGATTTAAATCATCAATATCTAGACAACAGTAGACACAAGTCTCTCTGGACTACAACCAGTTTGTCAGAGATTAAGATCTAGGAAAAGGTTCCTCAAGAAGACTTTGAAAAGTGTAGAAGCAGAGAGGACGTATGGAAAGCTACAAAGAACCAAGACTGAATGGAACCAACTGAGGAGCTGGCACCTAGGTTGGATGAAAGCTGGGAAGTATGTAAATTGTTGAGTAGACTGTGCACAGGTACAACAAGATCCAGAGCAGTGGTGAGATTCAGCCGGTTCGCACCAGTTCGGCAGAACCAGTAGCTATTTTTTTGTTGCCCAGGCCCAGAATGGACTTCCCGGAAGTGGCACCCACACAGAGAACCGGTTGTTCACATATTTGAATCCCACCATTGATCCAGAGATACTCTGAACAAATGGGGCTGTCCGGTGACTTCTGCCCTTTGCAATTGTGGTGACATGCAGACAACAACACATATGCATATCGGTCCTTTGTGCCCACTTGAGGACCTGCTGGCTGGGTGACCAAACACAATTAATGTTGCTAGTTTCTGGGCAAGATCTGTTTAACTTGTACGTATTTTAATCTTGTATTTGATATTTTAAATTTCATGTCGTATGGTAGTATGCCTTAGTTAATTCTGATGCTTCTGACACAAACAAACATTGGCTCTCATTGCCTATGTGTGTGCACAAGGGTGCGTGAGATAAAAAGACAGAGAGAAAAAGAATGAGTTGGGGGGAAGCTGCATTTCTCAATAAATTCCATAGATTACTGTTAAAATCTTGAAAGCCCCCTTAGATAGTTCGTTGCCCCAGCTTAGACATATTTCCTTGACATGTGGAAATTAGCCTTTAATGAGGCTGCTTTTCTCTCTCTCTCTCTCTCTCTCTCTCTCTCTCCTGGATATACAAGCCAAAAGGAAATCCTTGCAAACTAAGCTTCATATGTCAAACATGGTTAAGAACATTTGGCAGAAGAGCCACTGTTGGGTTACTGAGTTATACTCCTTTGAAAGGCAAGTTGGCAACGAAGCCAACGAGGAACTTGGTGAGGGAAATGAACCAGAAGCAATCAATATCACAGCTTTTCCTTTTTCACTTGAATAACCTTCAAGCAAGATGGTCAATTTTTCCCCTCTTTTCTTATTCTCTTTCCTCTGAAAGTGTTCTCCAAAACAATCTCCCACAGCAAGATTTGTTAAGTTAGCTGGACAACTGCCAGATGGATATGCTTAAAATAGCATAAATAACTGCGGTCTGTTCTTAGAAAGAAAGGATCTAATGCAATGAAAACTGCTTAAAAAGAGGGCGTCTAATGTGATAACTTCTGAAATCTGTGATTTTAATTGGGGAAGAACAGCTTTTTATATGCTGACTGATCCAATTTGGCCATTGGGAACATGAAATTCCACAAGTTTTAAAGTTATTTTTTTTTTACTTCTTCCTCCACATTTTGGACAGAGAGGACAGTTGGTTAGAAAGAGCGGGGAAAGAATCAATCTACGGTAGAATTGAACAGCCCTCCCTCAACAGAGGGGGAGGAATAAGACCCCACCCATCAGTACAATGCAGCCCTTGCAGCAGTTCCAAGAAGTTTCCACAACCAATTTCACCCTAGTTCAGATGACCCCGAGGGCACAGATAAACCTCCAAGTGGCCTCAAAAGCTCTCAGGTAGAGTGTTAATGACCAGATGACTACAAAGAAATGCAATCCTTCCCATCTCACCACTATCTGGTTTCAACTGGTACCCAGGGCTTTTTTTCTCATAGAACGCTCAGAACGGAGTTCCAGCACCTTTTTTGGATGGAACCTTGTAGGGTAGGCAAGGCGGGTTGTATGACGTGTGTGAGTTCCAGCACCTTTTTCTTTTACAAAAAAAGCACTGCTGGTACCTATCCTTCCATCTCCACCCCCCGCCATCAGAACTGATGAAGCTTCTTGGATGAGAAGCAAAATGTTTTCTTCTTCCTCAAGAAGAAAAAAAAAGCCCAGTTGCCTTCTGAAGAAAAAAAGCTGGCTTTTTGAGGCTTTCTCGAAAAGGTACCCCCTCCAATTTGGCCACAATCTGATTAGCGTTGACTTGTCCCATATTGTTTCATGCCCACTCCTGCTTCACCTCAATTTGCTGAGCTTTCTTGATTAAAATAAAATTTAAAAAAAACCCACAAGGGGATATTTTGAAATATAGCTCACCTGCTCTGCATCCCTATAATACAAATAATATCCCGAGGTCTTCACTATTGTATATTTTGGATTTCTTGTAAATGAGCTTTGCAAAAAAGGATCTAGATTATTCATCTGTTTATCAATCTATTTATTCGTTTAATTTATTTGCCGCCCATCTTTTAAGGAACAACTCTGGGCAGCATTACAACATTAAAATCCTAATAAATACAGTTCTTTAAAAGAATAAAAATAAAAGTTCCAATCAAGATAAAATATAGTTAAAAGATGGGGAGGGTGGGACTGCCTCTTAATTAAACAACTACCTCCAGTGTGATATTCCCTTGTTACGGCCCCAAGCCATCTTAATTTAGCTATCTTTGGGCAAGGGAGAATTATAGGATAAATCGGGAATTCTATGAAAGCTTATCATAGATATCTTCATAAAATGGCTGTTGGCTAAGGCAGGCATTTTCATTCCAAAGCTAGCCAAAACAAGATGACAAGTCTGCTTTTCAACATCCCTTCTAGCCACCCAGCATAGTCTCTATGACCCAATGCTCCATTCCAACTTTTCTCTGTGGTTTTTTTTTTTTTTTTGTAAACTAAAATCACGGGCCTCACATTTCCAAATTTCTGACTTAGAAACCCAAGCAATAAGTAAACTTAGAAGACATGTAGAAGACACATTCTCAAACTCTACATTCCATTTAGCAAAACCCAACTGTTGCATTCATTTAATGTATGGCATCTAATGGGGCCACCGAGTTCATCCAACTTGCTAAGACAATGCAACCCTTTCCTCAACATAAAGGTAAAAGTTTCACCTGTCCAGTTGTATCTGCCTCTACGGGGTGGTGTTCATCTCTACTTCTTAGGCAAAAAACCAGCTTTGTCCAAAGACCTTTTTCCGTGGTCATGTGGCTAGCATGACTATATGCCAAGGTGCAAAGAATGCTGTTACTTTCCACCAGAGTGGTGCCTTTTTATCTACTCGCACTTGCATGCTGTTGAACTGCTAGGTGGGCAGGAGCTGGGGCAAGCAACAGGAGCTCACCCTGTCACCTGGCGCTTGGGTCTCAAACCTGGGATGTTAGCTTTCCACTGACGAGCTAAGCATCTTTAACTACTGATCCACGCACCCCTTCTTCCCTCCACATAAAAAGGTAAGGTAAAGGTTCCCCCGCACATGCGTGCTAGTCGTTTCCAACTCTAGGGGCCGGTGCTCATCCCCATTTCAAAGCCAAAGAGCCAGCGCTTGTCCGAGGACATCTCTGTGGTCATGTGGCCGGCATGACTAGACGTCAAAGGCGCACGGAACGATGTTACCTTCCCACCGTAGTGGTCCCTATTTTTATACTTGCATTTTTACGTGCTTTCGAACTGCTAGGTGGGCAGAAGCTGGGACGAGTAACAGGCGCTCACTCTGTTACGCGGCACTCAGGATTCAACCCGCCAAACTGCCGACCTTCTGATCGACAAGCTCATCGTCCTAACCCACTGAGCCACCGCGTCCCTCCCTCCACATACTGATCCATAAATTATCAGCTGAAAAAAAAGCATCTTGGGAAAACCTGTCCAAGGGGATTAAAAAGCATCCCAGGATAAAAGGCTTCTGGGCAGCAAAGAAAAAAAAGGACCATTTGCTAACTGAGGTTGGGAAGCCCTCTAATAAAGTTGAAGCGCCAGAGTGCTTAAAAAAAACTAGCAGCTTTTATTATTTTAAACATTTGCATGAACTTTGCCTTGTACATCTGGTTTTTACCCCAAAGGCTTAACCCTTCCCCTAGAAGAAGTTTGATAATGAGGCCACCAAATTATGGGAAGAACATTCCAGAATATTATTTCAGTGGAGAAAGCTTTACTTCGAGACTTCAAAGGACAGCCTCCTGATTTCCTCCCTCAGAACTTAATTCTCCAGACAAATTTCCCTCTTGATGAATTATAAGCACTTTCACCTTTCTCTGAGGAACAATTACTGGGATACAAAAGTTAATTACAGCCGATCTGCCATCCATAGCAGATGACAAATAAGGCTCTCCCACTGCAACTACTGTACCAAATAAGAATATAAAGACAGACAGACACACACACACACACACACACACAATAATTAGCAAAACTACAGTAACTGCTAGAGGACTAAAATGTGGAGCTGTTTAGTCCATCTGCGAAATATTATCTTGTCACTCTGATTTATTTATTTGCTTTACATTATGTGGTGCAAAGAGCCATGGAAAGACATATGCTCGGCATTACAAGGCAAAATAGAAAGGATCTAGAACATAGAATAACAGAGTTAGTTAGAAGAGACCCTGGAGATCTTCTCATCCAGCCCCCTGCTTCAGTAGAAGACCCTATTCCATTTCAGATAAATTAGTGTCCAGTCTCTTTTGGAAAGCCTCTAGTGATGAAGGCAAGTTGCTCTATTAATTGATTGCTCTCACCCTTAGGAAATTTCTCCTTAGTTCTAGATTGCTTTTCTCTTTGGTTAGTTTCCATCCATTGTTTCTCGTCTTGCCTTTTGGTGCTTTGGAGAATAGTTTGACCCCCTCATCTTTGTAGGAGCATCTCAGATATTGGAACACTGCTATTATGTCTTCTTTTCATTAAACTAGACATACCCAATTCCTGCAACCATTCTTTGTCTTAGCCTCCAGCCCCCTAATCCTCCTCCTCCTCCTCCTCCTCCTCCTCCTCCTCCTCCTCCTCCTCCTCCTCCTTCTTCTTCTCCTTCTCCTCCTCCTTCAAAGAGAGAAGCAACTTGGAATTAAGGAGAAACTTCCTAACAGTGAGAACAATTAACCAGTGGAAACGGCTTGCTTTCAGAAATTGTGGGCGCTCCATCACTGGAGGTTTTTAAGAAGAGACTAGACATTCACCTGTCTGAGACGATGTAGGTTCTCCTGCTTGAGCAGGGGGCTGGACTAGAAGACCTCTAAGGTCCCATTCTATTCTATTCTATTCTATTCTATTCTATTCTATTCTATTCTGTTCTGTTCTGTTCTGTTCTATTCTATTCTATTCTGTTCTGTTCTGTTCTGTTCTGTTCTGTTCTGTTCTGTTCTGTTCTCTGCACTCTTTCCAGGGTTTCTACATCTGTTTTTTATACTGTGGTGACCAGAACTGGATGCAGTATTCCAAGTGTGGTCTTAGACCTGCACATGGATTAGGGAACAAGCAAAACTATACAATATCATCAAGAGAGTAAAAGAATGGAAATGGAAATGGGATGGTCACATAGCAAGAAGAACTGAGGGCAGATGGACCAAGACAGTCACAGAATGGATCCCTCTTGATGAAAAGGATTCACAAAAGAGACATAAAACCAGATGGAGCAATGACATCAACAAGTAGGGTGGATCCCATTGGCAAAAGAAAGCTCAGGGCCATATTGGTTGGAAACCTGGGGAAGAGGCCTTCGTCCTGCAGCAGATAGACTGTGGCTGAAATGAGGATGACTATAATGATTTCTATAGTGCGTCAATTCAGAGATTCTGGGCTCTGTACAAAAATTCATATTACTGATATAGTACCATATCCATATTTAAATATTGCTCGTCATAAAACTAAATGGCCACCCTCAGTTCCTCATTCTGCATCAAAGTACTATAAGGTTACTAGTCACACCAGATGTAAAATTTCCTAGAAAGTGCCCACATATATTCTCACCACTCATAACTGTATAGTTGAGTAAAGTATTGGTATTCAGATAAATACTTTTAAAATGATTGGGTCCTAGGTGCAAGGTTTCATCCCAACCTATTATATTTTTAAGCTATTCCTAGGGAAAGAATCTGTTCATGCAATTGGCAGGTATACATGAAACCAATGCAGAACAACAACTCCATTTAAATCAAGGGTGTCCAATCTTAGCAACTTTACGACTTGAGAATTTCTTCTCTCAGAAGAAATTGAACCCCTCTGAGTTAAATGATTCTACTTGGAAGGTCAATCCGAATCATCAGAGCGATGATTCAAGTTATTTCAGTTCCAATTCTACGTTAAGGAACCCTGATATAGAAAGACCAAACTAAAGGAGAATTCCATTTAACACACGAGACACGATGTTATGTTCCATTGTTCTCCAGCAATGTTCTAACACAAATATCAATGTCTAAGCCCTCCTGTTTTTAGAACATCTGCTTTACCCTTGTCTGCAAGAATAATAAGTCAGATAATAAGTTCAAAAGTGCATTCCTTTCAAGCAAGCATTAGGTAACTAAACTAAGATTCAAAGCCAATCCTCTATCTATGGAAGGGTCCATACTGCTTCCTTGAAGCCACAGCTGCCCAAATGCGCAGAGACTACAGCTCCCCAAATTCACACAAGCTAGTCTAAAATTCTAGAGCTTTTAAATTCCAGTATTTCTGAAGAGTGGTGGGTAAGACTAATAGAAACATGCAACTGCCTTGCTTGTTAAGTGCACATTACACATCAAGTCTCTTACACACATTTGCATGCGGTTATGCGTGCATGCTCAGGATTTTAGCAATCCAGGCAACTAAAGCAGTGAACACTGCAGTGGTCACTTACCAGCAGCAATAAGGAATCCGCCTCCAACTTTATAGAATCTCGCATTGACAAAGGGCACACCGCACACCAGCAAAAACATTCCTACAAGGCTGGCAGTGATGGCCAGGACAATCAGGACTGTCCAGAATCCCCTGTACACTATGCACAGATGAAAAGACACACCACAAGTTGAGTCCAGCAAGCTATACAATCAGGGTACATGGGAAAAAATATCAATGCGAGGAGATCTACTTTTACCCCCCAATGTTTGAAAAGGAAAAGAGAGAGACGAGCTGAGATTTATTTATTTATTTATTTATTTTATTAAATTTATATACCGCCCTTTCCCGAAGGACTCAGGGCGGTTTACAGGGTATTAAAACAACCAGTACAAAAAACAAATTAAAAAAGATTAAATCATCCCTAAAATTAAAAACCCCAGTTAAAAATTCTCAGCCTGGGCCAGAGAGCTCAAAGAGCCAGGTTTTCAGGTCCCGGCGAAATGTGCGAAGGTCAGGGGCAGTCCTAAGCTCCACGGGCAGCTGGTTCCAGAGGGCAGGCGCACCCACAGAGAAGGCCCTTCCCCTGGGTGTTCTCCGCCGACAGTCTTTTATCGGCGGCACCCTGAGAAGACCCTCCCTGTGGGAGCGCACTGGACGAAGGGAGCTTGATGCATTCGAGTTTTCTCAAAAATCATTTGGGATTGGATTATGTTGGATGCAAAGCTACAGTGTGCAGAAAGCTTCACCCACGTATACCTTTTAGCAGTCATAGTTATGCCAGATAGTTCGGAATGTATAATGGGGTAGATATAGTGCCATAAATGCTGCGCAGATCAGAGAATCAGTGGAAGGGACCTTGGAGGTCTCCTAGTCCAACCCCCTACTTGAGCATGAGATGTTATACCTTAGGAGGGCCTTTCCCTCATGTCTCGATCTTGACTTTTTTGACCCCCTCCCCCAAAGAGGGATAATGAGAGTTTGCATATTGCCATACAACTACTGTTTGGTTCTGATAGACGAGGACTCAGAGTGGTTTAACAAGGAATGAGTTTATTGAATACACAAAGTCAACTGACAACTGTCAAATGTTGCAACCTTTTTATAGTGGAACTGCTTGAACTGTAACCAATCGTTAGAGACTATTTTCCCGCTTCTTGTTTATGGCAACCAATGATTGCAACAGAATCTCCCGCTCAAACCCCACTACCTTTGCAATCTGCAATCTTCCCTGTTTGCAACTATTTACATACACAACACCCCTTACCCCCCAGTTGTTGTTATTTCTGAACAAAATCCTTTAGATATTTTGGTGGCTTATGGATTCTAGAAGGGTATCTATTGCTCTGGCTGCAAGGGACCCCTTTTTCAGAATTTATGCTTGGCTGATTATCTCTGTTGGACCTGGGCTCTTGGCTACCCGACTCTGATGTTTCCCTGTTGCTGATTTGTGTATTTGTTTGTGCTTGAAGATTAGTGGTCACTGGCCTACCTCGCAGGGGCGCTACCCAGTCAAATTGACTAAATGGTTGTTGTTGAGTACCAGGGGGTGAATTATTTTGCCTTTCCTCTCCCTCACTCTCTGGCATGATGTTATTACTGAACCTGGATGTACTGTTTTCCCCCAATATATTTTGGTCCCCATCTTCTGGCAAGCATCCACTAGATCTCTTCCTCAGCTGATCTAGATGTCTTTTAATGATCCTATTCCCTTCCCCCTCAATAATGTACGACAAGGGACCCAAGATTTCAGTAACCACCCCTGGAATCCATTTGTCCCCTTGGGTATAGTTCCTGGCCCAGATTAATTCCCCCACTTTAAATGTTCTATTTGGCAAGTCCAATTCAGCGCTTGGTATAAGTCTGTCAGGGTGTAATCTGTCCAATTTGGTGGTCAACCTCCTTCCCCACCTCATTTCAGCTGGACTTTTGCCTGTAGCAGCGCATGGGGTCGAATGTTGGGCCAGCAAAAATTCGGCCAGTCTTTGATGCCAGTCACCCCGAATGATTCTTTTTAAGGCGTCTTTCGTGGTCCTCACATTTCGTTCAGCCAAGCCGTTGGTGGATGGGTGGAAGGGTGCTGATGTCTTGTGCTTAATCGAGTTGACCTTGAGGAAATCCTGGAATTCAATAGATGTGAATTGTGGCCCATTATCAGACACGATGACATCCGGTAACCCATGAGTGGCAAAGAGGCCCCTTAATACCTGTATTGTTCTTCCTGAAGTTACTGAACTAACTGGTACTACCTCTAGCCACCTAGAGAAACTATCAACCACCACCAGGAATGTTAACCCTTGGAAGGGTCCAGCAAAGTCAATATGAATCCTGGACCAAGGATTTCTAGCTATCTCCCACTTATGCGTACGGGTGTGTTGTTGTTCTGGCCTAGAACGTTGGCACAAATGGCAATTTGCAACACATTCCTCAATGTCGTTGTCCAGACCTGGCCACCACAAGTGACTCCTAGCCAACGCTTTCATCCGTACTATTCCTGGGTGTCCTTCATGTAATTCTAATAGAATAGCTGATCTGTGGATCCCAGGAATAACCACGCGATTTCCCCACAGTAAGCAACCCAGATGAACTGATAGTTCATCTTTCCTTCTAAAATAGGGAATGTATTTTTCATCCGGGTTGGCATTAGGCCACCCGCTCAGGACCCAGGCCATTACTCTCTTTAAAGTGTGGTCATTATTTGTTGCCGCAGCTATGTCTTTAGCAGTTAGAGGCAAGTCAGGGATGTCCTGTAGGGACATTATTTGTCCCACTGGGGCAGGGTCACCCTCGGTGATGTTTAAGGGCAGTCTGCTAAGGGCATCTGCGTGCCCCATGTCCTTGCCCGGTCTGTATTGAAGAGAGAATGAGTATGCTGAGAGGAAAATGGACCATCTCAGCATCCGGGGTGACATGATTTGGGGAGTCTGTTTATCTGTGGTAAACAGTCCCAACAGGGGTTTGTGGTCTGTCAGTATGGTAAAGTTCCTTCCATATAGGTAGTCATGGAACTTTTTAACTCCAGCCACGATTGCTAATGCTTCCCTGTCTATCTGAGCGTAGTTCCGCTCTGCCTTGGTTAGTGTCCTGGAATAATATGCTATTGGTCTTTGCATTCCTTGGTTGTCTAAGTGGCTGATCACGGCCCCTACACCATAAGGTGAAGCATCACACGCTAGGTAAATTGGTTTATTTTCTATGAAGTGGGTTACAGTTGATTGGCTGGAAAGAATGTCTTTTAACGTTTGGAAACTAATTCTATGTTTCTTCTGCCACTGCCAAGGAGTCTTTTTATCTAAGAGCCTATGGAGAGGTTCTGCAATGGCAGCCTTGTGGGGTACAAATGTATGGTAGAAGTTTACTAAGCCAAGGAAGGCTTGTAGTTCAGCCTTGTTCCTAGGCTCAGGAGCTAATTTAATTGCTTTTATTTTTTCAGGGGTTGGATGGACCCCATTTTTGTCTATCCTGAACCCCAAGAAATCAGTGGACTTAACCCCAATGCAACATTTTTCCCTTTTTAGTTTTAAACCAGCCCTTCTAAATCTTCCTAATACCTGTTCCAGCCGCTCCACTAGCATTTCTTCATTTTTTCCAGCTATCAAGACATCATCAAAGTAAGGGCATACACCTGGTATGCCCTTTAAGGTCCTCTCCATCACTTCTTGAAAGATGCCTGGAGCTGCTGCAATGCCAAATTGCAGTCTGTGGACTCGGAACGCCCCCTTGTGGGTAACTATCGTCTGTGCTTCTGCAGCCTCTTCGGAAACAGTCAACTGTAAGTACGCATGCGCCAAGTCTAGCTTGGCAAACATGGCGCCGTCCTGGATCGTGGCGAGGACCTGCTTCACCGTCGGGACCGGGTAAGCATGTTTTTTCATTCCAATGTTCAGGGTGGCTTTGTAGTCAGCGCAGATTCTCACATCCCCATTGGGTTTGAGGGGTGTGACAATCGGCGTTTCCCACAAACCACCCTCAACAGGTTCTAACACGCCTTGGCCTACAAGCCTCTCGAGCTCGGCCTCGATTTTCTCCTTCAGGGCGAAAGGCACCCTGCGGGCCTTAAGCCTGATAGGTTTTACTGAGGGGTCTAGATTGAATTTAATTGGGGGTCCTTTGTATTTACCGAGGGATCCGTCGAATACGTCTGCAAATTCATTGCAGACTGATTCGAGGGTCTTATTTTTAATTATTGAATTTATTCCCCCGATCCAAATGCCCAGGGCAGGGAACCAGTTAATGCCAATTAGGCTAGTCCTATGACCCTCAGTTACTATTAAATCTAAATTCCCCTTAAATCCCTTAAATTCTACGCGAAGACTAATTTTCCCTTTTATTTTAATTGGGCTTTTTTGGAAATCGGTTAATTGAATTTTTGTTGAACTAAGTGGAATTTTTCTTCCACTTATTTGTTCAATCCTATCAAGGGTTTCACTGGAAATTATTGATACTGAAGCCCCTGAGTCGATTTCCATTCTGCATGGAACCCCTTGCAGATGGACTATGATTTTTAATTTCCCTTCTGGAAAATTGCCATTTTTCCCAATTCTCCTGCGGTTGACTCGAGCCACCTCCCCTAATTTTGGAATTTTTACCCAGGGTTTAAGGGACTCCTTGCCACTAACGTTAGGGGTTACCTTACCTTCGGGCCACACATCGACTTCGTGGAGGCGGTTGTCTCGAGCACGGCTCCTGCAGATGGCCTGGATGTGGCCGGTCTTCCCACACGCCCTGCACTTTGCGGTGCGGAATCGGCAAGATGCGCGGGGATGGTTGCCGCCGCAGCTGCCGCACCGGTTCTGTGGTTCATTTTCGCGCGGTCTGGTTGCGGTGTCCCTCCATGGGCGTTGTGGCCCTGTCGCTTGTCTTTGCGGAGTTGCGGGTTGTTGACGTCGGTTAGGTTCGGGCCCTTCGCTTCTGGGTGGTCTTGGCGCCAATTTTCCGAATCGCCTGGAGACTTCGGCGATATCTTCTTCCCACTGCTGGTCCGCCTCCCCGCAGTCCGCATAGCCCTCTTGGTTGATCTCGGATGATGCTGCCATGCTACTGCGGGGGGGGTCGCGATACCCGGTTGATTCGTACGTTAGAAGTTCGTCGATCACCTCCTGCAGATCGCCAGTGGGTTTGGATATAATTCTGTTTTGTAGCTGCTCGTCCCTCAAGCCCAGTACTACACGGTCACGAATTCTTATTTCAAGATTATCGTATTTACATCGTACTGCGGCTTCCCTGACGGCAGCGACAAATTTTTGTATGGACTCTCCCGGCCTCTGGTTTCTTTTCTCGAAGATGCGCCGCCAGAATAGTTCGGATCTCCTAGGTGTAAAGTGGACCTTTAGTTTGGCAAGGAGATCGGCATACGGCACGCTTGAGACCGGTTGCGGTTGACACAGACCGACAGCGACTCGATAGACCGGTGTGCCGCAAATCGTCAGTAATGCTGCCGCTTTTTTCCGGTCGTCGGTGATTCCGTTCACTAGCAGGAACCCTTCGACCTGTCCGACGTATTCTTCCCAATCTTCGGGGAAGTTTGGGTCGAATTCCTTCAATGACCCAATCTGCGCCATTCGGAGAATTTTTTTTTTTTTATTCTGCCGCGGCCGCTCGGTTGACTTTGACACGTATTCGAATTTGCCGCCTTTGCGCGACAATTCCGCCAATTCTCTGGTCTTCTGTCTATCCCACCTTCGTCGCCAATTGTTTGGTTCTGATAGACGAGGACTCAGAGTGGTTTAACAAGGAATGAGTTTATTGAATACACAAAGTCAACTGACAACTGTCAAATGTTGCAACCTTTTTATAGTGGAACTGCTTGAACTGTAACCAATCGTTAGAGACTATTTTCCCGCTTCTTGTTTATGGCAACCAATGATTGCAACAGAATCTCCCGCTCAAACCCCACTACCTTTGCAATCTGCAATCTTCCCTGTTTGCAACTATTTACATACACAACAACTACCGTACATCTTAGCACCATAAATGAAGCCTAGGTATGAAGAATATATTATGAATTCAAGTTTTCCTCAGAACATACCTGCAGTTGCGTCATAAGAGGGGTGAGGATGAGGCCCAAACACAATAGGCATTGGAAACAGGTAGGCGTTCATACAGTGTTTAGGGTGGGCCTGGCTGGCTGGAGAAAGAAAGAAATGATAGGATTAGTCTGTTTTTTTATAGAGCTGAACAGCTACACGTCAATTCTACACATAGGGATACTCCTCAATTTACAGCCATTCACTTAGTGACCATTTGAAGAACTGGGGGAAAAATATCCTCATGGTCACATGATCAAACGTCTGGTTCATATTTGTGACCGTTGCACTGTTTCTGGGGTCATGCAATCAACCTGTCAATGGGATAGCCAGATTCACTTAACCACCGTGTCACTAATTTAACGACTGCAGTGGTTCATTTAACAACTGTGGCAAGAAAGGCCATAAAACAGGACAAAACTCACTTAACTGTCTTGCTTAACTACAGAAATTTGGGGCTCAATTGTGGTTGCAAGTCAAGGACTATCTGTATGTTAATATAGGACTTGGGTTTGACTAGTCTAAAGAAAAGAAACAGGGGTGACATGATAGCAGTCTTCCAGTCTTTGAGGGGCTGCCACAAAAAAGAGGGGGTCAAATTATTTTCCCAAGCACCAGAGGACAGGACGAGAAACAATGGATGGAAACTGACCAAAGAGAGAAGCAACCTGGAATTAAGGAGGAACTTCCTAACAGCGAGGACAATTAACCAGTGGAACAGCTTACCCCCAGAAATCGTGGGTGCTCCATCACTGGAGGTTTTTAAGAAGAGACTAGACAGTCACTTGTCTGGAATGGTGTAGGTTCTCCTGCTTAAGCGGGGGGCTGGACTAGAAGACCTCCGAGGTCCCTTCCAGCTCTGTTCTATCCTATTCTACCAGGCTTGCTTCTGTAAGGCAGCCTAATAGCTTTAATATTAGGCCCAATTCTTCCTTCCAGTTTCCTGATATTCTTTTCCATTGTGAAAAAAAAGTGTTTCATTTTGCTTGGCCTCCTGGGAATTTCAAAATCTTTTGATAGCAACAATGGATGCTACCTCTTTATGTGTGTTATAAAATTACCTTTCTAACACTGCAGCTGCCTTGCTCATCCTGACTTCCTCATCTGTAAAGGTCCCATTGAAGTACTTATCCAGGTATCTTGGAATAACAGCTTTCCTTGGGACTCAACAGCTGGGAAGCCAAGACAGGTGCAGCCTATAAGATGATTGCTTCATATAATTGGTGATTGCCACACTCACAAACCTCCTTCAAGTATCTCACAATTAAGGCACATGAGAGAATAAGAAACTGCCTTAATATTACAATGATAGTATCTTCTGAGGACTAACTGAGGGACTATCAGCCCTCTTAAACAGGGGTCTTCAAACTTGGCCCTTTTATGACTTGTGGACTTCAACTCCCAGAATTCCTCAGCCAGCGTGGAATTGAAGTCCACAAGTCATAAAAGGGCCAAGGTTGAAGACCCCTGCTTCAGCATCATTTCTTGGATAAGCAACACCCTTAGCCATAATGCAGAGTTTACAAGCCCTAATTCACCCAACTCGCTGTGAGATATTATGGTCTAGGAACTTGCTTACACTTGCCTACGGCTCTGTTTGATGACCACTGAGCTTCCAAGTCGTTCTTCTTTGCAGAGAATAACTCTCTATAGTGCATCCAGGCAATTCAACCACACGTTAATAACCATGTTACAGGCTAAAAGAGAACAGATGCTCGCTTTCTGCACATTTGCTAAGGAAGCTTGCAATTACAGGCCTAATTCAGAACTGATGACTTCGTTGTTCCTTGCATGTGTGAAGCATTAAGCCTCACCTACACCTTAATTTTCCCCAGAGAAGCAAAATAAAGACTAGAAAGCTCAGACCTGCTTGATGAAACACTTTGTGCAGATTGCAAAACGTGGCCCTTTTCAATAGAGAAACTTAAGAGAGGGTTTGGCAGAAAGCTCTCAGCACAACCTCCCGTGTTAAATGCTCACGTTGTCTCTTTCTAATCGCTGCTTCTTAAGTAGCTAGCATGAAACCAACACAAACACAAAACTGGATTATCGGCATGTTCAGAAAATTCACAGAAGAAAAAAAAAATTGCCCGGGTACATGGGGCCCCAGAATGGTGACCAAAGGCAAAGGAAAGAAAGAAAAAAGTATATAACACAGGTAGTCCTTAACTTGCAACATTTCATTTAGCGACCGCTGAAAGTTACAACGGCACTGAAAAAAAGTGTGTCAGGACCGTTTTTCACACAACCATTGCACCATCCCCAGAGTCACGTGATCAGAATTCAGACACTTGGCAACTGACTTGTATTTATGACGGTTGCGGCGTCCCAGGGTCACGTAATCCCTTTTGTTTATTACATTTATATCCCGCCCTTCTCCGAAGACTCAGGGCGGCTTACAAGCTTAGCAGTAGCCTTCATTCTATGTATATGCCTGCTTGTTAGGGTTTTCACACACACCCCAAGCGGCATTATTACAAAGTCAGCTTATTGCCCCCAACAATCTGGGTCCTTTTTTGTGACCTTCTGACAAGCAAAGTCAATGGGGAAGCCACATTCACTTAACAACCGGGTTACTAATTTAGCAACTGCCGTGATTCACTTAACAGCTATGGCAAGAAAGGGCAAATGTCTCGCTTAGCAGCAGAAATGTTTGGGCTCAGGTGTGGTTGAAAGTCAAGGGCCATCTGTAAAAGGAATATCTACACTACACTACAATAATAAGTCCTTGACATACAGCCATTCGTTTAATGACTGCTGAAGTTCCAATGGCCTATAGTGACCTATAACCAGTTCTCGCACTTACAACCATTGCAGCAAACCCCAAGATTACATGATGGAAATTCCGGCACTTGGTAACCAGCATGCATTTACAAGGGTTGCGGTGTTCCAGGGCTGTGTGATCACTGTTTGTGACCTTCCCAGTGGCTTCTGACAAGCAAAGTCAACGGGGGAACTCAGATTCACTGAACGACAGTGTGATCTGCTTAACAAGTGCAGTGATTCGCTTAACAATTGTGGCAAAAAGGGTTGGGATTCATTTGACATCCGCTTTGCTTAGCCGTGGAAATTCTGATCCCAGTCGTAAATAGAGGACTATCTGTATTACCTTGCAGTTTCTATACTCAACTTGATGAAATAGACTTTGTGTTGTTAACTTAAATAATAATAATAGTGTGCTGATTGAATTTCCCTCATTTTATCCCCAAGTCAGCCAGGCTATGTTAGATCCGCCGCATCACCGTGGCTACTATTTCAGAGTTACTGACAACCTTCCAGGAACAGGAGCTTCGTGATTCTTGAAAAGTCCCACCGGTATTAATGGCCCCAAAGCTTATCGTGATGAACAGTAATAGGATGAATGTTAAACAAATTAATTAATGATTATCCACTTTGCTTTAGAATGTTTCCCACCGAATGAGAGCCCTTCATAATAAATGGACATTCGTTCATGCAAAGTGACTAATGAAATTTCTACTGCATTAATTATTGCAACTGCAGAAAGAAGGGGGGGCAGCGAAATCCAGCTGAATGAATTTGCTGTGATCGGTCTCATTAACACAGACACCAGAAGTCATAAAAGATCTCCTAGTTATCTCAAACCATGGGAATGCATCTCAAGTGAGGTTTAATTTGATCGTTTGACTTAAGGTAATATCCTGTGAAACAATAATTAGGCTTTAGAAAGCCTTCCATTATTACATTAATGTGCAATCCAGAATTATCTGCGCTTTATCAGATCTTTCCGGAAGTTCAAGGCAAGGAATCGTCTTAGACTCTATTGATATGCTTTGCACATTTAGTTATGGGGATGCTCCTGGTGGGTGTATGTCTGACAACTCACCACGGCCAACTCGCCGTGGCCAACTCACCGTGGCCAACTTGCCGCAGCCAACTCACCACAGGACAACTTGCCGTGGAACACAAGTTTCACTAATATCAAAGAAGTAGTGGAATCGAATCATTAAAAAAGGGATGCCAAAGGAAGGACAAAATGAAAGGTGACTGACAAAAATTAAAACATTTTTTTAAAAATTATTTTAAATAAGTAAATTGAATTGTTGAATTGTCCCACGGGGAGCTGTCCCGTGGTGCGTTGGCCACAGTGAATTGCAGCAAGTTCTCCCATCCCTCTCCAGGAGGGTTGTGCGTGAACTTTCAAACTACATGTGCACGGACCGATAACTAATCCAAAGAAATCGTATTGATTCATTTGGGGTGGGGTGGGGGGAGAAATAAAAGTTTTGTGGCATTTTGGGTTTGACAGATGTAGGGCGTTAAGCAATGCTATTGCCTTCCCTTTCCCAAGTGGGTTGGACCGTGGCTGGTCCTTGATTTATGATCACAACTGAGCCCAAAATTTATGTTGCTAAGCAAGAGAGATTTAAAACAGGGTTTGCCCCGTTTTACGACCTTTCTTGCCACCGTTGTTAAGTGAATCACTGCAGTTGATAAGTTAGGAACATGGTTGTTAAGTGAATCTGACTTCCCCATTGACTTTGCTTCTCAGAAGGTCACAAAAGGGGATCACGTGACTTTGGGACACTGCAACTGTCGTAAATATGAGCCAGTTGCCAAATGGCTGAATTTTGATCACCTGGGGACGCTGCAGTGGTCATAAGTGTGAAAAACAGTTATAAGTCGCTTTTTCCAGTGCTGCTGTAACTTTGAACGGTCACTAAATGAACTGCTGTAAGTCGAGGACCACCTGTATAGTGACATTTCGATCCTTGCCCCTCTTTCACCTGATCCCAAGGTGCCAATTGGGGAAGTGTGGGCTGAGCAGAGAGATCCGTGATGACTTTTTGAGGGGGGGGAAAAGCGTACAGTTGGAGCCCTAAAGCAGGATAAGCCAGACAAATGGGTGAGAACCTCAAACAGGTGACTTCCATTTAAGAGATCAGAATGTACGAGAATTCAGACGTTGTTTCCTCTCATACTCACTAAACCAGAAGTTCCATATGCTCTCTCTGTAACCTTCGCCGAAGAACCAGCATCGCCAAAAGAAACCTTCATGATGGAAGGTCAGGATCCCTTGGTCACCTTCTTTCCAGACGTGCTTTCCATCCTGTTTTCACAACAAATCAGAACCGTTGAGAAGTAGGGTGCAAACTCCTTGGGTTTCATCTTTAGCTTTCCACTCGGCGCCCAAGCTACCTGCACTTTCAGGGTGGCACATTCACAGGCTAAGGGTGGCAAAATGGAACTCGCAGCCAGAGGTAAAACCCAGCTATATAAGGAATGGCAAGAGATAGCTGCTTGATGTCCTCCAAGATTGGGCTAATGGGAATTGAAATAGCAATAGCAATAGCATTTAGACGTATGTCCTGCTTCACAGTGCACCACAGCCTTCTCTAAATGGTTTATACAGAGTCAGCCTCTTGCCCCCAACAATCTGGCTCCTCATTTTACCCACCTCGGAAGGATGGAAGGCTGAGTCAATCTTGAGCCGGTTAGAATCGAACTGCCGAACTGCTGGCAGCCGGCAGTCAGCCGAAGTAGCCTGCAGTACTGCATTTTTAACTGCTGCACCACCATGGCAAATTTACAAAGGATAAGCTTGCAGTTGCCTTTTAGACAGAGAAATCGGTGATTTTTCCTATCTGTTTAGGGATCAGATCGACGATCTGAGTCAAAATCGTCATTCAATTCAAATCAGAGCCCATCCAAGCATTCCTAGGTCTAAGTCAAATCTGCATTCAAAGAGAAAGAATGTGTTTTCCAACGTTTTATGTAGAAGAAGAGCAGGCAGAGCTGAGGATGGAGTCAAGAGAGTAATCAGCCTAGCCAGGGGTAGGCAACCTCGTGGACTCATGCTGGCTCAGGAATTCTGGGAGTTGAAGTCCACGAGTCGTAAAAGAGCCAAGGTTGCCTACCCCTGGCCTAGAGTCATTACATTCCCACACACAGTCTAAGTCCAGCCCCTCTTGAATTCTGTTGATTCTTATCTAGAGCCAGTTTAGTAATGACCATTAGTTGACTAGATTCTTGTGAATAGGCATGAACAATAAATCATCTTAACTGGAATTTAATGTGTGGTCCACATTTTGTGCACCTAACGCAGTGATGGCGAACCTTTTAGAGACCGAGTGCCCAAGCTGCAACCCCAAACCCACTTATGTATCGTCGGGTGCTGGGTGGGTGTGGCCCATTGGGTGGGTGTGGCCCATTGGGTGGGCATGGCCCATTGGGTGGGCGTGGCTGTGGTGGTAACGACAGACTGGATGGGATTAAAAAGTTCAATCAATTCCAACTTTGCAAGATTTTTTTTTCCCGCGAGAAGTTGAAATTGATTGATTGAACCTTTTTTTTTTTTGCACACGGCAGCGGAGGCCTAAAACGAAAAGGTTTTATAAAACCCAGCTGAAGACCTAGGACTGGGGCGACAGTGCGCGTGCCCACAGAGAGGGCTCTGCGTGACACCTGTGGACCTAACATTTTGCTCTCTAAGGGGGCACATCCTCCTAAAGTTACCATTGGGGGGGGAAACAGATATTTTTAGATATCACCTTATTTTCTACTATCTTCCCTAATCTTCTTTCCAGATGGACTTTACAATAGATCTGAACTGCTCACTCACAGTCAGTTTTTATGATTAAGTAAAGAGTGACCTATGGACTTCAAATTACTGGTCCCCCACCCTCCATCTGCCCTGCTTTGGTACTATAACAAAGAACCAGAATCCACCCAGAAGCAAACTCAGCTGGGTGCCAATCGCATTGTCTCCACTTCTCCTATGTCTCTTTAAGTGATTGTCACCACTTCTGAACTTGCATCTCAGCTTGTAAAATCGTAAACGTACATTTCCTATCAAGCTTCATTTTTTGGGGGGGAAGGCTGGATTCATTAGCCTGGGAGGCTAATAAAATTGTTTCATCTTCCCAGCGTATCAGGCAGAAATATTTTCTACCTAAAATGTTCTTTCTCTTCCTCTTTTCCTGGGAAAAAAGTTAAGTAGTCAAAGAAGGGAAGGGTAGGGAAAGGCAGACAGCAACCTATTTGTTTTCTGCAGGAATGTTCCTAATTTTTAAAGAGAACAATGGATGAATTAATCCGTCGAGCCTCGTGGGATCAATCAATTAAATCTACAATATTTCATATGTAAAGATTTACAGATTACACACTCTGCGATCCAACTGCTTAAGAAAGCATTCTATCTCAAGGGTACATAGAGTATACTGTTTATTTACAGCATACAGAATAATAAGAGTTGGAAGGGACCTTGGAGGTCTTCTAGTCCAACCCCTTGTTCAGGCAGGAAACCCTAGACCATTTCAGACAAATGGGTGTCCAGTCTCTTCTTAAAAACCTCCAGTGTTGAAGCATTCACAACTTCTGCAGGCAAATTGTAACACTGATTAATTGTTCTAACTAAAGGTCCCCTTAATTCTAGGTTGCTTCTCTCCTTGATTAGTTTCCATCCGTTGCTTCTTGTCCTGCCTTTAGGTGTTTTGGAGAATAGCTTGACCCCTTCTTCTTTGGGGCAGCCCCTGAGATATTGGAACACAGCTATCACGTCCCCCCTCGTCCTTCTTTTCATTAAATTAGACATACCCAATTCTAGCAACCGTTCTTCATATGTTTTAGCCTCCAGTCCCCTAATCATCTGAGAATTAAATTCCCAACTTCTGAGTTTTCCTTTTGTTTCCAGAAGTCTCCTTCAAATCGTGCTCCTTTGTAAACTCCCAATAATGATATTCTGGAGTGACACAGTTTGGGGTACTTTTACCTTTTCAGAGGAGAGATTGCTGTTCTTCGCTTCAAATCCTCCACACTTTTCGGTCACCAGCAGCCAGTAATCTGTCCCGAAGGCTACTAGAAAAAGGAAGATGCTGAGGACTCCCAGAATTGCAGCTAAAAGGGCTACTATTTTGATCTTCATGGTGGAAAAGGGAAGGGAGAAGAGGGTCTTGAGCCAAGGAGCCTAGAAGGGCGAGGCTTTAAAAAAATAATAATAAAGCAAACATGCAGGAGTTGAGTGTGCTAGCTAGGAGCTGAAAGGAAAGGAGACCTATTTTAAGAACGGGACTGGCAGCGTTTCACGAGTGTATGCCTTTCACAAGGCAGTAAGGAGACAGCTATCAAAAGCAAAAGGGTTGAGTTTCCAAACAGCTGAGGCATTTCAAGTAGGATTAGGGAGGAGGGCTGGACCGAGATGCTTCACTCCAGAGAAGTCATGTTTGGGGGTTTTCTGCTTCATGCATCCAGCTAGAGAGGATCTATTTCAGGTTACAACACAACTGATCTGGATGGACAGGCACCGCCGCTGCTTGCTGCCAGGCAGTCTAGATAGGAGTGGCAGGAAGGCAAAGGCCCTTTTGCCAAATGCAGAGAGGTCGGCAAGCTGACACCTGGGAGAGGTGAATCTACTCATTTTGGCTTCTCCTGTTTCTGCAAGTGGGTCCAGTTCAGTTTGTGAAGAAGCTCCTGCCTTGTCTAGCGAACTTGTTTGGCCTTACAAATCACATTCCATTTACCCTTTTGTGAATGGATTAATCTCTTTCACCAAGCTTTTAATGATGAGATCAGTGGTGGGATTCAAATAGGTGAACAACCGGTTCTCTGTGTGGATGCCGCTTCCGGAAGTCCATTCTGGGCCCAGGCAACAAAAAATTAGCTACCGGTTCTGCCGAAGTGGTGTGAACTGGTTGAATCCCACCACTGGGTGAGATGGTACAAAGCAGCTCTACAAACCACAGCCAACACAATTCCACAGCCTGCCTGGCTGAGGAATTCTGGGAGGTGAAGTCCACAAGTCATGAAGGGTCCATAGTTCCCTCATGTTGGCTGAGGAATTCTGGGAGGTGAAATCCACAAGTCATGAATGGGCCATATTTCCCCCATGTTGGCTGAGGAATTCTGGGAGTTGAAGTCCATAAAAGGGCCAAGTTTGAAGACCACTGTTCTTTTTTTTTTTTTAATTGAAAAGTTTTAAAATACAATTTTCCTTTAAAAAACCCCCCCTTCCCCCTCCCTCCTCCCCCCCTACCTCCCCCCCTCCCTCCCTCCCTCCTCCCCCCCCCTGCCTCCCCCCCTCCCCCCCCCGACTTCCCAGAGCTGAATACAAGGTATATATATAAAAAGAAAAAAGAAAAAAGCAAACATAAGCAACCATGTACTAACAACTATAAATTCTAAAATCCATCACTCTCTAGCTTATATAAGATAAACCAACCCTTGGCAATATTAAATATATATAAAAAACTAAAATAAACAAGAAACACTTTCTAGCTTATATAGAATAAAACAAACCTTAATAATATTAAATATACATTAAAAACAAGAAAAAAAAACCCAAAATAAAAAGAGAAAAAAAACAAAAAAAAAAGGAAAGAAGAATTATTCAAATACTATATAATACTTCTCAGCCTATACTTGTCCTGAATAGACTCCATTCATTTTGTCCATTCCATGATATAACGTTCTTACAAATAATCTTTCAAATTAACCAAAATCTTCGCCACCTCAACCAAATCAGAAAACTTTAAAGTCCACTCTTCTGTAATCGGCCGTTCCTCTTCCAGCACATCTATAATTATTCCAAACAATAAAAAAAAAAAAAATTGCGAACAAAACTTTAATCTCCATTTGGAAATCTTCTATATATTCCACCAAACTTTAATCCAAAAAAAACCTCACCCTTTCCACAAAACCACCACATATAAAAAATATATTGCGTCTACACCCAAATCTTTTCCCACCTCCCATACTTGACTATGAATACGTCGTAGAAATTCCATAGACTTCTGCAAATCCTGCTATTTTCTCTTCTTAGATCGTTTTGCAGCAGCACGCGTCACCCTCTGTTCTATAGAATCATCTGACGAAGTTGTATCTTGATCTCTTCCAACACCGTTGTCTTCTATCTGACCACCTTCGACCTCTTGATGCACTCCTTCTCCAGATCCCTTTTCAGCTTCCAGAGGTGTTAATGGCGTTGCATTTAAAACATTATTATAGAAATCACGCGCTTGCATCACAGTAACCAGACGGTACCTTTTACCTTCGTGCGTCACCATCAACCCAGCTGGGATCTCCCATCTAAACCTTATATCTCGTTGCTTGAGCTCTTGCACAAGAAATGTAAAATCCTTCCTTCTCCTTAAAATCTTTGGAGGAATTTCTTTTAAGACCAAAACTTCTTGATTAGCAATCACAACTTTAGTATCATAAGCAGCTCGTATAACTTCATCTCTAGTTTCCCTTTTTGCAAAATATACCACCACATCTCTAGGCAACTTTCTCTGTCTAGCAATCCATGAATTCACACGAAACACTTTATCCATGCCTCCTTTTATTTCAGATGCTGGCTGTTTCAACACTACTTCAAAAGCCTCAGAAACCAGCTGCTTTAGATCTTCCTTGGTATTCTCCTTTAAGCCTCTAACTCTAATGGCAAACTGCATCTGGTAATATTGAGCAAGACTCAGTTCCTTTTCCACTTTATCTTCATTCTCCAATACTTTTGCTTCTAATATAGCATTCTTTTGAGTCAAATCTTCTAGCTTTTCCTCCAATTCTTCCACACAGCGAGCCACTTTACACACTGAAGACAAGATGTCTGCCTTCATCACTCTGAACTTCTGTTCCATCCTCTCCTCCATTCTCTCCTCCAATTTCTCCAATTTCTCCTCCATCTGTACAAATCTATCATTAATTGATTCCAAAATTACCTGGGCGTGTTTTTCAAGAGCATCTTGTAAGTCCTTTGATGTCAATACATCAGGAGGATGCAGCGCCTGCAGTAATGATTGTTGCACAGGAGAAGTTCCAGCACTCCGAAGAGTTTTAGGGGGTGGTTTAGCCGCCATCTTTTACCAAATGTGACGCACTTTCACTTCAGATTTATAATTCAAAAAAGTCCATCAAGCTGGAGAGTAAAATATAAACCTTTTCCTCTTGTATCGCTCTGCCTGCTCCTTTAATCCATAGTCATTCCTTCAGGCAGGGGTGGTCGCAGACGCCTGGCTCTGCTCCAAGAAATCAGGAGCAGAGGCGCCGGCCAGCTGGGAGCAGCCCAGGCTACGGGGGAGTTCAATCCTTCAGCCGCCCAAGCCATAAGCTCAGGCGGCCCTGGAGAACTCTACCCCTACCTGGGAGCTCGCCCCCTCCTCTTCTCCCGAGGAGGGGGCTTCAAATTCGCCCGAACAGCTGATCGGCGCTGTTTCGGGCGAAAAAACAACAGCTGAGCCGCGGGCAGCCCGGGAAGGCTGTCTCCGTCGCCGCGGAGCCACCGGAAGTCACCTGAAGACCACTGTTCTAATGCATCATAACATTTACTTGGGCTGGCTTCCCTTGAAGGAGAAAGATGACAAAAGACATAATGTGCCTCAAGAAGAGACCCGTTTATTTGCAAAGGGACACAATGAACATAGGTGGAAGAATCTCTTAAGATGAACAACACTTTCCAGGGTCCTATAGAACAATCTCACAGAGCAGATCTCAGCCTGAGATTCCCCATTTCTGGCCTGACATATGAATTAGTCAAGAATTAACCTCCAGCATCAGGAAAGCTGAAGTCCAACCCACCGAATCATGTCAAGAGAGACAAGTCCTTTGGGCAGCACGGGGCTCCTGGGAGATATTCACTGTATAGTGTGTGCCAAGAAGAGCACAGCCATCTGGGTAATTCTGGGCGTTGGAGTTGCCAAAGTTGAGAAACACAGCTCTAAAGCATGCGCCTTGTTCACAGTCACTTAAGCAAGGCATATTTATTGATCTAACACATGCAGATTCTTGGGTAACCATACACTGGAAATGTACTCTGCTTCCAATCCCTCCAGGATCAGCCATTTCTCCTCCTCAACAATTGGATTTAAGTTGACTGCAAAGCAGCTTTCACACACACTGAACCTTCTTCGTGGAAAACAAGACTTCTTCAACTACCTTGAACATGGGAAGGGAAGGAGAGGGGAGAGGAGGGGGGAGGGGACAGGAGGGGAGGGAAGGGGAGGGAAGGAGAGGGGAGGGGAGGGAAGGGAAGGGAAGGGGAGGGGAGGGAAGGGAAGGGAAGGGAAGGGAAGGGAAGGGAAGAGAAGGGAAGGGGAGGGGAGGGAAGGGGAGGGGAGGGAAGGGAAGGGGAGGGGAGAGGAGGGGGGAGGGGAGGGGAAGGGAGGGAAGGGAAGGGAAGGGAAGGGAAGGGAAGAGAAGGGAAGGGGAGGGGAGGGAAGGGGAGGGGAGGGGAGGGAAGGGGAGGGGAGGGAAGGGAAGGGGAGGGGAGAGGAGGGGGGAGGGGAGGGGAAGGGAGGGAAGGGAAGGGAAGGGAAGGGAAGGGAAGGGAAGGGGAGGGGAGGGAAGGGAAGGGAAGGGAAAGGAAGGGGAGGGGTCAATTAGAATGAATGAAAATAAAAATATACAACAACTGTGTGTGTTACTTCTCCTTAGAAATCACTGGTTGCTCAGTTTCTCCTTCCCCGGGCTGATTTGCATCGGAGCACCCAAGTGAAATAAAACCGATTGACTTTGAGCGACCTGGTTTCAGTAACGATACTTTTCTGGAATGTTTGTCTAGAGAAATAAGGAAAGATGAGAATCCAGTGAGAAAGTTGTGCTAATATTGCCAAAAGAACCCCAGTAAAAAGAAAACTAGAGCAGGATTTCAGCCCCTCTCTCCGGTCAAGAGCATTGCCTAGGTTGCTGTTTCCACAGCCCAATGAGCAAAAGAAGCCAAGGCAGCATCGATGACCATGTAATATTGTATATTCCCCATTTTTTTTTTTAAAAAAAAAGTGGAATTCAAATGAGAATGAGGTATTCCAACCTACCAGTAAGGGACCTGTGCAGATTTAGTTTGGGATCTGTTTCACCAGTTGATGAGTCCTCTTCCTACAACAAAAAATGATTCAGTGGAATCATTAATCACTTGGAAATCATTGCAGCCTAGAGAACTAGAATTGGCAATTGGGAAGTAGGGCATTTTGGAGAGTTGTACCTCATATACTAGAGAGTAGGGGTCTTCAAACTTGGCCCTTTTATGACTTGTGGACTTCAACTCCCAGAATTCCTCAGCCAGCGTGCCTGGCTGAGGAATTCTGGGAGTTGAAGTCCACAAGTCATAAAAGGGCCAAGTTTGAAGACCCTTGCCATAACCCAACCCACCCACTCTGCTGCTTATAAACCCCTTTTTCTCTTTCCTTCCATTTATTTTTCATTGACTAATCAAGGGAGCTGAATCTTTGCATAGTATCCCTAAAATGATTTGAGCTGGGTTATTTGTGCCTCAACTTAGGCTGGGGCAGGAGCAATGATACTCATAGCTGTGTTTGTTTTAATAATAAAAAAGTCCAATCTACCTTGGTTGTAACTGCCCAATCTAGTCTGGGAAGCAGCATATCTGACAACTATACAGAGAACAGAAACTTGGCCTGTTTATGAGAAGGTAATGTTTGGCTTTGGACCAAGTTGCAAAAGACAGGCTTGTTAGGTAGATAAGGTAAAGGTAAAGTTTCCCCCGCACATGCGTGCTAGTCGTTTCCACCTCTAGGGGCCGGTGCTCATCTCCGTTTCAAAGCCAAAGAGCCAGCGCTTGTCCGAGGACGTCTCCGTGGTCATGTGGCCGGCATGACTAGACGCCAAAGGCGCACGGAACGCTGTTACCTTCCCACCGTAGTGGTCCCTGTTTTTCTGCTTGCATTTTTACGTCCTTTCAAACTGCTAGGTTGGCAGAAGCTAGGATGAGTAACAGGCGCTCACTCTGTTACGCGGCACTCAGGATTCGACCCGCCAAACTGCCGACCTTCTGATCGACAAGCTCAGCGTCCTAACCCACTGAGCCACCGCATCCCCTTGTTAGGTAGACCAGCGTTTCCCAACCTTAGGAACTTGAAGATGCGTGGACTTCAACTCCCAGCTATGCTGGCTGGGGAATTCTGGGAGTTGAAGTCCACGCATCTTCAAGTTCCTAAGGTTGGGAAACACTGAGGTAGATAGACTCATGCTAATGAATACTTTGTCCTTTTGATAAGCACTAATCTACATTCATCAAGAACTCCTGTTAGCAGGTTGAATGCCTTAAGATGCCTGTAGCACTTCCCAAACTGAAAGCTTTTGTCTGATGGATGTACAGTCTGGAAACTAGATTCCTCACAGCCAGGCCACCAATTAATTTTGGATACCTCCCAGCCCAGTCTTCTGGTGTGGCTTTGTTTTTCTGGCCACAAAAGAACCTGTGCTCTTTCCCTTGGTTTGATTTTGTGTCTCTTCAAGGAGCACAACAGGTTTTGCTGTTGTGAAGAAGTTGACTGACTCCTGAGAAGGGTAGCCAAAGGGATATGGCAGCAGAAAACACACTGAGATAAATTGTTCCTAAACAGCAAACACCTCCTTTTACTCTCCAGGTAATAACATTTCATAGCTTTTCTTCTGGGCATGATGAAAAGGTCAACAAGGACATTGAAAGGTTTGTTTGGATATGTTTTCCTTGGTTTTGAGAACGCTCCAAGTGTGACATTTATGTTGCAATGTGCTTTCTTCACTTGAAATGTTCTTTGTCCACTCACACCGGAGAGAAACTGGGATTTTTTTCAGCCTCAGTACCAAAACCAAAATCTGAAAGAAGAGTAAAGGTAAAAGGTAAAGGTTCCCCCGCACATGTGTGCTAGTTGTTTCCAGCTCTAGGGGCCGGTGCTCATCTCCGTTTCAAAGCTGAAGAGCCAGCGTTTGTCCGAGGACGTCTCCGTGGTCATGTGGCCGGCATGACTAGATGCCAAAGGCGCACGGAACGCTGTTACCTTCCCACCGTAGTGGTCCCTATTTTTCTACTTGCCTTTTTACGTGCTTTCGAAGTGCTAGGTTGGCAGAAGCTGAGACGAGTAACAGGCACTCACTCTGCTACTCGGCACTCAGGATTCGACCCGCCAAACTGCCGACCTTCTGATCGACAAGCTCAGCGTCCTAACCCACTGAGTCACCGCGTCCCCAGAGTACTACTTTCTTAAACTTGTATATATGTGTTTTTAAGTCAGTGTTGACTCCATGTGACTTCCTGGACAATTTCTAGGCAAGGTTTTTCAAAAGCAGTTTGCCATTGTCTCCTTCCTAGGGCTGAGAGAGAGAGTGACTGGCCCAAAATCTCCTGCTCGATCCGTGTTTAATGGGAAACTAGAATTCAGATATATGGGTCCTAAAAGACAGAAGGTCCATCATTGGAACTCTTGTTTTATCATCATCATCATCGGGACTATTGTTTTAATTTAGCAGTATTGGTACAGATGCTAATATAAGAATTATTTGGAGTGTATCTGTTGTTTTCATGTAAAATAGACAGCAAACCTTGTGCTTGGAGGAAAGGAGATATTTATTTCATTCTCTGATCTAACTTACCATTTGCTGTCATCAACTGCTATTAAGCTCACTGAGAAAATGAAGATGCATACTGTATAAATACATTTCTGTCTTTGTCTTTCTCACAGAGAGAGAGAGAGGGGAAGAGAGAGGAGAGAGAGAGAGGAGAGAGAGAGGAGAGAGAGAGAGAAGTGAGAGGGGAAAGAGAGAGGGGAGAGAGAGAAGAGAGAGAAAAAGTGAGGAGAGGGGAGAGAGAGGGGAAGAGAGAGAGGAGAGGAGAGAGAGGAGAGAGAGAGAAAAAAGTGAGGAGACAGAGGGGAGAGAGAAGAGAGGGAAAGGGAGAGAGAGAAAGGAGAGAGAGGGGAGAGAGAGAGGGAGAGAAAGAGGAGAAACAGAGGGGAGAGAGAGGAGAGAGAGAGAGGAGAGAGAGAAAGGGTGGAGAGAGAGAGGAGAGAGAGAGGAGAGGGGGAAGAGAGAGGAGAGAGAGAAAGGAGAGAGAGAGAAGAGAGAGGAGAAAGAGAGAGAAAGGAGAGAGAGGGGAGAGAGAGAGAGGATAGAGAGAGAAAGTGAGGAGACAGAGAGGGGAGAGAGAGAAGAGAGAGAAAGGAGAGGGGAGAGAGAGAGGGTTGAGAGAGGGGAAAAAGAGGGGAGAGGAGAGAGAGAGAGAAGAGAGAGGGAAGAAAGAGAGAGAAAGGAGAGAGAGAGGAGAGAGAGAGAGGAGAGAGAGAGAAAGTGAGGAGACAGAGAGGGGAGAGAGAGAAGAGAGGGAAGAGGAGAGAGAGAAAGGAGAGAGAGGGGAGAGAGAGAGAGAGAGAAACCAGGTCTAATAGCAGCTTTGGGAGATGCATTAGGGAGGATAAGACTAACAGCTTTCTCCATTTCTCAGTGTTGCTGATCCTTGGACAATTAGAGGGCCCCATCCATGAAAACCTGTGCTTAATCAGATAAAACAGAAAAGGCTTCCAGATAATTTTTTTTTCTTTACATCCTTGTCAAAAGAGAAAAGAACAAGGCATGAACCAGAAGCTCACAACTAACACATCAAGCCAGCTCTAGCTCAACTTCTCTTCTTACCACAAAGACAGAAGTTTTACCCCCAAGTAATTTATCTTTGTAATGATTTTTTTTACAGAATTGGCTTAGACTCAACTGAGCATATGATACAATAAAAGAGACAGATGAATTATTTTGTCATCTAGTCTTCCTGGCGAGCAAAGTGGGAACATTTTAAATTCAGGGTCATTTTCCCTTTGAGTAAATGTGTAATATTTACTCAAAATCTGCCTACCATTTCCGAAAAGTGTTCTTATCCTGCAAAAAGAGGTATCATTTTGCTACCACTTTTTTCAAAGTGTTTTACACTTTCTAAATTGTTGGGAATTGATTTGTGTCTGATTTTATTGTTGCAAGATGGTGGAAGATGGTAGCAATGTTCCCCCCCCTTATACATCTCTTTCCCCCCCCCAAAAAAAAACTACGCAGTCAGCAAGATTACCCAGTTTTCTGATTACAACAAAACAAAACAGCACAGACAGAATTCTGTTGGCACTGATTTAAAGCCAGGAGAATGTGGATTGCTAGAGAAAGGGTTGCCCAGTTGAAAGGCAGGACACTCCCTTGGGCAAATTGTTAATAAATAAGTTTCAGAATATCACCTTCTACCTATGAAAATTGCATCAACATTCTCTTTTGCATTACTCATGGGTTATTCTAACCCTGGACGTTGAAGAAACAGGATAGAAGTATTGAATGCTTTTCAACTTTGGCATTGGGGAAGACTTCTGGGAATACCATGGACAGCGAATCTTTTTTCTTTCTCTTCTTCCTTCCTTCCTTCCTTCCTTCCTTCCTTCCTTCCTTCCTTCCTATAATAAATTCTTGTTCAATTTGTGAAGGAAGGAAGAAAAGAAAAAAAGAAAAGAAAAGAAAAGTCAGGGAAAGGAAAGGAAAGGAAAGGGGGAGGAAGGAAGGAAGGAAGGAAGGAAGGAAGGAAGGAAGGAAGGAAAGAAAGAAAGAAAGAAAGAAAGAAAGAAAGAAAGAAAGAAAGAAAGAAAGAAAGAAAGAAAGAAAGAAAGAAAGAAAGAAAGAAAGAAAGAAGAAAAGAAAGGAAAGGAAAGGAAAGGAAAGGAAAGGAAAGGAAAGGAAAGGAAAGGAAAGGAAAGGAAAGGAAAGGAAAGGAAAGGAAAGGAAAGGAAAGGAAAGGAAAGGATGAAGAAGGGAAGGGAAGGAAAGGAGAAAGGAAAGGAAAGGAAAGGAAAGGAAAGGAAAGGAAAGGAAAGGAAAGGAAAGGAAAGGAAAGGAAAGGAAAGGAAAGAAGGAAAGGAAAGGAAAGGAAAGGAAAGGAAAGGAAAGGAAAGGAAAGGAAAGGAAAGGAAAGGAAAGGAAAGGAAAGGATGAAGAAGGGAAGGGAAGGAAAGGAGAAAGGGAAGGGAAGGAAAGGAAAGGAAAGGAAAGGAAAGGAAAGGAAAGGAAAGGAAAGGAAAGGAAAGGAAAGGAAAGGAAAGGAAAGGAAAGGAAAGGAAAGGAAAGGAAAGGAAAGGAAAGGAAAGGAGAAGGAAAGGAAAGGAAGGAAAGGGAAGGAAAGGAAAGGAAGGGAAGGGAAGGGAAGGAAGGGAAGGGAAGGGAAGGATGAAGAAGGGAAGGGAAGGAAAGGAGAAAGGGAAGGAAAGGAAAGGAAAGGAAAGGAAAGGAAAGGAAAGGAAAGGAAAGGAAAGGAAAGGAAAGGAAAGGAAAGGAAAGGAAAGGAAAGGAAAGGAAGGGAAGGGAAGGGAAGGGAAGGAAAGGAAAGGAAAGGAAAGGAAAGGAAAGGAAAGGAAGGAAAGGAAAGGAAAGGAAGGAAAGGAAAGGAAAGGAAAGGAACCAACGGATCATCCAAAAAAATCAACTCAGGTTTCTCACTTGAGGCACACATGACCAGGTTCAGATTTATCATATTTTGGACACATGAAAGACCCAGGTCTCTGGAAAGGGCCCTAATCCTGGGAAAAGTGGAAGGAAAGAGAAGAGGATGAGCAGCATCCCGATGGATAAGTGAACCAACGAAGGAGCAGGTTAGGGACTGATCATTGTGGAGGAAATCTATCTATGCTACTGCTAAGAGTTGATGGTGACTTCAGGGCACACAATCACCCAATCTACTCCAGAGCTGGTGGTACGGGGTGGGGGTGGTGGAATTGGGGCATTATGCAAAATAGGTGGGCAAATCCCTTTTGGGAGTTTTCTACTGCAAAGCCTGGGGGGGGGAAGAAAAAAAAAAAGAAACAATCTAATAATCTCTCCAATCTGATCACCAGTAATAGCACGACTTAAAAAAAAACAGACAGTAATTAAAAATGGGAGAGATTCTCAAGTGACAATAAAAGTTTATATTGTTAAATTATTTTATTAATAAATTGCATATTTGCTTCCCCTTTTAGATCTGTATACACTTTTTATCCGAAAATGCCATGCGCTGTTGTGACCCTTAATTAACACAAATAGCTAATGAGGGTTCAGTTGGTGGATATTAAGAAAGAAGTCCTTCAGATGTTCCAAAGGTGCTTTTTCAAGAGGCAGGTGAACTTTCTTTGTTGTTCCTTGAAGACATTCCGCTTCTTATCCAAGAAGCTTCTTCGGTTCTTCAAGGAAATACCAGTCCAGTTGCCTCTTGAAAAAGCTCCCTTGGGAAACCATGATTCGGATGACTGAGAATCTCCATAGACAAACCCTTCAGATATATCAAGAGTTCTGGCGATACTTGATATTCTTAGCAATGGCCCTGTGGGAACAATCCAGAGAAAGAAATATTTTGCGGAATATTAAAATATTAAACAGGGACACGGTGGCTCAGTGGGTTAGGACGCTGAGCTTGTCAATCAGAAGGTCGGCAGTTTGGCGGGTCGAATCCCGAGTGCCGCGTAACAGAGTGAGTGCCTGTTACTCGTCCCAGCTTCTGCCAACCTAGCAGTTCGAAAGCACGTAAAAATGCAAGTAGAAAAATAGGGACCACCACGGTGGGAAGGTAACAGCGTTCCGTGTGCCTTTGGTGTCTAGTCATGCCGGCCACATGACCACGGAGACGTCCTCGGACAAGCGCTGGCTCTTCGGCTTTGAAATGGAGATGAGCACCGGCCCCTAGAGTCGGAAATGACTAGCATGCATGTGCGGGGGAACCTTTACCTTTACCTTTAAAAAGGCAGCAACTTCTCTTCCCCCCCACCCCTGCAGCCAGACAACTTAGCAGAAACCAGCTTTTAGAAATGCAGATGTAATTATCCATTCAGGAAGGTTGGAGCCCTCCAGCTAAAAGCTGAAGAGATTAGGAAGACAAAGACCCTTAAGATCTACATACCCCACCCAAACTCTAAGACAGGACATAATAGGATTAACCCACCACTATCAGAATACCAGAAAGGCACACAAAGACTCAGGCCAAAGTTCATGACTCAGGAACAACTCCAAACAAAAGCCCAAGAAGGTATAAAAACCCACTCCCTACTACATGTGCTCTCTCTCTCTCTCTCTTTTCTTCAAGAGCCATCTTTCTGTCTGGCTCTCCTCTTCAATAAACTACAACCTTCTTTCTAAAGCAGTCGCCATTTTGATTATTCCCGGCTTGGACTGGACCCTGATGAAGACTTTTCCTTCAACAGCCCCAATTGTGATTTTTCTTCCCAGGCAAAGCCCATCTCAGAATTTAACTGATCAGACTTCAGGACATCTGGCCAATCAATGTACGTTTGATTAAACTTGCATTTACTCTAAATGAGGTCTGTCATACTGAGATTATCTGGAGCGCTAAAGATGAGCTGAATTGGGGTGATCAAACTTCCATTGAATTAATCCCATTAGGATCAACCCATTTGTCTTTTCTTCTTTCCTTATCATAAAAAGGAAGGCTCCAAGTTTTCCATTTTCGAAGCCGAGAAAAATGATGACCAGATTCGGACAGGCTAGGATATTTTTTTTAAAAAAATGGTCTGAAGTTCAATCCTTACAAAGCTAATAATTAGATTTCCTTGACTCAGATGAAATTGAAAAATAAACTTAATAAAAGATCATTGCAGCTTGAGTGAAGGGCATCCCTGAGCTGAGAAAACACATCATCATTTAGGACCATGGAGGGATTACCCAAACTCTAATTTTATTGTTGACTTATCATTTAATATTTGCTGTTTTCAGCCAATGATTTTTGTCTCCTTCGTCACCTTAAGTGCCCTATGCCCTTCCCATCCAGAAGGTTAACTGATAAATTCACATTTAACATGTCTCTCTAACTTTTCAAATTATGTTTCTCTTTGCTTCCCATCCCTGCCCTTCTTTTTCTCTTGTAAATGTAATTATATTGGCTCCATCTTGTGGCCAAATAAAAGATAGATTTTTAAATGAAACTAGGCCTGGAATTGCCTTATCCAGCTTACATCTCTTTCATACTAGCAAGCCACAGCAGCCATTAAAACATTATTTAATTATTATTCACTATTATTTCAGCATAGTAGGGATTAAATGGCTCTAGAAGGCAATGTCAACACCAAGACATCTAGAGCAGGGGTCCCCAACCTTGGTAACTTTAAGACTTGTGGACTTCAAATCCCAAAATGTGTGGATGCCGCTTCCGGAGGTCCGTTCTCGGAAGTCCGTTCTGGGCCTGGGCAACAAAAAATTAGCTACCGGTTCTGCCGAAGTGGTGGGAACCAGCTGAATCCCAGCAGTGACCATACTCCACGCAAGAGAAGATCACTAAAAATTCTCTTCTCAGTTGAAACAAGCTGTAAAGCAAATTCTGACATTGTGTGAAAACTGCAAGTCGAGAAGGTTGGGAAACTTGGCCCAGAGTAAATGCGGAGTCATCGGACGGACCATCATCTGAATCTACCTCCCCCTCCTCACAGCCACTGTACCTCCTTCCTGAGGTAGCCCGAGGCACTTCTTTCCAGACAGATTTGCAAACTTTTGTGCCTGAGGATCACCATCTCTTTGACTTGCTCCACTGGTTCTGGCTCCCGAGGAAGTGTGTAGCGATTATAAGCCGACACCTGGTTGTGGCAATGTAAACAGACCAATATCAATAAACATTCTTTCTTTCTTTCTTCTGCCCAGTGGAGCTGACTCATCTACTGGCTGAAAGTTGCCTGCAAAATCTTTTGTGGCTATTAAGAGCTGCTTTCATCTCATTCAGTGGTCCCCAGATTTGAGATCCAATCAATTCGGGCATTTTTATTCAGAATAATGGAGAACGGCCAAGTTTTTGAAAGGTTTTAACATTCGCACATGGAATGCTGTAAAGTTTGAGAGCAAGAACGCTTGCATCTCAACATTTTAGGCAGCAAAGCCAACATTCTTCAGGTCCGGTGAGATTTCAGCTGTTTAAAATAATCCAGGAAACCTCTGCATTTTATTGAGGTGGGGGGCTTACAAACACCATGTAAGAAATTCACATTGCTGTGGCGCTTAAAGAGGTAGTAAACTATTGGAACTGGAATTTCCACTGCTAATCAACTGCACTGTAAAGTGTGACTTCACATGACCACGTGGCTTAGCAATGGCAGCTCTGGCAGTGCAGGTCACAAATAACAATCACATGACTCCTATATACCAAACGAATGACCCATTGGGATCCCCATATCAAAATAACTTACCTTATGTCCGGCCAGAACTTGAAAAGAACATTCAATGTAGCACAGTATTTAAACAAAATGATCCAGTTAAGATCTGCATATGTGGGACTGATTGGGGTAGATTGTAAGGGCGACTCCGAAATATAATGTTAACATATTTTATCTATATCTTAAATTTGTATTTTATTACTATTTTAACTTAAATTGTATTTTAATTCCATTTTAAATTATATTTTATCAAATTCCATTTCGGATTGTTTTTATCTAGTTTTGGTGACGGTTTGTTGCTGGAACTTTGTACTTTGATATGGCCCAAGGGCTAATCAATAAAGTTGTTGTTGTTAATCACATGACTCTATAGTAAGGGGTCCTGGGTGCTCTCTGAGCTTGGTTGTTTACTTGCAGACGTTTCGTTACCCAAACTAGGTAACATCATCAGGGCTAGTTGACCAGCACGGATGATGTCAGCTACTTTGGATAATGAAACATCTTCAAGACAACAAGCAAGTTCACAGAACACCAAGGAACCTTCATTTCAACCCTGAGCTACAAATATTTTTTATTGGTACATGACTGCGAGGATGCTGTGATAGCCAGAACTTGGGAGAACTGGTCATAAGTCCCACTTGTTCAGAGTTGTTGTAAATTCAAACATTTGCTGAATGAGTGAATGTTAAGCGAGGATCGCCTGTAGGGCCAGGCACTATCAGTACCAATAGAATATTTGTAGCTCAGTTGAATTGTGGTGGCCTTGGTGCTCTCCGCGCTTGGTTGTTTACTTGCGGATGTTTCATTACCCAAACTAGGTAACTTATTCAGTGCTAGAAAGAAGTAAGGTTTCTAACACAGATGATATTAGCTAGTTGGATAATAACAACCAAGTCAGTGGTGGGATTCAGCCAGTTCCCACCAGTTCAGCAGAACCGGTAGCTAATTTTTGGTTGCCAGGCCCAGAATGGACTTCCAGAAGCGGCATCCACACAGAGAACTGGTTGTTCACACATTTGAATCCCACCACTGAACCAAGCTCAGAAAACGCTAAAGACCCACCGCACCAAGTCTCTAGCTTAGGTTAAACTCCTCCAAAGCTTTCGCTGATCTTTTCCCTTCCTGGAAAATATTCTCATTGGAGAAAGATCTCACCATCCTCCTTGTTTTGTACAAGTTCTTCTCCAGGATCTTCTGGATGTCGCTCAGCTCATCTTGACTGAGACTCTCTGTGTCATCAGTTACACTAACAGGATTGTCCTTATTGCTAGAAAAGGGTGGGAGGGGAAATCAAGACATCACAGAAAAGGGATAACATTCATTGATAAGACAATGGGCCAGCAGGTTTTAGAACAGACATGTCAAACACAAGGCCCGTGGCCCGGATCCGGCCTGCGAAGTGGTTTCATGTGGCCCACGAAGCCATCCTGGAAACAGTGAGGGAACGGCCCCCACTGCCTTGGCCCTGGCCCAGAGACCCTCCTTCTGCCAGAGAACCCCAGATCTGTCCCACTCCTGCCCAGGCCCCCATAGGCACCCTTGATGCCAACGATGTAGAGCTGGCCATGCCCACCCAGTAGGCCATACGCACTCTAGACACGCCCACCCAGTAGGCCACACCCACCCTGGCCATACCCACCCGGCCCCCTGAGGGCAACCACAATGCTGATGCGGCCCTCACTGAAATTGAGTTTGACACCCCTGTTTTAGAAAGATGAATTCCAAAAGAGCATAGAAGCTTGAAACTGTACTGTATCTGTCAAAACAAGTGGAATGAGGAACTGTAGTTTAAGGTGCTGGATTAGATTTTAAGGAATGTTGACTCGAGTCAACCTTCAACCACCAAAAATCCAATGGGCGGCTTTGGGTCATTCGGGCCAATTTATATCTCAAGGTTGCTGTGAAGATAAAATGGAGAGACTCAGGTAAATCTCCTTGAGTTTGTGTGTGTGTGTGTGTGTGTGTGTGTACCATGATGAAAAGGCAATTTCACTGTCAACTGAAGAAAGGAAGGACTCACAGAAATGCTTTACGGGAAGGTCTCCACGAGAGACGACCTGCTTCAGCTAACTCAATGGCACGCTTCCTCTCCAGTTTTTCATGCAGGAGAACAATGCTTGACTTGGGTTGCATATATTCCCGGAGCAAATATTTCTGCAAGTGTTTGCTGTTGAAATACTCTAATCTGCCCGAGAAAGGAAAATGGGAAAGAAGTCAGAGAGAGAGAGAAGGAAAGACTTCAACTTCACTCATTCAAAAAGAGCAATGTTTTTGCTGAGCACTGGCTAATCGTGTCACCTACTTGCCTTTTGAGTCACACCTTGTGACTATGCCCAGGGCAAGGAAGTAGTTGGACCAGGAGAAAAGCTTTCATTTCATTTAATTTGTAAAGAATCGCTAACATGATCACTCCTCGTACATTCAACAGTTCCATTGTATTAAAAATTTCAAATTTGGCAGAAATTTACAGAAAGGTCCTTTAGTCCATACCGTGAAAACCTAGAATCACTGATTGTACATTTCTGCCTTAGCCTGAAATACATGATGGGCTGATGGTGGCAAATCTATATCAGCAGTAGTCCTTCTATCACCAACACAATCACAATTAGTTTGGCTCAGAAGCATCGCCAATGAAAATTTTCAAGCTTCGTGCAAATAGAACAAACCGGCTAAAGGACGAGGACTGTGGTTGCTAAAATACTTTTGGGAGATCCAGAAGCAGAGAACTTTCTATGCACAGAGGTTAAATATGAGAATCTTTGTCATTAGGAAGCCCTCTGATGCATTGGAAGTCAATTCCCATTACTCCCTCCCCTAAGTTCTTTCTTTGACAGGAGCACTCTAAGTTATACAGATTATTTTTATACATTGAATAGCGTCTGTGTTCCCAGTTTAGTCTTGCTTGGTTGAGGAAAGAAGGAGTGGAGAGAAAGGACAGAGGAAGGAAAGAGGGAGGGAGGGAGGGAGGGAGGGAGGGAGGAAGGAAGGAAGGAAGGAAGGAAGGGAGGGAGGGAGGGAGGGAGGGAGGGAGGGAGGGAGGGAGAATGGAAGGGAGGGAGGGAGGGAGAGAGAATGGAAGGGAGGGAGGGAGGGAGGGCGGGAGGAAGGAAGGAAGGAAGGAAGGAAGGAAGGAAGGAAGGAAGGAAGGAAGGAAGGAAGGGAGAGAGAATGGAAGGGAGGGAGGGAGGGAGGGAGGGAGGGAGGGAGGGAGGGAGGGAGGAAGGAAGGAAGGAAGGAAGGAAGGAAGGAAGGAAGGAAGGAAGGAAGGAAGGAAGGAAGGGGACAGCTTCTCATTATTGTGAAATAATAATCTGCTTTGTAACACAAAGATGAATAAAGCTAAGTCATCCCTCATGGGAACTTTATACAGTCAGAAAATTCAACGTGCAAGTGGTTGTTGTTTTCCCCTTTATACATGTAGAGACTTGTATTTTTAACAAATCCTTACTTGTCTTTCCAATAATATTGTCCCCAGTGTCCTGATATATCTTCAATACCAGCCAACAAATGATCCAGGAACTGAACAAAGAGAGGGGGGGGAGGAGAGAGGGTTTTGATTTAAGTGTTTGCATTGTTGTTGAATGAACTCCAGGCATCTGAAGCCTCAAGACAAAAAACACAGCCACACTGGGTGGCGGGAAGGCTTCACGCTGCTCTGTGTGTCTCGGTCTGTGTGCGTGAGTGAATAAATCACAGGGAAAATTCTCCCATATTTCTCACACTCCCTTTGATGAAAGAGAATTTCCTCTTGAAATTCATTTCAAAGAGCAGGATTTGGGGGCAACTCTGAGGAGCCAAGTCAGCTGAAAAGCCACTGATACTCAGCATAATTTTTGACATCTAAGGAGCATTCAGCAATAGCTATCCTCAAAACATGAGGACAAACGTCCAGGTCTACTATGTATTTCTGTTTCTCAGATGTTTTCAGATTTAAAAATAACATTCCAGATACTTTTCCAGTGTCCTTACTGAGAACTTACACGGATATGAATTTGTTCTCCCACAGTGGGGCCGCTTTCTTGTTTTCGAGTGACGTGCAACCAGCCAACGAGTGGACGGATGGTCATCCCCTGCAGCATAAGAGGAAACAGAAGGCGGGATACGTAGCTCCAATTCAAACATGGGTTCAATCATTAGATAAATCACAAGGATGCTGGCTGGACAGGATTGAAAGATACAAATTATGGGGAAGGATGGAGCAGACATGAATGTAGATCTTGAACCTGCACTGGGAACCATCTCTAGCCTCTGTAGCTTTTCCTAAACCGTAGGAATTGTCCCTTGTATTCTGACTCTCTCTCTGTAACCCATAGTGAAACTATTTCCCTATTACATCTCACCACTATTTTTTAAAATTTCTTTCGCTACAGTGAGGAGCAGGAGGAGGAATCTCAACAAGCTGCTGATCTCAAAAAAAATCAATTTATAGGAGCCTTGGTGGAGCAGTGGGCTAATGCCTCCTTAAGTAACACCAGCTGCCTGCAATTAGTGCAGGTTCGCATCCCACCAGGCTCAAGGTTGACTCAGCCTTCCATCCTTCCGAGGTAGGTAAAATGAGGACCCAGATTGTTGGGGGCAATAAGCTGACTTTGTAATAATGCCGCTTGGGGTGTGTGTGAAAGCCCTAATAAGCAGGCATATACATAGAATGAAGGCTACTGCTAAGCTTGTAAGCCACCCTGAGTCTTCGGAGAAGGGCGGGATATAAATGGAATTAAAATAAATAAATAAAAATAAATCAATTTTGAAAAAATGAAAATGGAGGCTGACTTGAGCTACCGTTTTCTTCAGAAGAATGACCACCTGTCAGAAAAGAAAGCAAAATGAGCTTTTAGTTTGCCCTTTAGTTATTAGGGGTTTTTTTTTTAACAGTGACAAACTCTTGATGTTATGCAGCAACCCATACATGGCTGATGTTGGTTAGAAGTCACATCTGGAGAACCATCATTTCTGCTGACTCCTCTAGAGCAGCCTTCTCTGCTCTTGAGGGTCCTCCAGGTATGTTGGTTCAGACACACAAACTGACTGGGAAATTCCAGAAGTTGATTTATCCATCTGGAGAGAACTCCAGGATATTGGGTAAGGATGTTCGAACAAAATACTAGCTTAGAAAACTTCAGAAGAGCTTCAGGTATAATAAATATAGGGGGACCAAATTAAACAAGGCAAACAGCATGCAGTTGAAGTCCTATCAGACTCTCTCTCTCTTCCAGGTGCAAAATGTCCTCTCCAGATGTGGCTGACCTTTTAGCAAGCTTTAGAGCCCCAACTTTCTGATGTCACCAATTTAATTGTACCACGAGGTGGCACTAGACATTAAAAAAAAAACCTTCCACAAATTCTCCTTCCCCCAATTTTCAATTTTTACTATTAGCAATCTTGGGTGCCTGGTGAGCAAAACGGTGGAATGCAAGCTGCAGAAATAAAATGAAAATCCTATTTTAAAAAATCACCCTATATAAGTTAATGTGTTGCTAAATCACAATCAGTGACTTACTTGTGTATTCACTGAAAATTTAGTTTCAAGAAACGTGGGAGAGACAACTTGGAAGTTTCTTCCGGATTCTTGGAAGACGTTTCTTCAAACAAAATTGGAATTTTTAAGAACAGCAGCCTTCTGCCCGAATTAAAGGATACAACATTGTGAAAGGGCCAGTCCCTATTTTCCTAAGGATCTTGAAGAAAGGTCATGAAATGCAGCCCCTATTTTTGTAACTTTGGGGTGGGGGATACTTCTTGAGACCAATCACAGAGAAAACCTCAAAACCGCTGTTTATTGCAATTTTATTGCTCACAATGTATTGGCCAGAAAATAAAGCTGAGGTGTTGTTGTTTTTTTAAAAAAAATGGGAGAACATTCTGGATAGAATAGAACAGAATAGAGCTGGAAGGGACCTTGGAGGTCTTCTAGTCCAGCCCCCCAGTCAAGCAGGAGAACCTATACCATCTCAGACCGGTGATTGTCTAACCTCTTCTTAAAAATCTCCAGTGATGGAGCACCCACGATTCCTGGAGGCAAGCTTTTCCACTGGTTGATTGTCCTCACTGTCAGGAAGTTTCTCCTTAATTCCAGGTTGCTTCTCTCCATTGTTTCTCATCCTTCCTTCTGGTGCTCTGGTGAGCAACCTGACTCCCTCTGCCTTGTGGCAACCCCTCAGATACTGGAATACTGCTATCATGTTGGGCTTCCCCCAGCAGTTGACCTATCTGGTGACTATTGCCATTGGACCTGTTGGGAGAACATTAGCCCATCATGTCCCACCTACCAAAGAAGGAATCAGGGTTGCTTTGCTCTTCCAAACCCCATTGAGACCTACCAGTTTTGAGGACCAAACTGAGAGAAAGGTGCTTTGAAGATGAGACAAGTGGTAGACTAGCTGAGCCCATTGTTTTCATTTAGAAATACAACACAACCAACTGATTTTTCACTGCATCCTCCATGCCTTTCTTTTGGTCCCAAAACAGCCCTGGAACGACAATGATCCTCTCCTCTGTAAACAGAGATGGTTCTCATCCTTTGAAGGCCAAGGTGCATCTTTACCGTTTTAAGAATATGTCATGCCTACACCTAAAGTACCTTTCATAAGGACATGGCCAGCTACCACACATCCATATAAAGCAGGGTGTAGTGATATAGCTTCCAATATTCTCCACTACTTTAGTTTGGTTTTTAAATTTTTTATAGGCTGGTAGGTGTCAGGCATGAAAGATCAGATTCCCCCAGTGAAGGTCCAATTAAACGGATTTATTTCTACTCATGCCTATGCACAGGAATCTTCTCAAACAATGGTTAGCACCTGCTAGGAGTTACACAGACTTCTAGGGAGGTTGAACCTAATCCGCTGATGGCTACATAAGGATTCTAGGCTGATTCCTCTTTTGACTCCACCCCCAGATTCGGCCACTCCTTCCCCTACAGCAGGGATCTTTAGACAGCTTTAAGACTTGTGGACTTCAACATGGCTGGCTGAGGAATTCTGGGAGTTGAAGTCCACAAGTCTTAAAGCTGCCAAGTTTGAAGATTCCTGCCCTACGGTAAATAAATGCAATGCTGAAGATCAAACTTTGCACTGCAGCTACCAAGCTTCCCATTTAGCTGTGCGTGATGCAGTTATCAATTGCATACGCAGACATGCAAATCCAAAACATGGCTACCAAAATCCCTCCTTCCACTTGAACCCTGTAGATCAGTATTTCCCAACTTTGGCTCTTTTACGACCTGTGGACTTCAGTTCCCAGATTTCCACAGCCACCTGGGGCATCCCAGTGACATCACGCATCTTCAAATGGTCAAAGTTGGGAAACACTGCTGTAGATCAATATATTTTCACTACATTTTACACAAAATGATTGCACCTATTGTTGCATCTGTGACTAGCAGCCGGTGAAGCAATTCACTAATGGGAAGAAATTACCCAAGAATTACCCTATTCCAATAATTGTGCTCGGCTGTTTCACTTCCCCAAATTTTATATTTTCATATTTCACAATTATTATGGTTGGTTTTTTTTCCCTGTATCCGGCAGTAACTCTCTTAAAGTGATAAGGTTTTAACAGGGAAGGACATCAGTTATCTCCCTGGAAATGGTAGCCAATTTGCAATTCCATCTCTCTTACTTCCTCTCTCTGAATGGCTGGCTAATAACGATGGGTTTTTTGCTCAGATATTCTGCAAGTGGCATGTTGATCCAGTTTTTAAAAAAAAAACAATTCACTGATTCTCTGTGCATACATGCTCCACTGACACTCTGAGAGATGATATATCATAACCTGTAGGAGAAGAGGAGGCAAGGCTGGGGGCAGATTTAAGCACGTCATCAGCTTAGAATTATTACATTGTCATAAATGGTCTAAGTTCATTCGTTCATTTTGAATTCCACTGACCCTTATCAATGGAATTTAGCACTGAACTTTGGTTAACTAGATTCTTGTGTATAAGCTTGAGCAATAAATCTTGAACTGCAACTTAACTTGCATCTGATGTAGCCTTCTACAATACGCTACCTTCCCAATATCTGGAGACGAACATATCTCAGAATTTCCAAAGAATGTGGCTGCTGACCATTTTAGATCAGAATTCTGAGACTTGTAATCTCAGCCTGTGGGTTAAAAATAAACATCAGAGGAATTATTTAAAGATAAGTTCCAGATTTGTGCGTGTGTGCCAACAGGTAAGAGAATTCAGCCCACCAAACCCAAAATTAGCTTGAATACCTGTACAAAGACAGTAAAGAAAATAACAACTGTGGTTGCCGCAATGAAGAGCTTCTTCCTCTGGAAGTCAGGGAGCAAAACCACCAAGGAGAAACAGATGGCCCCTCTAAGGCCGCCATATGCAATAATGAACTGGTCCTTGCGTGTAACAGCATTGATGTGTAACCTGTTGATGATGAAAGTCAGGACCAGAACACCTAAAAGAGATGAGGCAAGGCAATCAGTTTTAAAAAGATAGGATCACCCACAAAGACCACCATTGTCTATAAGAGTTGCCACAAACTCAGTTTGCATTAAGTGTGTTGAGAAGCAGGGCTACACAGCACGCTAGGCTGGGCTTATGTGAGAGCAGTTTATAGCATGATCGGCAATTGTAGCCCTTGTCTTAGCATGCGGTGTGAAGTGAGCCATCATGTTACAGTATATGAGCAGATGTAATTGGAGTAGAGCAGCTGACTTTTGTTGACCTGGGTTTAGGACTTAAGTTTGCTGTCTGAGCCCAACCAAAGTTGAGACCAGTGGAAATAAGCTTTCATATGTATCAGTTGATGAATATTGGTGCATCAAAGAGGAGGAGGAGAAGAAGGGGAGGAAGAGGAAGAGGAGCAAAGGAGAAGGAAAGGAGGAGGAGGAAGAGAAATAATCCAAAAAAACGAAAACCAAGGAAAATTGCAGGACCATGTTATATATATATATATATATATATATATATATATATATATATATATATATATATATATATATATGTATGTATGTATGTATGTATGTATGTATGTATGTATGTATACGTATACGTATACGTATAAGGTAAAGGTAAAGGTTCCCCCACACATGCATGCTAGTCGTTTCCAACTCTAGGGGCCGGTGCTCATCTCCGTTTCAAAGCCGAAGAGCCAGCGCTTGTCTGAGGACGTCTCCGTGGTCATGTGGTCGGCATGACTAGACGCCATATATATTTATTTATTTTATTTTTTTTATTTTAATTCCATTTATATCCCGCCCTTCTCCGAAGACTCAGGGCGGTTTACAAGCTTAGCAGCAGCCTTCATTCTATGTATATGCCTGCTTATTAGGGCTTTCACACACACCCCAAGCGGCATTATTACAAAGTCAGCTTAATTGCCCCCAACAATCTGGGTCCTCATTTTACCTACCTCGGAAGGATGGAAGGCTGAGTCAACCTTGAGCCTGGTGGGACGCGAACCTGCACTAATTGCAGGCAGCTGGTGCTACTTAAGGAGGCATATATATTCGGATTTATAATTATAAATTTAATATAATATATATATATATATTCCATGTGTGTGTGTGTCTTTTTAATTTCTTCCCCATTTTCCCCAGATCTACCTGTCTCTTGTTAAACTACAATCTTTCAATTGCTCCATAATCCTTCCTTGCCAGCACTAGGCCCCCAAAGCTGTATTTAGAGATCTACTCAACGTTGCTGCCAATTTGTAACTTCAAACACCCCAGAGGGGAAAAAAATTAAATCCATGCGGAGTACAGTATTTCATTGAACTGAAACTTGATGTTAATTCAATTGAATCGTAGGCCAAATCTGTTTTTCCTACCGGCACCCCTGCCTTCCCTCTCCACTCTCTTTGCATGCCAGCTTCATAGCAAAGCTGGATTCCACCAGGAAAAGTTGCCCGTTCTTGAAGCCGATCATTTGTCCCCCTCCTTACCCAGTGCTCTCCAAAGGAGGCAGAAAATTAGGGTGAAACAAATGTAGGGCCAATTCCACTCGTGATTGTCCCCAATGGTGGAGACGCCAAGGAAGATGAAGATGAGGGTGTCGCTCACACTGCTCCACATCTTCATGAAGTATTTAATGGTTGTATGGGACTTGAGAGAGATGTTGGCTTCCACGTAGCGCTTCATGCCCAAGGCACAAGAAATGATTCTGAGGAGGGAAAGAGAAGCAACTTACTACAGTCCTTTTCCAGTTGGTGCACGAGCATCGTATTGGAACAGGATGGGGAAATGACAAGTTGGACCAAATAAAAATTCTTAACTTACAAAGATAGTTCCTTCTCAGCTTGCAATCATGCGAAGAGACAAAACAAGGATTGAAGGTAACTTTGGGGGAGGGGGGCTGAACCTTTCGTAATTGGCAAGTCTTGGACTGGCTCCCATTTTTATTTTCGACATATAAGTGTCAAAATCTGATAAGATGCCAGCAATCTCCGTCATTTCATAGAACCCCTAAGTTAGTTTGAGGTCACTGAGTGCAATCTCCTACAAGGAGGAAAATGTATACACACACACGCACACACACACACACACACACACACACACACACGGAGGTCCAATAAAATAAAACTCATCATCTCTCTAGATAGATGATGGTTAGACCTCTTCTACAACTAGAAAGTTTCTTCTGACGTTCAGTTAGAACCGGCCTTCCTGTAACTTTAATCTATTATTGCGTCTCCTACGCTACATTCTAGATTAGTGCTTCTCCACTTTAACAACTTTAAGAGGTGTGGACCCCAACTCCCAGAAATCCCCAGCCAGCAGTAGACAGAATTTAAAGTATGCTACCTAAGGAATTATGGGAGTTGAATTCCACTCAGTTTAAAGTGGTCAAGATTGAAAAAAACACTGCTCTAGAACAGGGGATGTTCAAACTTGGCCCTTTTATGACTTGTGGACTTCAAATCCCAGAATTCCTCCGCCAGCGTGCCTGGCTGAGGAGTTCTGGGAGTTGAAGTCCACAAGTCATAAAAGGGCCAAGTTTGAAGACCCCTGCTCTAGAATAATAAAGAATAGGATTTAGCCTTCTTCTCCTGGTATGATTACAAGTCCTTGATGAGGACTATTCTAGCTTGGCGTTTATTCTTTTTTCCCAATATATATTTTATATTTAACTATTCACAGATGCCTTTTGACAAGTAAGGTCATCAGGGGCTGTCAGGAAGGCCAGCAAAAGGAACGCAGTGGAAATTCTAAAGCAGTCTGAGAAGGAACCCTTTTTTTAAAAAAAAAAAAACTCACTTGCAAGGGGAAGAAAAAGTGGGAGGAAACGAAGAGCAACTCATCAAAATATCCCTAGAATTTAAGGGAGTGAGAGAGTTCAAAACGCAGCGCAAGCACTGGGAACTGAAAGTTAAGTTCTCACGGTCCTGAGTTCTACGTTTCTAGCTTTCAACAACAAAAAATCTGATGAGAACTGCACTTTACGCACAGTAGTCCATATCTCTGCCTGAATAAATAAGAGTTTTTGTCCCTATTTCTCCCCACCCCACCCCACCCCGCAAAAAAAAATGTTTGGATACTCAGACCTTAACGGCTACAGCCATGGTGCTGAAACTTTCAATCTAAGATTCATTCTGGTCAACCCTGAGCCTCGGAAGCCATCAAGCTTCCATTTTACTTACGCCACAATGCCGGAGAGATGGAACATTTCTGCAGTGAGATAGGATAAGTAGCTGTAGAGGAAGACGAAAAGGGGTTCTATCACCAGGATGTTTTTGGTAAAGCGAGTGGTGAAGGCCGCCGTCACAGCGTAGAGAAGACCCACCAGGAGCCCCCCAATGCCCACCAGGAAAAACTTCCCGATGCCAAGAAAGACATCTGCGCTTCTGATGGTTGGCATTTCACAGAAGGACTGGAACAGCCTGTAAAGCACCTAGAAGAAAACAGAAAATATGTTTGTGTGTGTGAGGGGGGGGGTGTTCCCATAAGAAAAATAAAATGCCAGAATATATTTTCCAAATTTCTCCAAAGTGGTCAACTTTGGAGAAAAAGGCTCCTGTTTCTAGACCTTGTTTTTAGGATGTCTGAGAAGAGTTTTTTTAGTTTAGTTTTAGCCCATATATATTTTTTTGCATACAACTTATTGTTGCAAAGTGGTAGAAGTACGTTTGCTGTTCCTTTTATTATATATTTCTAAATCTTTATGTAGGTCCGCACCTTTCAATCAAAGAAAGCCCTATGTAAAGGAATCCTGGAATTTAATGGAAGTATGAGAAGCCATGGAGATAGTAAATCACTGAAGAAGCATCCGTTCAAGCTCTCTTTCACACACACACACACACACACACACACAGTTCACCTGTAACTAAAACACATGCAACAAACTGCACACCAGCTTTCAAGAACCTTGAGATGGTTTTGAAAGCAATTATTTTCCCTTCAGCTGAAATATGGCTGAAATATGATTCCTGATAGGTCTTTTCAGGGCTGGCTGTACCATCAAGCATGAAGAGGAAGTAACTTTAGGTGGCATCTGCTGGCATTATGGCAGCATCAGGTTTAAAAGACTGCCCTAACTGTGATGAGATAGAGGGAATCTCCAAATATGGACTGGATCCAGGGTGCAAAAGACCAAATTTCTCTATCAGATCCAGTGGGAAAACAATATCTGGGCTTGGCCCAGATGCATTGACTTTTATTCAAGTAGATCTCTTTCAGTAGCTTCAACCCTGCACAGTTGGGGGCGGGGGGGCAGGGGGAAGAGACCAGTCAAATAAATATCAACTTTTAAATAAATGTCCACGTCTCTTCATGTAAAGCAGGGTTTCTCAACCTGAGGAACTTCAAGACGTGTGGACTTCAACTCCCAGACTTCCCCAGCCAGCATAGAAAGGGTTGATTTAAGAAAAAGGACTGATCGAGTCCTTGGAATAAGTTCTTTGATTATGCATTGAACCGTAGTAGTTCGATACTTACCACAGCCACAGCATCGTTGAGGAGAGACTCCCCAAAGACCAAAATGTGAAGCTTTTCATTGACATGGATCTCCTCGAAGACTGAAAGAACGGCAACTGGGTCAACAGCCGCGATCAAGCTACTGAATAAGAGATTATGAAGCAAGGAGATATCCCCCAGGTGGAAGGCCTCGGCTTGACATATCACATAGAGGGAAAATCCGATGCCAAAGACGTTCCAGATTGTTCCCACCACAGCATACAAGAGGATGGTTCCAATGTTCTCAAAAAATGGCCGGCTTGGCATGAAATAGCCTGCATCTAGGACAATGGGGGGCAGGAGATAGAGGAAGAAGACATTGCTGTCCATAACTGGAGGTGACTTGTCATTCAGGCCAAAGATAATGCCTCCCATGATGAGGCCAACAACGATCAATAGGCAGCTTTCAGGGACAACTGATGGTAGTTTGTCAAACAGATGGAAACCTGTCAAAGTACAAGACAAAATTATTGAGAAAATCCAAAACTCCAACATAATTTGGCCTTGTTTGATGGTCACTTGACCCTGCTGAAGGCTAGCAAGTTCTAAATTCAAATTTTCCTCGAGTTATGGGCGAATTTCATTCACAGGACCTGGCTGGAGAAAGCTGGTTTTAAAACACAGCGGCCATTCAAAAGCCTTGGGGCTCTTTTCTAAGAAAAACCAAATTCATGAGGTCAGTCTTAAAATTTTGGAATTGGTTGAGTGAGAAACAATTTGGAAGCTTAGAAGTCAAGGTTGCGTAATTCTGTGCAATTCTGTATATTTCCCTCATCTTGCACAAATCAGCTTAACAGGATTTCTAGAAAAGATTTTTTACGCAATGGACTGTTTTTTGTTGCTAGCCAGCTTTTGAGCCAGCTGTCACAAACATTCCTAACTAAAAAAACAAAATGTAATACACAACCCATGAATAGAGAACAATAATATTTATTTTACATCACCTGTATCGTATTAGTATAGAATCTTGATGTAAGACGAAGTTCCTGGATTTGCAGCAGTTGTAAAACAGCAGAGCATATCCGTGCAAATCATCGTACGCAAATAATGCGATTCAAAGATATACACTTACATTAAAAGGTAAAGGTTCCCCCGCACATGCGTGCTCGTCGTTTCCGACTCTGGGGGCTCATCTCCGTTTCAAAGCCGAAGAGCCAGCGCTTGTCTGAGGACATCTCCGTGGTCATGTGGCTGGTATGACTAGACGCCAAAGGCGCACGGAACGCTGTTACCTTCCCACCGTAGTGGTCCCTATTTTTCTACTTGCATTTTTACGTGCTTTTGAACTGCTAGGTTGGCAGAAGCTGGGATGAGTAACAGGCGCTCACTCTGCTACGCGGCACTCGGGATTCGACCCGCCAAACTGCTGACCAGCTGATTGACAAGCTCAGCGTCCTAACCCACTGAGCCACCCCGTCCCTTATACACTTACATTCTTTCCTATAAATGTGCATAAACTTTTGTTAAATATGGGGCTCTTTGTGTACATTGACTGCAGAAGCTTACTGTGTGAGAACACTTTTCTTGGATCACAACTTGATATTCCAGAAGAAGGTAGGTTCAATGAAAATTTCTCACAAATGTTACATCAGCTGTAAATTTCAGTCTCACAAATTTCACAAACTGTACGTCAACCCTTTAAGATACACCAATATTGTTCTTTTAGTCTAAAACAATAATTTTATAAGCATATTAATACATATCATGAATAATACCTAAATAAATACAGGTGATTCTCAACTTACAACCACAACTGAACTTAAAATTTCCATTGCCAAGCAAGGCAGTTGTTAAATGAATTTTGTCCCATTTTACGACCTTTTCGCCATAGATGTTATTGTCCTGTACTGTAGTTGGACTGTTCCCCCACCCACCACCAAACTCTGTTTAGAAATCATTCTTTCAGATTACTTTCCCACTACTCTGTCCCAGAGAAACATACCTATTTTGGCCAAGGAAGCCAACAAGATCCACAACGTAATCTCAAAGGGAACCTGGACATGCTGATAGTCAAAGAAGTCTGCAGTATCCTTGGATTCATTTGTCCAGCTTGTCTCCGAGTTCGTTTCAGCCAGAGACTCCAGCACTGTAATGTTCTGGAAACTGGCAGTTCTTGGCATTGAGAAAGAAAAGAAAAACCCTTGAAGACAGAATCTGAGAGCCACCATCTCACTTAGGACGAATCCCATCTCCTTCCATCTGCTTCTCGTCCTGCCTGTCTGAGGAAATTCAACACTGGCAGACTATCTCCTCAGCCAGCTTAGATGTTTCTCTGTAGGGTGTTCAAGTTGAACGCACCCTCTATTGTCCTCTGAATTACATAAATGGTGATGCAGCTCTGGACAGCGTGAAACGATGAGTTCCCTCAAGGCCAGAAACGTGCAATTCCCAATTAAAACTAGATTTACGGTAGGCATCCTATGGTTGATTGAACTAGGGATACTAATTGAACTCGTCAGAATATCAACCAGGATTGGAAGAGCATCGATGTCCTAAAACATGGGCCAGGTTCATGTCAATGAGTCATAAATAAACCAACTCCATTTTGGCTTTGTACATTGTGTAAATTGATTGTCTGAAGCCCGTCCAGGTTTTGCTTCTTTCTGAAGTATTTCTGAAGATTTTCAGTTACAGAGAGCATCGCTTAGGATCTCTCATATGTAAGTCCAAGGGGAGGGAGCAAAAATGCATTTTGGGATTTAATGAATTCTCCTCAAAATCCCTCCCCACTTCCTCCAAACCAGTTCCAATCGTTTCAAATCTTTCATGTTCAAACTCTCGCTTAGGAAATGTCACATCTGCTGGTCAAATTCAAGAGTTCCAGTTCTTCCTGGAGTCAGACAGGAGAAGATAGTTAACACCTCTGACATGTCATGGAAGATACCAGATTTTCCATTTCTGTTGTTTGTTTACTGGCAGGCGTGAGGCCACTTTTCTGTTTTGTGAACCAAAATTGCACAAACTTTCTTTCACTGTCCTGCACATTTTACGAAGCTAGCATTTGCTACTTTCTGATAGATAGGAGGAACATACCCTATCTAGGAATGATTCTGGACCTATACACCCATGTTCTTTTGCACCATCAGAAAGCAACTGGGGCGTGCAACTAAGCAGAAGCAGACTTCCCAATGTCAATCAGTCGCCAGAGTTAACCCTCTTACTCTCCGTAACCAGAGATTTGCTAGCTGCTGCAGCTCAGAAATCATCCCCGTATTTTGGATCATGCACCAGGTTGTAGCCCCAAAATAGTGTGTCCTCAGATCACTCTGCTCCCCCCACTTTTTTTTTCCTGACATTGGATGGTCCAATTTCAGCATGGCTCAGAGGAAATGGACTTAATCAGTGGTGGGATTCAGCCGGTTCGCACCACTTTGGCAGAACTGGTAGCTAATCTTTTGCTGCCCAGACCCAGAATGGACTTCCGGAAGTGGCATCCATGCAGAGAACCGGCTGCTCACCTATTTGAATCCCACCACTGGACTTAATCCTCTTGACATCTATTCAAGCATCTCCGTGGTGCATAAATATCGGCTTATAAGACATAGAGGAAACATCCTATCTATTTCCATCCTGGATTAAGGATTGTTTACGTGAACTCTGACTCAGGGCCTAGTGCTACACTGTGTTTTAGCAAAGTACAATTGGCTGTCTTTGAACAACACTTGAAGCCAAAACATAACTAGGGCTCATCAGTGTTGAGAACCTGGACGTTGTCATTTTAGAACACAGGAATCACATTCCTAATAATGAGCTGATGCATTAATATTCTCTTCCAGGGCTCTCAAACTCTAATTTGGATCAGGGATTCTGAGCTAGCTCTCTAATTATAGGGACCCACCACCATCTCATGGCGTGTCCTATATCATACCTTTTAGAGGGTTTTTTAAAAAAAATAAAATTTGATTTTGTTCACCTCTTAGAAGATTGATTTATCTGCCCTCCCCTAAAAGGAAGGAAGAATGAAACCTATATCCATGCCATCAATCTGTATGACCAAGAATGTTGTATTATAGAAATCCTTCCTTCCTTCCTTCCTTCCTTCCTTCCTTCCTTCCTTCCTTCCTTCCTTCCTTCCTTCCAGAATAAAATAGAACAGAACAGAACAGAACAGAACAGAACAGAACAGAACAGAACAGAACAGAACAGAACAGAACAGAACAGAATAGAATAGAATAGAATAGAATAGAATAGAATAGAATAGAATAGAATAGAATAGCAGAGTTGGAAGGGACCTTGGGGGTCTTCTAGTCCAACCCCCTGCTCAGGCAGGAAACCCTATGCCATTCCAGACAAATGGTTGTCCAATCTCTTCTTAAAAACTTCTACTGTTGGAGCATTGACAACTTCTGGATGCAAGTTGTTCCAAAGAAACTTTCTTTCCTTCTTTCTTTCTTTCTTCTTTCTTTCTTTCTTTCTTTCTTTCTTTCTTTCTTTCTTTCTTTCTTTCTTTCTTTCTTTCTTTCTTTCTTCCTTCCTTCCTTCCTTCCTTCCTTCCTTCCTTCCTTCCTTCTTACTTCACCCTTTTACTATCAATAACACACACATTTGGTGAGAGGCCTCTTTCTCATACACATCAGGTTTATAGGGAGATAACAGATTAGGTTCTTTCTGAAAGACAGATGAAGGAAGTAAACCAGCTACGCCATTAGCCTAATGCAGAGAGGTGAGATTTAAAAAAAAAAGTGCACACTAAGAGAGCTTCTGAAAGAAACTTCAGACCTCTCACCCTTTCTGCTTTCTCGCTACAAAATGCTTTTGTTAAACAAAGGCATTTCAGACGGATATAACCAATGCTGAAATCCAAGAATCAATATTTATCTCCTCTAGCAATGCATTTTCATCCTGATCCTTGTTAAATCAATGACATTACATGCATATAACAAGAGAGAGAAAGACACAGTGAGAAAGGTGGTGTAATATTCTTTAAAAAAAGAAGAAAAAAGAAATAATAATAATAATGTAATCAATAGCCATTTGGTCCACGAGAGACACCAACGACATAGAGCAGATATGCTGTAAACAAACAAGAAATGCTGTAAACAGCAGCCTGATATAAATTAACATTAAAAAAATGATATTTTTTTCTGTTTGCTTATTGACCAATATAGTTAGTTCATATTTGTTCAACCTGTTTTATTCACCTGGTTTTTCTTTCTTAATGTGTATAAAACCACATACATCCATATATATATACACCATACATACCAAATAATAACATGATGAAGATTTTAATATCAACCAACTTAGCTCAAGACCAGATTTTTGTTTCCAATAAATACCTTCATGAAAGCTTTTCCTTCATTTTTTCATTTCATTTCCAAAGTTACATTTAACTTTGAAGAAAGTCAAATAATCACAATGCTTATAACCTCAATATCCAAAATTCTAACTTATATTGATAGAGTATCCATTTCCTCTGCTTACCTATACTTAATACTCTAAGGCACCTAAATATTAAGAATCGTAAATATATTATGTAAATATCATTGTATTTAAATAACATATTGTATTATAGCTGAGAAGATGGAACAATAGATGGTGTACCAACTAGATTTAATAATAAGTTAAAGAATTGAGCTACTTCCATATTAACGCTTAATGGATCAATTTTTATTTTCTTCAAATGCCACTGATTTAAACATTGTGCTCTATATTATATAGGCTGTATAGTAGGACAGCCAGCTTGGTCTAGCACAGGGGTAGGCAACCTTGGCTCTTTTATGACTCATGGACTTCAACTCCCAGAATTCCTGAGCCAGCCATGCTAGCTCAGGAATTCTGGGAGTTGAAGTCCTTGAGTCATAAAAGAGCCGAGGTTGCCGACCCCTGGTCTAGCAGTTAAAGCACTAGGCTAGAAAAAAAGGAGGCCATAAGTTCTAGTCCAGCCTTAGGCATGATTTGGGCCAATCACCAGGAGACTGTGAATTCTAGTCTTGCCTTGGGTATGAAAGCTGATTGGGTGACTTTGGACCACTCACCATCTCCTGATGATTGGCCCAAATCACGCCTAAGGCAGGACTAGGACTCACCATCTCCTGGTGAGTTCTAATCCTGCCGTAGGAATGATTTGGGCCAATTATCAGGAGACGGTGAGTTCTAGTCCTGCCTTAGGCTGATAGTCTAAGATTTGGCCAGTCACTTTCTCTCAGCCCAACCCACCTCACAAGGTTGTCGTTTTTGTGGGGAAAAAACAGGACGGAGAAGGAGCATTAAGTATCTTCACAGTTATTTATAAAAATAATGAAGTGGGATATAAAATAAATAAAAATAAATATTGTGAATACACTTCATCGTATCATAGTTGTTATAGTTCAAATAAATACAGAAAAGCCGGGGGGGGGGGTTTAAAAAAAAAGGATGATGATATATCCCAAAACTAGTGATGCATACTAGATTTGGGGGAAATAAGGAAAGGAAGTGTATTTTAAAGAATAACCTAAATGGCATTACCTTTTCCTTAAAGCTGTTTTCTCTTCATTTGCTCACTGATGCCATAACTGAACTATGGACACTTTCAGAGGCCTTTAATTCCAAACTCCCATCTTCCCCAGCCTGCCCAACGGGTCAGCAGATCCCTTGACCCAACAAACCTTGTGAGACCAAGGCTGCCTCATTATCGCCCCGGATGTTTTACGTCCCCTCCATAAAATGCAAATACGCTATACCGCTCGATGTAATTTTAACCAGATTGCTGTTTGTCAGCCTTGTTTACCAACACGCTTGTGCTCAATCGGTCTGTTTAACATAAATATGATTATGTATGCAAATCAGCACTTGGCTTCCATCTGGCTGGTTCCTAGGAAGCCGTTTTAAAAAGCGAGCTCCAGTGGGGGGTGGGGTGGGGGTCAGCAAACCCACCCTGACATTCATTTCCTGGCGATACTGAGTGAATTTGTAGCTGTCACATGACCATGCATTTTCCAAGGGGGTTATTTATTTAAACAATTCCTTTTCTCATAGGTCCAAATCGAAAGATTCTAGATCAGGGATGTCCAGCCTTGGCAACTTTTAAGACTTGTGGCCTGGCTGGGGGATTCTGGGAGTTGAAGGCCACAGGTCTTAAAGTTGCCAAGGTTGGACAGCCGTGCTCTAGATGAACTGCAGTGGTGTAGAACTAGCAGCAGGAAACCTAAATAAATACCTAAAAAAGCTTCTTGTTAAATTTTTGTCCCTTTAAAACTAAGGGGGGGGGGAAATACGGGAATCCCTCCTGTCTCTGGATTTGATGTCCCCGCAAATGGACACGTCTGTCATTCTGTGGCAAGGACACAAGGAGCATTCTTGTGAGTGAGAACTAGGTATGTGTAGCCTAACAGAGGAGACGCAGTGGCTCAGTGGGTTAGGACGCTGAGCTTGTCGATCAGAAGGTCGGCAGTTTGGCGGGTCGAATCCTGAGTGCCGCGTAGCAGAGTGAGCGCCTGTTACTCGTCCCAGCTTCTGCCAACCTAGCAGTTTGAAAGCACGTAAAAATGCAAGTAGAAAAATAGGGACCACTCCGGTGGGAAGGTAACAGCGTTCCGTGCGCCTTTGGCATCTAGTCATGCCAGCCACATGACCACGGAGACATCCTCAGACAAGCGCTGGCTCTTCGGCTTTGAAACAGAAATGAGCACCAGCCCCTAGAGTTGGAAACGACTAGCACGCATGTGCGGGGGAACCTTTACCTTTACCTTTAGCCTAATAGAGAGAAGGATTGGGGTGACATGGTAGCTTTCTTCCAGTACTTTGAGGGCCAGTGACAGAGGTGGAGGGGCTTGACTTAAGTCTCCAAAGCAACTGAGAGGGCAGGAGAAGAAGCAACGGGTGGAAGAGATCCAGCCTGGAAATAAGGAAGAAATTCCTGACAGTGAGCACAATTAACCAGTGGAACAGCTTCCCTCCAGAAGTTGTGGGTGCTCCATCGCTGGAGGTCTTCGAGAGAAGATTGGACAGCTATTTGTCTGGGATGGTATAAGGACTCTGTCTTGGGCAGAAGATCGGAGTGGAGGACCTGCAAGTCCCCTTCCAAGACCTCTCTGAAAGCATACCGCAAAAGGCATTTTTGTGAGTCTGCATTCCGCACTGCCCTCTCGTGTTCACAGCCATCCATGCAACACTAACAAGCTCTTCACAACAGGACCAAAGGATCAAAATAATAGGAGTGTGGCAAATCCGTTTGGAAAAGCAGATTAGCCTCTGAACCCCCCAGACGTGAAGGAGAGGAGAAAAGATTCTATTGAGCTTTTCTCTCTACTCAATCTCTTTCAGCTCCCGGTGGGACCCCACTGCTGGAAACAGCAGCTATTGGGAGAGAGAAAGAAAAGAGCACACAAAATGAATGAGTTCATCCCACACACATGGATAGCGGTAGGGTATTTAGTTACCTTCCTGGAGCGAATTAAGGTTTTTTTCTCTCTCTCTCTCTTTTGAAAAAGTTGGGAGACCTTCTCTAGAGTTCTTGCTACAGTTGTTGGTGTGTTCACAGCCTCCAAAGGATGGGAAAAATATGTCGGTGATTTTCCACAAGCCCGTGGCTGAAATTGGGAGACACTCCAGGCAGGTCACCAAAAAGGATTGGCCACATTTTTAACCCTTGGGAAGAGGGAAGGAGAAAGTACGTGTCTTTCGAAACAACTCAGTTTGCCTAACCCAGGGGTAGGCAACCTCGGCTCTTTTATGACTCGTGGACTTCAACTCCCAGAATTCCTGAGCCAGCCAAGCTGGCTCAGGAATTCTGGGAGTTGAAGTCCACGAGTCATAAAAGAGCCGAGGTTGCCTACCCCTGGCCTAACCGAAGGGCTTATCACGTTGAGAAGGGCTCACAGCCAGCCCAGACAGTAAAGGAGATGTTGATGCCAAAAATATGGAATTCTCTCTCTCCTTAGAGAAGATCAGTTCTGAGCTTGTTTTAGTATGAAAGGAATGGATCTCAGAATCAGATAGCTGTTTTTTTTTTTGTTTGTTTGTTTTGGGGTACTGGCAAAGTGTTACTGGTTTAATAAAAAAAATTACTGTTGTTTTCTTTTTGACAGGCAAAAGAAAAAATCATGTGAGATGGGGGAGAACTAACGTGAGAAGGGAACCAGTTTGAAGGGTTAGGCTACAAGCTGGAGGACCATAATGGTATAAGGTTTCCTGCCTGAGCAGGGGGTTGGACTAGATGACCTCCAAGGTCCCTTCCAACTTATTACTATTATTGTTATTGTTATTATTAACTTTGAGTCTTGCGTTAGGCGTGGCAAACCATTTCCAAAGTTTTGCCAAGAAAACTGCAGGGACTTCCTCATGTGATTGCCAGGAGATTGTCAAGATTGACTCAGAGGCACACGGATATTTTACCCAGGCACCATCATCTTAACTGAATACTGTAACAGAGCTGGAAGGGACCTTGGAGGTCTTCTAGTCCAGCCCTCTGCTCAAGCAGGAGACCATTTCAGACAAGTGCTGTCCAGTCTCTTCTTAAAGGTCCATGCATTGATCTCCATCCACCGGGAGACCATTCTTCCCAACTTCATTCCATCCCATAATGCTTCCTTAAACAATGCTTCCCCCCCCCTGCCGCCAAAAAAAATCACCATACAGATTTGAGGCCAGGTCTGTTTTACCAGGCTGTTCCTGGGGGGAAAGAAAACAAACAAACAGGTCTTTTTGCAGGTCTGTTCCAAGCTGCAAACAACTACATTTTTTTTAAAAAAAATCCATTTTACTTTTAATGTGAATTAAAGTTTCCGTGCTCTGCTTTTATTTAAGTTTAACTCTATTCTGTCTCGGGGAGAGGAGGTGGGGTGGGGGGGCTTGGTGACTGCCTGGACAAGTCCCTACAGTTTTCTTGGTAAGGTTTTTTTTTTTTTTGAAAGAAATTTGGTCTTGCCTTCTTCCTAGGGCTGAGTGACTTACCCAGGTTGGGGCAGGACTAGAACTCGGTGTCTCCTGGTTTCTAACTTGCTGCCTTGAACCACCACACCCAACTGTCTCGTGCTGCATTTATTACTCTGTAAACACCGCTCTGGGGAGAAATACATGGGTTAGAAGCACTTGGAATGAATGAAACATCTGTTCCGAACAATCGGCATTGTTTGTTTATCCGTTGTGTTTGGTTAACTTGGGTTTTTTGTTGTTGTTGTCGTCGTTTCTTTTTTTCTTTTTTTTTCTTTTTCTTTTTTTCAAGTCACTTTGAATTTATAGTGTGAAGGAAAATGAAGAACGTGTTATGAATGTAGGGTAGTGCCAGACTGGCTCTGTAGCAAAACACAAGGAAGAGATGTTCTTTGCCACATATAAATTATTCCAACTCTTTCCAGAGAGAGAGGGAGGGAGGGAGGGAGGGAGGGAGGGAGGGAAGGAGAGAGGGAGGGAAAGAGAGAGGGAGGGAGGGAGGGAGGGAGGGAGAGAGGGAGGGAGGGAAAGAGAGAGGGAGGGAGGGAGGGAGGGAGGGAGAGGGAGGGAAAGAGAGAGGGAGGGAGGGAGGGAGGGAGGGAGGGAGAGAGGGAGGGAGGGAGGGAGGGAGGGAGGGAAAGAAAGAGGGAGGGAGGGAAAGAGAGAGGGAGGGAGGGAGGGAGAGAGGGAGAGAGGGAGGGAGGGAAAGAGAGAGGGAGGGAGGGAGGGAGGGAGGGAGGGAGGGAGGGAGGGAGGGAGAGGGAGGGAAAGAGAGAGGGAGGGAGGGAGGGAGAGAGGGAGGGAGGGAGGGAGGGAAAGAGAGAGGGAGGGAGGGAAAGAGAGAGGGAGGGAGGGAGGGAGGGAGAGAGGGAGGGAAAGAGAGAGGGAGGGAGGGAGGGAGGGAAGGAGAGAGGGAGGGAAAGAGAGAGGGAGGGAGGGAGGGAGAGAGGGAGGGAAGAGAGAGGGAGGGAGAGAGGGAGGGAAGAGAGAGGGAGGGAGGGAGGGAAGGAGAGAGGGAGGGAAAGAGAGAGGGAGGGAGGGAGGGAGGGAGGGAGGGAGAAAGAGAAGCCCCTTTATTTTAAAACAAGAGCAGAATTCTTGACAAAATGGAGAAAGAGGCAGAAAAAGAAACAGGGATTTTTCATCATCCAACCAGCCTCTGCAAAAAATATTGGCATCTCCAAGGAGCTGCAGCAATCCAAGAAGCACAGATAAAATATTTTTGCTTTGACTTTGGTAGAAAATAAGGAAAACTGTCTGGAGCAGGACCATCCAGATGTTGATTTCTATTTGCTGTGTGGGATAATAAGGGTAAGATTCTTTTATTTGTCTTTAGAAATTAAGGAACAAGGTAGAACTTCAAGGGTTAGGGTTGTTGTTTTTTTTCCACAAAGACTTCTTTCCATCCCATCGTTCCATCACTAATCATTTGAGCCTCTCTCCATTTGGAAACGTGGAGCAGCAAACAAAATTTCACTTGCAACTTTTGGAGGCAGATAGTAACAGAACAGCCCCATCTTGTGTTTTGCTTAGAGAAATATATTTGTGTGTATGTGCGTATTTCCTTTTCTTTCCCTCTGTAACTGCCCCCCTTTGAGAAATGAACGTTGTTTCAAATTAACACAGGCTTTTGATATATTTCTTCAATAAAGTTTCATTTTGTTTCACCTTCCGTGAGATTGCCTTATCTTTCAAAGAGATGGCCATGGGCTCCCATGCGTCTAAGCGTCAGCAGTCTGTATCGTGGAAATTATCTCACTTGTTCAAATCAAACCTTTGAATTGCTACAAAGGGAGTGGAGCATTTGAAAGCCCTCTCATCTCATCCATTCACAAGCTTAGGGACAGATGCCAGGTAAGGTTCCAGTATCTCAGGGGCTGCCCCAAAGAAGAGGGAGTCAAGCTATTCTCCAAAGCTCCTGAAGGCAGGACAAGAAGTGATGGATGGAAACTAATCAAGGAGAGAAGCAACCTAGAACTAAGGAGAAACTTCTTGACAGTGAGGACAATTAACCAGTGGAACAGACGTTGCCTCCAGAAGTTGGGGTGCTTCATCACTGGAGGTTTTCAAGAAGAGATTGGACACCTTTTCATTCAGAATGGGTATAGGGTCTCCTCCCTGAGCAGCAGGTTGGACTAGATCTGGGAAGGTCCCTTCCAACTCTGTTATTCTGTTATCAAAGTGTCACCTGGCGTAGGAGGAGAGACCAAAGCATAAAGACCCAGAGGGTTTCAGGGGACATAAAATGAGATCTTCAATCTTCCTCCACCCTACAATCTCAGCTATTCTACTGCAGTCACATTGTTGTTGTTGTTTTAATAAAGACCAAACATGCTGGAGGCTCTTAAAGGGAATATCGTTACTTTAAAAACAAAAATCTACGAACCATCTAGATTATTTACTCACTGTATTTTATGCATGCCTTCCTTCTCCCCAGGTTTTTAACAGAATAAAAGAGTTTCTAAATAGGGAAGAGATACAGCCAAAGGGAAAGCATACTTCTCCCACTGATGTGGTGTTTTATATTGTGGTACCAGCACGCTATGAATTAATATTATTATGGCTAGCATAATAATATTGGCAATGAAAAAAGGCATCCAGTTTCCTGTTTTGATAAATGGAGAGACATTTGTCAGCATCCGAGATCCTCACGCAGCTGAAAGGTATCTGTCTTTCTCTTAACTGCTTCCATCTCCATTTTGTGGTATATTTTAAACTTCTAAAAATTCTAACAATTACAGCAAGTGAACTCCCCTACATCTGGCAGAAAACTGGGAAAAGCTGAGTACGGAGAAGACCTGGTACAGTTAAGAGCATAATTATTTGCCGTCTAAGTCTGCAGAGTTTCAGAGGTCCTTAGTGCTCTCTGAGCTTGGTTGTTTTGTCGCAGACGTTTCGTTACCAAACTAGGTAACATCATCAGCGTTAGAAAGGAATGGGGTTAAGAGGAGGAGGAGGAGGTGGCAGCAAAGGACTGTGGGGTCCTTGGTGTTCTCTGACCTTGGTTGTTTTGTCACAGATGTTTCATTACCAAACTAGGTAACATCATCAGTGCTAGAAAGGAATGGGGTTAAGAGGAGGAGGAGGAGGAGGAGGAGGAGGAGGAGGAGGAGGAGGAGGAGGAGGAGGAGGAGGAGGAGGAGAAGGAGAAGAAGGAGGAGGAGGAGGAGGAGGAGGAGGAGGAGGAGGAGGAGGAGGAGGAGAAGAAGAAGAAGAAGAAGAAGAAGAAGAAGAAGAAGAAGAAGAAGAAGAAGAAGAAGAAGAAGAAGAAGAAGAAGAAGAAGAAGAAGAAGAAGAAGAAGAAGAAGAAGAAGAAGAAGAAGAAGAAGAAGAAGGCGGCAAAGGACTGTGGGGTCCTTGGTGTTCTCTGAGCTTGGTTGTTTTGTCACAGACGTTTCATTACCAAACTAGATAACATCATCAGCGCTGGTGCTCCAGCACTGATCATGTAAGTTAGTTTGGGTAATGAAACGTTTGCAAGAAAACAACCAAGTTTGGCAGGACTTTGCCAGGTATCTTGATGCCCCCCAGAGATTACTATGGATCCCTTCATTAAAGAGTCTAAAAAATGTTTTGTTAGTGTCTAAGAACTTTCCATTATAATTGTATAATCTCCTGAGTCATATTTCCATTTCAGAAAAAAAAATGGATCAGCAATAAATTATCTTAAGTGGTTAGAAACTGACATATCACAAAGCAGAGATCCAGTTTGTTTCCATTCCCCTATCTTTTTTTAATCGGAAAATTAATGTCACAAGTTTTTATATCATGTTATGGTTTCATAAAGGGACACGGTGGCTCAGTGGGTTAGGACCCTGAGCTTGTCAATCAGAAGGTCGGCAGTTTGGTGGGTCAAATCCTGAGTGCCGCGTAACAGAGTGAGCGCCTGTTACTCGTCCCAGCTTCTGCCAACCTAGCAGTTCGAAAGCCCGTAAAAAATGCAAGTAGAAAAATAGGGACCACTACGGTGGGAAGGTAACAGCGTTCCCTGCGCCTTTGGCGTCTAGTCATGCCAGCCACATGACCACAGAGACGTCCTCGGACAAGCGCTGGCTCTTCGGCTTTGAAACGGAGATGAGCACCGGCCCCTAGAGTCGGAAACGACTAGCACGCATGTGCGGGGGAACCTTTACATTTGCCTTATGGTTTCATAAATATCTTGCAATGAAGAATTCCACGATTTCCACTAGAATCCTTCACAACTTTCTCCAAATGCATTTCACTTTCCCCAGAATGTATTCCTAATTATTTTTTCCATAGCATATATAAAGTAAAAATAAAGCTGATCTGGAGAAATATATGAACTTTATAGGACAACATTACTGAAATGTCAAAATAAAATGAGGGGATGGAATCAGATAAGGTTATAGCCCAAACCTCACACAATTACAGTTCCCAAAAGCCAATAGGTCTCTTGCCACAAGTGTCCTATAGCCTCTTAAGGCTGCGCACCTTTAGAATTAAGCCAGGGTCAAAAATAGTTCCTAAGTCTATTTTTCTACCATTACTGTTACTACTACTCTAGAATTCTTACTGTAATACTACTAGAACTAACGAGAAATTTCCTGACAGTTAAACAATTAATTAGTGAAATGACTTGCCTCCAAAAGTTGTGAGTGCTCCAACACTGGAGGTTTTTAAGAAGCGATTGGACAACCATTTGTCTGAAATAGTATAGGGTTTCCTGCTTGAGCAGGGGGTGGGACTAGATGACCTCCAAGGTCCCTTCCAACTTTTGTTATTCTGTTGGTCTGATGTTTTGCTTAACAGCTAAAAATCACTGATAGGGGGAAAAATGCAGCATAAACCCTAAAATAAGCTTAGTAACGCCTAGGTTTATTTCAAGAAGTTTTCAGACTTTTTCTATATATACATGATAAGCCTTTATTGTATATAGGCTGTTGCCCTGCTGACTGGTATACTTATCACCTTCCAGAATCTTTTGAGTGTGAATCTCGACCATCAAAGCTTGTACCACTCTAGTATTAACCAAAGGCTGTCCCGGAGCTGCTTTCTTTCATCCTCCACATTGCATCAGAGACATTTTCTCTTGCAAAGCGGGGCGGAGATTTGTAAGTTTGGTGTGCTAAATTCACTGCTGTTTCCACTGCTAGTGTTGTGCAAGCCCAGACGAGCCAGATTGTGCAAGAGCGTTTGCTGGTGTCCCTGAGACACTGGGTGGTGGGTCTCACCGATGTTACTCGTCAGGCCGTTTGACATCAGGAAGTGGGTGATGGAATTGCAGTGAGTCAACCTCTCTTCCCAAAACTGTTTATAGACTTCCTGGATTTCGTGTTCCATGTGTTTGTTCAGCAACGAGTTAGTAAGGGGCTCCTTATGGGGAACCATGCTGCTCTCCCCAACGTCATCCCCGTGCCCCAACTTTAGCCCCCTGGGTTTCTGTAATGGAAAGGGAGTATCTGAAGGGATATCGGTGGACAAGAGCACAGGTCCAGGCAATTTGTTGTAAGTCTGGTCCATGGTGCGATCTGAATCACGTGTATGGTCAGCGATGTGATCTCCTCCGATATGCAGATCAGGATAATTCTGATAAAGGCTTTGGCTTGACCAAGATTGGTACAGATCCAGCTCTTTCCCACAGTACTCCTCTTGAATTGGTATGCGCTGAGGGGCGGATAGAGGTGTTTTGTGGGTTTTGATTCTTGGTACATCTTGACCAGGCATCTGTTGATGACCTTTTAGATCCATATTACCACCATCAATCTCCGCCATCTTCTCAGCTGCTGCCTGATCGGATTCTATAAAGTACTGTTCGTTATCATCCACATTTGCAAACTGGCTTTGCCAAGTTTCCTGCCCAACAGGTTTCAGCACCTGGCCTTGTCGAGAGTCAAAAGGCTCACCTTTATAGGCAAAGACAGATAAGAAGCTTTCTGCTAGCATGGTTGGTCAGAATATGATTCTTTGAAAAGACTGCGCAGAGCAAATGCCTTTAAAAAAACAATACACGGAGAAGTTATTTAGAGAAGGAAAGAGAAAACACATTCTGGTGTTTAATTCATTCAGATTTGCTCCTTGGTTAATATAACACCAACATATCCTCAGCCTTCTTCAAACTGAGATCTTCCTGGTTTATTGGATTCCAGAATTCCCACATCAGCATGGTCAATATGTAGCAATTCTGGTATTTATAATCTAAAACCTCTGGAAAGCGTCTCTTACAGTGCTTAAATTGTTGCTCTTCCTTTCTGCACTGCCCTCATACTAAGCAAAATATATTCTATAATCCCATTAATTTGGCAAGGCATTACAAAACACCAAGAAGGTAAGAAGGTACATTAAAGAACTAGGATGTTAATCTAAGTCATCCAGAAAAAACACTACACACCTACGGTACTCAGTTGCTCCACAAACATGGTTTGTAGCTAAGCAAGCAAATGAAAAGGGATTGGCCTGTGGATATTGACTCCTAGTTCATAATTGTCTGAGATCATACATTCTAAGCCATGAACTATGATTTGCAGATCATAATGGTTGGATTCACACCACACGGTACACCCTATGCATGAAGGATTTGTTCACAAATTGGGTCACAATTTGCTTAGCTAGATGGGTGAAAACTCTTACAAAGGTGTTTGCTTTGCTTTAGCTCAATGCATTCTGTGAGTCCAAGTTATGATTTGTAGGTTGTATTTTACTTATTATTAGTCAATCACAAAGACACCCATCTGACTGCAGCTTGCTAAAGAAAGCTGATTAAGGAAGTCATGTTGGTGCAATGTGTGTGATGTTTAGCCTCCGATTCATTTTCCTAAGCTGTGCTCCTACTGCACATATACATCTTTCGTCTTCTTTTAAAAGAAATTAGAAAGTTGTACATTCATTTCTTTTGTCACCAAATATATGCCAGGCAAATTACAGGGTTTTTTTCTTTAGAAAAGAAGAGTTTGAACTCTGGGGGTCCTTGTGCTCTCTCAGCTTGTTTTCTTGCAGGCGTTTCATTTCCAAACTAGATAGCATCATCAGTGCTAGAAGAAAGTGGGGATACGCTCTCTTTTTATATATTAGTGGTTTGCACTGTCAAAAAAAAAAAGGAAGCAAAAAGACCAAGACGCTTTCCCACCAACAATCAGCACCCAGATAAGGACAGATTAATGCTAGACCTACAAACATGAAGTAAACAATACTTCGATCAAGTAGCTACTCACTCAAACAAACAAACAAACAATAAACAGCCTGATCAAGGAATTGCCAAGAACAATCCCACCAACCTGGCCAGGGAAAGATATTTGTATATAAAAAGAGAGCAAATCCCACTCCCTTCCCAGCATTAATGATGTTAGCTAGTTTGGTAAGGAACAATCTGTAAGAAAACAACCAACTTCAGAGACCACTAAGGACCCCACCGTTTTCTTCTTTGCTTTAATAATTTTCCTTCAAGTATTTATGCAAGCAGGCCAAATGTGTCCATTCAGAATTGCTCTGAGGGGCAGCATATACAATTAACAAATTATTATTATTATTATTATTTATTATTATTATTATTATTATTATTAAATTACTATTATTAATTATTTATTATTATTATTATTAACTCTCACAGCTAATTTGTTGCCATTCTCATTTCTCAAAAATGAAAAAGGTTAACAGAAAATGGTGCTTGAGCATATGAGCCTCACCCAAACCATGTCCCGTGTCTGTAACAGTGGTAAACCTACGTGTTTCTCAACCCTGGTCAAAGGTTTCTCCACTTGGTGCCCTGTTCTGAAATCAGATTTGAAGGACCCCCCACCCCCAGGTGGTGCAAAGTCCTGCAAGTTAAACAACTGCAATGAAATATTTTGCCATGCCCAATTTTATAGACAGCCTACTCTTGCCATCCTAGGTGGCTTAAAATAAAATTAAAAGGAAAAAACCCTCTTAATTAAAGTATAAAAACATCTATAACATTATTTTTTTCTCTAAAACTATTAGGATCTATAAATAAACATTTAGCTGCCATAAAAACCAAGTTGGAAGGATCTCTTGAAGAGGATTATTTTTGGTCAGCTTCAGAAACATCATCAGGATAGGGCCAGACTAAACCTGGAAGGAAGAATACCGTAGTCCAGAGGGAGGGAACCAGTAGTGTGAAAATTTCCTCATTTTGATTCAAGATGAGTACCAAATATCTTCTATTACACTGTGTAGGTCAGGCAGGTTCTCTATATAATCTGTCCTGAATTTACCCGTTGTCCAAGTGATAAAGCCATACTGTAAGGTAAAGGTAAAGGTTCCCCCGCACATGCGTGCTAGTCGTTTCCGACTCTAGGGGCCGGTGCTCATCTCCGTTTCAAAGCCGAAGAGCCAGCGCTTGTCCGAGGATGTCTCCGTGGTCATGTGGCCGGCATGACTAGACGCCAAAGGCGCACGGAACGCTGTTACCTTCCCACCGTAGTGGTCCCTATTTTTCTACTTGCATTTTTACGTGCTTTCGAACTGCTAGGTTGGCAGAAGCTGGGACGAGTAACAGGCGCTCACTCTGCTACGCAGCACTCGGGATTCGACCCGCCAAACTGCTGACCTTCTGATCGACAAGCTCAGCGTCCTAACCCACTGAGCCACTGCGTATACTGTAGGTCATCGCTAAAACATTACAGGAAATTCTACAGTATTGTCTGATGGCAAAGAGACCTCTCAGGATAAAAGAACAGGTAAACAGGAGGAGGCAGGCTACAGAGGTAGATTTTGTACAATATTAAAATAATATAATCCAACAAGGTATGACAGTAGGAATATTAATTGGCTTAGTAGGGGTATGATTTTCAGATAAGCTTAGATTTACGTTTGTCATCGACCCTTTTTTGCATCCATGTGATACTGCTGGTATATATTGCATTGCAAATAATATTTTTTTAAAAAAGATTGTTAAGACGTTCATTCCAAAATGTCACCGATGCTTGCAAATCTTACCACGAACTACATTAAGCAATTGGATCTCAAAATGTCATAGTTTTCAGCCATCCCAAGGTGGTCCCTTCAGTGAAACATATTCCCCATTACACTTTTGTTTCTTTGTATGTTTATTAAATGTATATGCTGCACTACTCACTAGTGAGCAATTCTGAGAGGCTTACAACAAATGCCCTGGAATGTAGCCTTAATATATTTAAAAGTATATATATATATATATATATATATATATATAAAGTTAATCTTCCAGTGTTTGCAAAGAACATACCTCTGCTGGTTACATGCTGGGTGGGATCAAATAGGAAAACAGCCACAAAACAGAGACAAGGATGGTTCTTTTTTTTCAAAGATTGCCCAGATGTGGTACTCTCAACAAGTCATGGTTTAATCTCTGGGATTCTGCAATGTTCATGCATTTAACACCAAGTCACTCCCAGTGAGGGGGAAAAAAACCCTCTGTGGTCACCCCTCCTGCGACAGTCAATCCAAAAAAGGATCTGACTTTTAAAATCTATATTGCGTAACGAGGCAGATAGCGCTGTTCTCTCGTGACTGGTAGGTTTTGCAGAACTGCTTTGGAAAGAGGAAGAACGACTTAAATTATGAAAGTGAAAATGTAAATTGTTCCTAGGCAGAGGTCTTTTCTATAGGAGGCACAGAACAGGCTGAATCTTGGAATTATTATAATGTGTGGTGGAGGATGGAGAAGGAAAATATAGATAGACCATCAGGATGAATTTCCACATTTCTTGCAGATCTTTCGCTTGGCACATTCTATTTCTCACCTGAATTATTCTCATGACACGAGTTAGCAGAATAATAGAGTTGGCAGGGACTTAGGAGGTCAGTCAATCAGAATAGAGCTGGAAGGGACCTTCAAGGTCTTCTAGTCAAACCCCCTGTCTCAGGCAGGAGAACCTATACCATTTCAGACAAATGGTTGTCCAATCTCTTCTTAAAAATCTCCAGTGTCGGAGAACTTGCCACAACTTCTGAAGGCAAGCCGTTCCACTGATTAATTATTCTTACCATCAGGATATTTTTCCTTGATCTTTCCTTGATAAGCTTCCATCTGTTACTTCTTGTCCTGCCTGCAGGGGTGTCAAACTCACAAGGTCACGTGACGTGTCACGACGTATCACAACTTTCTTTCCATTGCCGGCAATGGGGTGGGCGCGGTTTTGTCATGACACATCCAGCCTGCGGGCCCGGCAGTTTGACACCGGTTCTAGTCTCAACATATTTTTATATTATGTTGATTAAAACTGGATGCAGTATTCCAAGTGGTTTTACCTGTAGAATATAGCACCTTAGTTATAGCTCATGGTTCAGTACCAGGTTTACTGTAACAAATCATGGTTTCCTAGAGTTACAGGTATTTTTTTCTGGTAAAGAAACACAGCAATTGGAAAGAATTTTCTTTGGACACATAGCTAGGAAAGTTTCAGTTATCTCCAAGGGTAAGTTCATTCATTTCTTCTGGACATGCAAAAAGACTCCAAGTAAAGCAGCACTATTTGTGTACCAGTACTTCATGTAAGTGTAAGATTTATTATTTATTTATTTATTTATTATATTTTTATACCGCCCTTCTCCCGAAGGACTCAGGGCGGTGTACAGGGCAATAAATACAAAACAGGATACAAAAGTTAAAAGCGATTAAATAAATGCCCAAGGTTAAAACAATAATTAAAACGTATTTAAAACCCCAACCCTAACCCATCAGACCAGGTCAGACTGCTCAAATAGATACGTTTTTAGATCGCGCCGGAAGGAGCGAAGGTCGGGGGCCGTCCGGAGCTCAACCGGCAAGGGTGTTCAGGGTCAGTATCTGACCTGGTTGACACACCTTGTTGAGGCACAATTTAATCAAGTTATAATAGCTTAACCAAGCCACAGTGGTTCCTACATAATTCTACCTCATTCTGGGTGGATTTCATGGGTGACTCCCAGCCCAGAAGCAAACCATCTTAGAGGTCAGTGTTATTTGTGAACCAGATTTTTTGAGTCTCTCCCTTGAGTTCCCAGGGCTGTCATGACCATAAAATGAAAGAAGAATAACAGAATTGGAAGGGACTTCGAAGGTATTCTAGTCCAACCCCTCCTCAAGCAGGAGCCCCTATGGCACAGGTCTGCAACCCGCGGCTCCGGAGCCGCATGCGGCTCTTTCAGCCGTCTCCTACGGCTCCCAGTCCTCTGCCATGTGCAGTCCAAAAAAAAAAAAGTGGGACTAAAAAAGTTCAACCAATCAATTCAAATATGCAGGGTAGGTGCATATCTCGCCTTGGCTCCACTCTTCAGTCAAACCCTGTTCTGCACATGTGCGCATGTACGCGCATGTGCACACATTTTTTGCGGCTCCCAGTTTTTCCTTTTGTGAGGGAACCGGTTCCGAGTGGCTCTTTCACTGTTTCAGGCTGCTGACCCCTGCCCTATGGCATTCCAGACAAACGGCTGTCCAATCTCTTTTTAAAAAAACCTCCAGTGATGAAGCACCCACAACTTCTGGAGGCAACGTTCCTTTGAAACAGGCACGATTTCAACTCAGCAGTAAGATTCCATGAAAGGATGACTCCAACTTCAACTAGAGAGTTGTTATGCAGACCAAAATCTGGTAGCGAAGGATTAAACAAGAGTGCATTAGGTAGAGCAAATGCTCTCTGAATCACTCTTGCATACATTCATACAGAATACAGAGCTGGAAGGGACCTTGGAGGTTGTCTAGTCCAACCCCTCCTCAAGCAGGAGACCCTATGGCAGGGGTCTTCAAACTCGGCCCTTTTATGACTCATGGACTTCAACTCCCAGAATTCCTCAGCCAGGCACACTCGCTGAGGAATTCTGGGAGTTGAAGTCCATGAGTCATAAAAGGGCTGAGTTTGAAGACCCCTGCCCTATGGCAGGGGTAGGCAACCTCGGCTCTTTTATGACTCATGGACTTCAACTCCCAGAATTCCTGAGTCAGCTGACTCAGGAATTCTGGGAGTTGAAGTCCATGAGTCATAAAAGAGCCGAGGTTGCCTACCTGTGCCCTATGGCATTCCAGAGAAGTGGCTGTCTAATCACCTGCAGTGATGGGGCACCCACAACCGCTGGAGGCAGAAGGATCTTCCTAGAGATCCTTCAGAAGACAGAACAGGCGATCAAGATGACAAACACAAAGACACGTCTTGACTCCCGGCCCCTGAATCCCCAGATCTTCTGCACCCTCCTGCATTGCCCAGAACTCCCAGCCAGTCTCGGGGCTGGACTCCAGCTCCCATCATTCCCTTCTGGCTGGCCGGGTTGCGCAGCTATCGCAACACAACCCCATCCTAAAGGTCGACAAAGGAAGAAAGAAAAAAAGCCTCATTTCCGGCTGACGGTCTTGCCCGATCGCCGCAATTCCCCGCCGGCCCGCAAGGGGCGCAGAAGAGCAATAAGCAAGGGAAAAGAGAGGCCCGGCGGGGAGTGGGGGGAGGGCTGTTCGTTGAGTGGCAGCGCGAGTGACCATTCCGAACGCGCCAGCCTTGCTGGTGGTTGCGTTCCCGTAGCAACGGCGGGCCCCCGCGGGAGCATGGCCGCCATTCGGGTGTATTACACCAGCGTGACGGGCTCCAGGGAGGTGAGGGGCGGCTCTCGCGACCGAGAGACCCTGACGAGCCGAGCTGCTCGGGAGGGCGAGCCGCCCCGAGCCCTTCTGCAACCCGTCGCCCTCCCGGGGTGCGGACACTGCAGAGCTCATCATCCCCAGAACCTTCCTGGTGGTTGGGATTGCAGGTCCCCTCTCCCTCCAAGAGACGTGGGGGCCACAAATCCAGTCATCCTCAGCGCCTTACGCCTGCCTTGGAACAGCAAGGCCCGCCCGGTGCCCGTCGGATCACAGTTCCCATTATGCCCAGCCAAACCCAGCGCTGCTCTCAGAACTACAAGCCCCTCCCGACATTCTGGGATCCCAACTCCCATCGCGCGCTCTGTGTTGCAGCCACAACCGCCGCCTTTTCTCCAGACTCTGGGATCACACCTCCCATCACTCCCTGCCAACCAAGCATCCCTTGGGTGTCTTGGAACTACAAACTCCAGGACCCTTCCAGAGACTCTTGGATCACAGCTCCCATCGCTCCCAGCCACCCTAGCATCCCTTGTGTGTCTCAGTACAAGCTCCAGGACCCTTCCAGAGACTCTTGGATCACAGCTCCCATTGCTCCCAGCCACCCTAGCATCCTGTGTGTGTCTTGGAAATACCTGCCACAATGCTCTTCCATAGACTCTGGGATCCCAACTCCCATCTCCCCCAGCCAACCCAACACCCTCACTGGGTGTTGAAGTATGACCCCTAACCCCCTTCCAAAGACCACAACTGCCATCAGCTCTGGCACTAGGCTGAGAAAGGCTCATTCAGGGCATCCTCTGATGCAGGGGGTCTTCAAACTTGGCAACTTTAAGACTGGTGGACTTCAACTCCCAGAATTCCTCAGCCAGCCCAGCTGGCTGAGGAATTCTGGGAGTTGAAGTCCACCAGTCTTAAAGTTGCCAAGCTTGAAGATCCCTGCTCTGATGAGATGCAAGCAGTCGGGGAACGTGATTCCCCCAGGCAGGCTATTTTGAGCTCAAAATATCAATGAAAGGCTTGCGATGAGATCAAGATTGAGTAAGCGTTCTGAAAGGCACAAACCTGCGTCTGCAGGGGTGCCTGAAGAACAGGGGCTCCAGGTCCTTCCCTCTGGGCCTTTTTGAAGCTTTGCAATAGTGGCGAATATCTGTAGCTCGGATGTAGGACAGAGTGAAGGTTTATTCATGAAGAAAAACAGCCCCTAAACCCCGCTGAAGATGTTACCTAGCCTGGTAGCGAAACGTTCAGAAACTGACCACGGAAGCTTCACCGTATTCTTTGGAGCTGCTGAGAATGGGGATGAGGCAGATCTACTTCATCCACGATGCTTTGCCAGGCCTGACTTCATTCTCAAGCCTTGATTGACAGAGAGCAGACCCCACTTCCTCCTAGCACTGATGGTGTTACCTAGTTGGGTAGCGAAATGTCTGCAAGAAAACAACCAACCTCAGAGAGCACCAAGGGCCCCACAATTCAACTCGGAGATTACAAATATGCTCTTCTGAAATATTAATCCTCATTGGAATCTTCTCCTGTGTAAACCCACCGAAATGGGGCAGGCTACATCAATGCTAGGAGAGACTGTATATAAGAGAGCAAACCCCACTCCCTTCTAGCACTGATGATGTTACCTAGTTGGATATTGAAATGTTTTTAAGGAAACCACCAAACTTGGAGAGCACCAAGAACTCCACAATGTTCAAACCTCAGCCACGAATATTCTCTTCTGTTGGAACTTGGATTGACAATTCAAGAATGCCTGTGTATCTATCTATCTGACGCATTTCACCTGCCACCTCAGTTCTTAAAGACTAGGCAGGTTACGGATTTAAACAAGTGCAAGCTGGGCTATGTTTTTTTAATATAAAAAACATCTTATTCTATAATTCTGCACCATCTTCCATCTGCTAGAAGCAAAAATAATTCCTAATACTGTTCAAGGCACATTTTTTTAACATTCAAACACTGCCACTCTTAAAAATGGAAACGCACAAAATAGGGCTCAAGACTAAAATTAGCTTCAGAAAAATCTGTAGAAATACTACTACAAGAAAGCTGTGCCAAGACTAAAATATCAAAATCTGCAGCTGGCAGTAGTAGTATACAGGGGTGGGCAGACTTTTTAAAAGACATTTCTGCACAAGTTTAAAAAATACTAATTACTTGTCTGGATTCTTTTTTGTTCCTGTAGCATAACGATCCATAAGAAATTTATAAGTTCAAATTTACTTAAGGAAACATGCTGGGAATTGTAACCTATATGTGGCTTTGTTAACAGATGCACCCTTGTTCTCCACCCTGCTGTCAAACCTTTAACTTAAAAACGAATCCATTGTGAGGGGTCCTTGGTGCTCTCTGAGCTTGTTTTCTTGCAGATGTTTCATTACCCTAAATAGATAAACATCATCAGAATCCATTGTGATTTAAACAAGTGACTCAGTGGGCTAGGACACTGAGCTTGTCGATCAGGTGGTCGGCAGTTTGGCGGGTCGAATCCCGAGTGCCGCGTAGCAGAGTGAGCACGTGTTACTCGTCCCAGCTTCTGCCAACCTAGCAGTTCGAAAGCACGTAAAAATGCAAGTAGAAAAATAGGGACCACTACGGTGGGAAGGTAACAGCGTTCCGTGCGCCTTTGGCGTCTAGTCATGCCGGCCACATGACCACAGAGACGTCCTCGGACAAGCGCTGGCTCTTCGGCTTTGAAACAGAGATGAGCACCGGCCCCTAGAGTCGGAAACGACTAGCACGCATGTGCGGGGGAACCTTTACCTTTTATACCTTGGCAGAGGGCAGGAAGGAGGGAAATGCAAAATTACTAACATAATAGGGGCGATGGGGAATTTGAGTGGAGGGAAGGAACCTGTAATTAAGGACTTTGTGCTCAAAAGTGGGCATGAACCCTGAGGAAGCTGCATCTTTAGCCCCAAGCGAAAGTCACCCATTTTTGAACTAAATCTTTTTAATACAAAGTTAGCTTCGAGCACTTCTAACTAAAACCCGCAGTCCTAAGCAGAGAACTGGGGCAATCCCATGATGGCCCCTGGATTTGAAGTGTGTAAAGAGAGGCTCTCCAATCTGTGACGCCCCAAAATCTCTACCATCTCTCTTCACCAAATCTGTCGGTATCTATCTAGGTGAAGCAAAGGCAGTCTGAGGTTCTTCGTATTCTGGATGGAAACCGCATGAAGTACCAGTTGGTGGATGTCTCCCTCAGTGAAACTGTGCTGCAAGAGATGAGGGACAAAGTTGGCAAAGCTGACGCAGTCCCACCCCAGATTTTTAACGGAGACGAGTATTGCGGGGTAAGAAAAACCAGACGGTGGGGAGGCAACCAAATTATGGATTCGATTATAATGGCCGGAAAACAAGTTGGACGGCACCAACTGAAGGTGAACAAAAGTTATTCAAAATGTATTTTGGGGTGTGAATATAATGTCTTACCCTTCCCTTCCCCCCCCCCGCCCACTCCAAAAGGAAAATCCTGGAATTTATTCACTTCCTTCCCTTCTTGCTTTTTTTTTCCCCTCCCCTCATTGGCACCATCTCCAGCTTGTTTCTTCAAACATCAGGAATCGGCCCCAGCACAGGTTACATATTGACTATCATTTTCAAATGGGAAAAGGTGGGGGGGGCGGAAAGGGGGTGGGAGCGGAAGGATAGGGAAAGTACAGCGTGTGAACTACATTACATTAATGAGCTGTTATTTAGTAATCCAAAGGGCACAAAAGAACCAATGTTCCCATTTTTAGGGCTGACCTACCAATCAGATTTGCAGAAGGGTAAGCTTAATGTTGGGAAAGGTTGAGGGCAAGAGAAGAAGGGGACGACAGAGAATGAGGTGGCTGGATGGAGTCACTGAAGCAGCAGGCGTGAGCTTAAATGGACTCCAGAAGATGGTAGAGGACAGGAAGGCCTGGAGGAAGGTTGTCCATGGGGTTGCGATGGGTCGGACATGACTTCGCAGCTAACAACAACAACAAGCTATCCCAACAGAAAGGATAGCTGTTGTTGGTTTTTGATTGGAACATATTCTTGTTTGTTGTATGTAGTGGAAATCATATTTTTACCATCTTAGGGGGAAAAAAGTTTGTCCCACCCTACGGCTTTCTTTTCTGCTTTCTCCTTCCAACTATCCAAATCAGCAAATAAAGGCTGATTAGAGTTCTCAGACTAGATGGTAACCTATAATATAGTTTCGTTCAGCTTAGCATGTTCTGTGAATCTTCTTAACAAATCATGGTTTAATGTGATGTGTATAGTCAGCGAGCGATTGGCATAATCCAGTAATTTTAGGAATGGTATGGCTATTTTGAAGAGGGACGCGGTGGCTCAGTGGGTTAGGACGCTGAGCTTGTTGATCAGATGGTCGGCAGTTTGGCGGGTCGAATCCCGAGTGCCGCGTAACAGAGTGAGCGCCTGTTACTCGTCCCAGCTTCTGCCAACCTAGCAGTTCGAAAGCACGTAAAAAAATGCAAGTAGAAAAATAGGGACCACTCCGGTGGGAAGGTAACAGCGTTCTGTGCGCCTTTCGCGTCTAGTCATGCCGGCCACATGACCACGAAGACATCCTCGGACAAGCGCTGGCTCTTCGGCTTTGAAACGGAGATGAGCACCGGCCCCTAGAGTCAGAAACAACTAGCACGCATGTGCGGGGGAACCTTTACCTTTATGGCTATTTGAATCCAGAAGAATCAGATTCAGGTTCAGCAGTAACAGCATTCTGAAGAAAAGTGACCTCCAGCTGAATGTGACTTTCCCTCCTGATTTAACATCTCCCTTTTGTATTTGTTTTAGGACTTTGAGATGCTGTATGAAGCGACTGAAAATGAAGAAGTTAAGAAATTCCTTAAGGTCGCAGCTGTGGACAGAGTGGCAAAAAACGTAGTGACGATTTGAAGATGTTGCTTTACATAGGTGTGCAGTGCTTAAAGCATTTTTTTTTTAAAAAAAGGTTTAAATAAAACAGGAATTTTGTTTGTCAAAGAAATTGAACTCCCTATGAAAGACAGGGGACTTGTAAAAAAAATAGCGTCCGCTGTATCAGCTTTTTGTACAAGGTTTACTATGAGGACAAGGCAGTAACACCTTTCTCTGATAGCAGAACACAAAAGGTGAACCACCACCTTGTAGTAGGTGGGTGGGCACACAATTAAACACTTAACTTACTTGAAATCTCTCCTACCAGATAGAAAGATTTTGACTCATTTAGAACGCCAGGGTGAAAGACCAAATGAAATCTTAACTAGCTTTTGACGTGGCTTTGGATACCAATATTATTTTGATGAATACAACAATAAAGTGAACTTACTCAGAGCTGTTCCATCTCCTTTTAAACACATAATTCAGATATCCTGCAAATGTATGTGTTGCCTTTAGGTTGAATCAATCCTTGAATTGATTTGGAAGGAGGGTTTTTTCCCCAAAAAAGTTTTTTGTAAAGGCATTTATTTCTGTACTGTAAAACCCAAAAACATACTGATAAATTCCCTTTAGTTTTCAATGGTCCCCTTTTGTGTTGGCTTTTACAACCTCAGTTACCTATGGGAAGTTATTGAAGATAAAGAAAATGTTCAAAGCATAAAGAGGATTCCTAGGCATTAAAAAGCTGGTGATTGCCCTACCTGAAACGAAAGTAGCAATTAAAAATAACAATGATTATTTTGAGTGTAAAAGTAGAAAAATTTATTATGAAATCGCACATTGTTATAACAGAAAACAGCTAGGTGAACAGAAGATGTGCAGCTTTTGTTATAGATTTCGGGAATAGGAAGCTGGTACAATGTCCTCATGGCCATGATTAAGCCCAAAGTAACAGACAAAATGGAAAAAAAATTGTTAAAAATGTGTGATTCCTATTAAATCCTTAAAAAAAAGATTTCTGATTGAACTTTCCTAATTCAGAGCCCGCAGCAATCATGAAATAGGGAAAAGGAGGGTTTTGAGAAGTTAATTGTGAACCGCTACCAGTTAGGAGAAGGAACAGGACTGCCAGCCAGAGAGATTCAAGTGCAGTGGTATTATGAGAGAAAAGCTGAAGTCATGAAAGAATGCCAATAGGCCAGAAGGTGAGTAATCAAAGGCCTGAAGTACTAGGAGAAGCCAGCATCAGCAGGCCACTAGCACCATTCACAGAGTTACAAGATGCCCTAAGGAGCCCTGATGGCGCAGTGGTTAGAATGCAGGATTGCAGGCTAACACTGCCCTCAACCTGGAGTTCGATCCAGGTGGGGCTCAAGGTTGACTCAGCCTTCCATCCTTCTGAGGTTGGTAAACTGAGGATGACCCAGTTTGTTGTAAACCGCTCAGTGTGTGCTATGGGACGGTAGATAAGCCTACACAACTCCACAACTAGCAGGCCAAGCAATGGCATTAGTTCAGGATAGCAGACAAAACAAAAGGACAACTGCTAAGGATAACAGGCTCCTGGGAATGACAAGCCAAAACCAGAAGGCTCACCGAGTAGGTCTGTTTAAGAGGAAAAGGCCATAGGTTGTAGAGCAGGGATGGACAAGTCTGGCAACTTTATGACCTGTGGACATCAACTCCCAAAATTTCTAGGAGTTGGGAGTCCACAGGTTGTAAAGTTGCCAGAGTTGCCCGCCCCTGTTGCAGAGTATAAAAAAATACAGAAGAAAAGATATATCACAGAGGACATCCTACAAAGATGGGCTTACAGGTTGAGTATAAGAAGAAGAGACTGCTTATAAAAAAATATATAACAAATTTGAGTTACGATATATTCATTTAATGCAAAATTAATGAGGTTTGAGCATAGGATTGCTCCAACAGGAATAGGAAATAAAACATTAGACTAGGAGATAAGATGGAACAGGTTGTCTGACACAGGCTTTCCAATAGCAATGAATTAGGAACAGAAGGTATATTTAGATCAATATATTTGAGTGAAAAACTTTAATTTGGGGAACAGTTTTTGGGCATCGGATACAAGATTACAGGATACACTGTCTGAATTTCTTACCATCAAATACCATCTCAAACCTGCAGGCTATTCTCTATCCAATCTGAGCCCAGAACCAGGAACAACTAAGAATGATCATTGGTGCAAAAGCATATACCGTAATATGAACTACGCAGAGATGGTCCTCTTTTCTTTTGGAACCCAGAACTTGTAAAACCAGACATTCTACATTAGCATTTCTCAATCTTGGCGAATTTAAGGTGGTGGACTTCAACTCCCAGAATTCCCCAGCCAGCCATGATGTGCAATTCTGGGAGTTAAAACATCTGCCCATCTTAAAGTTGCCAAGGTTGAGAAACATTGCTCTACGCACTGTAGATTTCCCAAGAAAAACACCATACTAAACATTTTCCAGAAAACAACACAGGTCAAGCTGTCACACAAAAGAGAAGCAGTGACGGTACTTTAACTCTCAAAGGCCATGAAAGCCGACACAGATAAAATCATGTAGACGTCACAGAGTTAGCCAAGTCCTACAGAACTTGGGATTCTGGAAGGAACCATGTTAACTGGTAGGAATCTTAGGTTAAAAAAAACGTTGGTTTGTGTATTTATCTGCGTGTATTATTTTAAGCGGGTAAGGGCATATTTGGATGGAGTCATCTACATTAACTTTGGTCCTCCACATGGGCCGACAGTACCACGTCTATGAGATTAAAAAAGCAACATACATCTATCTATCTGTGGGCTTCCTGGGCTTCCGTGAGTTTGATTATCTGATTGCATATGATTTGTTAAGGTAAAGGTAAAGGTTCCCCCGCACATGTGTGCTAGTCGTTTCCGACTCTAGGGGCCGGTGCTCATCTCCGTTTCAAAGCTGAAGAGCCAGCGCTTGTCCGAGGACGTCTCCGTGGTCATGTGGCCGGCATGACTAGACACCGAAAGTGCACGGAACGCTGTTACCTTCCCACCGTAGTGGTCCCTATTTTTCTACTTGCATTTTTACGTGCTTTCGAACTGCTAGGTGGGCAGAAGCTGGGACGAGTAACAGGCGCTCACTCTGCTACGCGGCACTCGGGATTCGACCCGCCAAACTGCCGACCTTCCGATCGACAAGCTCAGCGTCCTAACCCACTGAGCCACCGCGTCCCTATATGATTTGTTACCTGACTAAATAACATCAATGCTCCTTTTTTTATATAGTCTGCCCTGCCAATATGGCTCTGTGTGTGTGTGTGTGTGTGTGTGTGTGTGTGTGTGGTTTTCCCCTTGGTACTTCCTTGATTAGGATATTATTTTCCGCTTGATTGTTTCTCTGGTGTGAATCCCTGCTTATCTAGTTCTTGGCTGCTGAAGGGGATGTATTAATCAAAGAACTGCCAAGGCTGGCAGGGCAAGTTGCTGTATCTAAGCAGAAACCCCAGACTTTTTCTCACTCATAATGTTACCTAGTTGGCTAAGGAAATATCTGCAAAGCAAACAGCCAAGCTCAGAGAGCACCAAGGACTCCACAATTCAACCCTGAGCTATATATATATATATATTCCCTTCTATTGGATATATCTATCTTGATATAATTTGATTAAGGCTTTGAGATTCAGTTGCATTTCTACATCTTTCCAAATCCACAGGAGGGAGACACACATATTTTTCAGTATTATTTGTAACTACTATGTTGCTTGGGGTAGGGTTCTTGCCTGAAACTTTGATCATTGTTGCACGTAGTGAAAATACTAGGAGTTTGACGAACGGCTAAAGGTAACTTCACAGCATTGCAAAACCAGACTGAAAAAATCAGCTGAACGTCCTGTATCCTTAGAGACCTACAAGCTTCATTTCTGGAAATGACTTTTATTCAGTTTTATTTCATATTGGACCCTTGATTTTAACATACTTCATCTTACACAGAAACATTTTACAAACTTAAATGTCTCAAACTAAGTTTTATTCTAATTCATAATTATTTGAACTTGTTTTTTAATTAAAAAAGGTATTTTGGCCCCATATTACATTTGCTTCACATTTTAGAGGGGGAAAAACCCACCTATTTTGTTGCTTTCATAAATCCGAAGGGTTAGAAATGCACATTTTACTAAGGCTGCAAAAAAAAATAATCTCACTTTTCCCTAAGACAGTTATTGTGTTCTGATCAACCCTGATAAATCCTGCCCTTATTCCATCAATGAGACTCCAATGGCATCAATCTATGCTACAAGATAACAAAAGAACAAGTCTACAAATATCCTAATCACAGCAAGTAATTGCAACTACAACTATGCTTCATTGCAACTTTTAGCAATAACCATTAAAAGAAAAGTCAACTTCAGGGCATCTTATTTTTCATTTCAGTTTTTGAAGCAGTAGAGGCACTGGGGTTTTATTAATAAACATTTTTGCAGCTAGATTTCCTCTGCATCTGCAAGTATAATTATAGTTCTGTCGCAGAGAGCAAAAATACAATGCTTTTGTTAAGTTTATAAAAAAAAAGGGGTGGGTGGGGGTGGCGGTGAGGACTTTTGCGCAATTGCCAGGGAATAAATCATATCCATTGCAAGTGTCAAAATTCAATCAAGGGTTTCTAGAAACTCCATTTAATTTCTTTCTCTCTCGATTGTGGCACTTTGGTATTTATTATTATCATTCATCATCATAATAAGACTATTCGGTGTGGCTTCCTGTTAATCCTATAGGGCAGAATATTGTAGAGAGCAACCAGTAATTTTGGGGGAAAACAACAAAACCTTTTTTTGTTTGTTTTCCCTCTCAGCGCCTTGGTTTTTGCTATTGCAAAGGGGTAAAGCTGCAGAATTTTCTCTTTGCAGAAACTTTAAGGCTTGAGGCTGGGAGGAAGGAAGGAAGGAAGGAAGGATTCACACCGCTTGTTTTGCTAGTGCTTCTGCTTCCTGGAAAGACAACGAGTGAAATGTTAGCTGGAGGGGTATTTTCAATAAATAAAATAAAAGACATACCCACAATTTGGTCACATGTATTAGTTTCAATAGCCGTTGGAGCAGGACAAGCCCAAATAAACAGTGTGGACTTTGACCAACTATAAACTGGCAACATCTTGAACAAATTCTTCCTGTTTACAATGCAATCCACATTTTTATTTTGGTCACAGATCAGCTTAAAAGAGAAGGAAGAAAAAGTTACATCCGTTTCAGTAATACCACTGAAGCTTTTAAGAGGAGAAGAAAGATAACACAAAGCTAGGATGCTTAACGTACTAGTATATATTGGAACAGTAAACTATTTCTCTATTAAAAATTCTTAATATTCATCCTACGACTAAAGGGGCAGTCTCCGAATAGGGATGTAAAAAAGAAAAAAAAAGATGAAGATAAAATAAACAAGGATGCTCATCAGCCTTAAAAATAAAGTTTACCCGTGCTCAGCATAGCTGAGTATCTCTTTGAAAATTTTAACGGCTGCCAGAGAAAATCTAGCACTGTTTCATGCCATAAATAGTTCCTTATCTGAGAGGAGAAATCAAGAAAAAAGCTCTCAGGGTGTCTTCTACTACCTGTCAGGACAGGAAGAACGAATGTTTCTCGTAAGAGAGGCCATGCCAAACCACATGCATGTTGGCCTCATTAGGGTTTGTGCTACATGGATACTGAATGCTAGCACAAGTGTTACCTATGGACCCAATTCTCAGTATTTCTCCTTTGGCTGAAGAAAGAGACAAGAGAGGAAATAAACTCAAAACGTAACGCTCACATTTAGACTCCCAAAGCACAGGAAACCATCTTCGAGCAACTGTGGCAATACTAACCTTTGAACCGGGTGGGGCAGTCAAGCCCAAAAAAGCGTAGACGGCGTTATTCTCTCTAGCTTCAAAGAAAGCGTCATAATCCTTTGGGATGGGGCAGGGGGGAAAAAAGAAAAATTAGTACAGTCTATGTCCGTGGTGGCAAAGCTATGGCACGGGTGCCACAGCGCAGAGCCCTCTCTTTGGGCATGTGCACCGTCACCCCAGTCCTAGGACTTCAGCTGGGTTTTATAAAACCTTTTCGCTTTAGCCCTCTGCCGCCATGTACCTCCCCAAAAAAGGTTCAATTAATCAACTTCTTGGGGGGGGGAAAGTTCTCGCAAAGTTGGAATTGACTGATTGAACTTTTTAGTCCCACCCAGTCTGCAGCTACCACTGCAGCCACACCCACCCAATTGGCCACGCCCACCCACTGGGTCACACCCACCCAAAGGGCCACACTCACCCGGCACCCGATGATATATAAGTGGGTTTTGGGTTGCAGTTTGGGCACTTGGTCTCTAAAAGGTTTACCATCACTGGTCTATGCTATAGCCCTTAGGAACCAATTTGAAGTAGCTGATCTTTGGGGGAAAGGAACTCATTAGAGAATGTTTCGGCAGGATCCATCCTGCCTGTTTATAAATATTAATATATTTCCCACTTTTCATGGTAGTCAAGGAAGCAGAGATACCTATCCAAAACTCAACTAAGCTTTGACCAGAATCTAGATAGTTGGCTTTTTCAAGATATGTCCTAGAACAGGGGTAGGCAACCTTGGCTCTTTGATGACTTGTGGACTTCAACTCCCAGAATTCCTGAGCCAGCCATGCTGAGGGAAAAGGGAGAGGTTTCCAAGCTGAGCTATGCTGGCTCAGGAATTCTGGGAGTTGAAGTCCACGAGCCATGAGGGGGCCATATTTCCCCCATGCTGGCTCAGGAATTCTGGGAGTCAAAGTCCACAAGTCATCAAAGAGCCAAGGTTGCTTACCCCTGTCCTAGAACTTCATATTAATACTTTTCTTTAAATAAATTCTCTCCTGTCTATTATAGCTGACTTCACAAACTAATCCTTTAGAACAAGTTTTTGGGATATTAGTAAGAAACAAAGTGGTTGTGATAGGGGATTCATCCCTGCAGAGTGAACTCCCTTGAGAGATTCAGTTATATATTACTGGCTTCAAAAATCAACACAAAATCCAGCTGGTTTGGTAGGAAATCTGATCATTGTACTAACACTGGAAAAATAAATAGGCTGAGTAACTTCAGTCTCCGAGAAGTATTTCTGAGTTGGGAAATGCAGCCAATTTCAAGTATATTTGACTGCTGTTCCCTAGATGACAGAATCTTCACATTGCAAAAGGTTCCACGTTTAAACTAGTTTTAATTGTTGCATCAAAAACCTACCTTTTTGAACAAGCTGGCCTGGCCTGATGGGATGGGGTTGGGTTTTATAAATCGGTTTTAACTTTTTAATGTATACTAATTTATTCATGGGCATTGTTGTTTAATTGCTTTTAATTTTTGTATCTTGTTTTTTAATATGCATTGCCCTGTTCACCGCCCTGAGTCCTTCGGGAGAAGGGCGGTATACAAATTAAATATATATATATATATATATATATATATATATATATATATATATATATATATATATATATATATATATATATATATATATATATATATATATATATATATATATATATATATATATATATATATATATATGAGGGCTATGAATAGGACAGGGATCTTTAGAAAAAGAAAGCACCACCTCTTTGCCGATGTGAAAATGGAAATGCCTGCAGACCCCATTAATCCAGAAATATCTGGAAACGTCCTTGGTTCTGGACAAAGCATTTGTGTCTCCATTTCTACTAATTTAAAAATATTTTGATCGTTCTGGATTGGAAGCCCACACATCTTTAAAATGCCAAAGTTGAGAAACACTGGCTTAGCTTACAGCCTGGGAGAAAAAGTCTGTTCGGCCTTTTCAGTTCAAATAAAGTAGACCAGGCATTTCTCTTCTGTTGTGACTTTCCACCTCACTCCACCTCAAAAGTTACACGCAAATCATGTGTCCAGCTGTGGCAGGGACTCTAGATGTGAGGCTTATACAATAAAGCTTCCTAACAGATTTTCAACACAAATGAAAAAAAAACCCACAAAAAACCAGAGGCTGTTGCTTACCCCAAGGTACTGGCTGTCATTAAAGATTCGAGGGGGCAATGGATTCCCGGTGGCTGGCCGACTCTCTTCCGGGACATTCTCCCTCATCCATTTGCGATTCTCTTCATTGGCCGCAATGTCTTTCTCTTCAAACTCAATCTTATTGACTTCTAAGAAGCAGATCACATCGTGCTGCTGCTTTTTAATCTAAGACAAAGATAGGTGAACCAATGAATATTTAGTTCCTTCCCTCTGTGAATGAGAAGAAGAACAATCTATCTCACATATGCTACCGTGCATACAATGTCCTTCAACATGTACGGAGGCAGAAATCATGCCGGTGAGAGAAAATGCTGTTGATGTGGACCGATACTGAGTGAAGGTCATTTAGTTTTAATCCTATTTATTCTTCATGGTTTTTACATGAACTATATTTCTGTGACCTATTTTGTGCCTGTTTTACTTGCTCAGTGTTGGATGTTATATATGTCTACAATTTGAAGGTGCTTCTGATACAAGTAAAGTTGCCTCTGGTTCCCTCTAGTGTCCACCCTTCAAAATCTCAACTTATTTTTTTTTAAGAGAATTCAAAACAAAAACATTTTTCCCCATGGGAAGGATTCTTATAATTAATTCCAAAATCTTTATTTAAAATCCATCTTTGTCTGTTTGCAAGTTTCCAAAATCAAACTAATAACCATTTTGCTGTTTATTTCAAAAGAAAAAAATCCTTGAATTCCTTAAACCTGGATTTGAAACTTATTTTGCTGAGAATTGAAAGGAACTCAACCTGTGTATGTATACACACACACACACACACACACACACACACACATATATATATACATATATATATACATATATAGGGAGAGCAACAGAAGGAACCTGGACATATGTATGTCCCACCTTTCCTCCGCAATCACAAGGCAGTATGGAAACACAGCCACTGTGTTTCCATTTTTCCCACAACTACAACAACTTGTGAGTTTTGAATCTCGGGGTTAACCAAAGAGTGAAAATCCCCAGTTTTGGTCTAACACCTTTCCCATTCTATCACATTGTTTAGCTGATAATTAGAGAATCACACATATTTGCTTGGGTTTTCTGTTATTTTCAGAGTTTATGCATCCGTGCCCATTCAGTGTCTACGCCTGCATGCATTTCTTCATCTGAACAGAGCCTACGCTTAACATGCATAACTATCCAATTTCTAGACAGGAAGACTTAATTGTCGCTTTTCCATTAACAATTTCCTTCTCGGAATAAAAACATTTGATTACAGTCTCCAACTTTTCCTTCCATTGCTTCAGAGACGTGAATGATTACAAGGAATCTGATTGTTAACAAGGACCTTGTAGACTTCAAGCCACACACCTGATCCCTCCTGATCAGCCTTATCCCCAGGAAGCCATAATAAGAAGTGGCTGGCTAGAAGCTAGTGAGAAAATCAGAACTGAAGAGGTGACATTACTTCTAATTCAAGCCAGATGGAGGACTTCCCAAGCAGCTTTTCCATATATGGGCAAGCAAAAACATTCTAGTCCTCCAGCAAACAGATGTGAGAGCAACAGACAGGCAAACTAACTCCAAATATGGTTGCTGAGCTGTCTGGTATGTAGGAAGACAAATTGAAAGAGGAAATGAGAAGAAGACATGCAAGCCAATTCTTTGGCTTTGCAATGGACAGATGCAATGGAAAGATCTTGGCTCCATGGGCATTTTAGCAACGTCAATGAGAAAGACATGTAGACGGATGAGAATGTGGACTGACACCACTTAAACCTAGAAGCACACACAGACTTATGGTGTAAGAGAACTTGTAGAGTATTTGTGTGTGTATCTGTGTCTAGGCCAGGGGTAGGCAACCTCGGCTCTTTTATGACTCATGGACTTAAATTCCCAGAATTCCTGAGTCAGCATTCCTGAGTCAACTGGGAGTTGAAGTCCATGAGTCATAAAAGAGCCGAGGTTGCCTACCCCTGGTCTAGGCCTTTGAGTGATTGTTGACTCTTGGCAATTGTCTGGACAAGTCCCTGCAATTTGCTTAGCAAGATTTGCCATTAGCTCCTTCCTAGGTTGAGAGACAAACTGCTTCTTAGGTTTTGTACCTAAGGCAGGACTAGAACTCACAGTCTCCTCCTTTTAAACCAGGGGTCTTCAAACTTGGCCCTTTTATGACTTGTGGACTTCAACTCCCAGAATTCCTCAGCCAGTGGGAGTTGAAGTCCACAAGTCATAAAAGGGCCAAGTTGGAAGACCTCTGGTTTAAACTGATGCCTTAACCACTAAACCCAACAAACTCTCTTATGCAGACCTTGAGTACCAGCAAGTGTAACTGACAGGTTATTCTACTAGGGAGCTTCTTGGCTGCACATGACTGGCCAATGTATGGTGCAACAGCTGGCTAAGGAATTCTGAGAGTTGAAGTCCACAAGTCATAAAAGGGCCAGGTTTGAAGACCCCTGGACTAGGCATGCCTAGCTCCCTCAATCATTCATCATATGGTTCAGCATCCCAATCATCTTTGTTGCTCTTCTCTGCACCTTTTCTAGGGGTCTCAACAGCTTTTTGTAGGCTGGTGACCCGAAATGGACACAGTATTCCAAGTGTGGTCTCAGCAGTGCAGTATATCACTTCTTGAGATTTTGAATCTCTCCCTCTTGTTCATGCAGCCTAGGACTGCATTGGCTTTTTGGCAGCTGCAGCACACTGCTGATTCATAGTTAAATGGTGGCCTTCTAGCACATCTAGCTTACAGTCCACATAGATCACTCAGTCACAGTTAAGTAACCTTAAATGAAAAATCTGGACTTTAAAAGATGGTATATTTTTTTCTTCCTTCCAAACAACAACAACAACAAAAACTTTCAAATGGGCTTCATTTATTTTGATAGCATTCTCCAATGGACTTTACTGCCCTCATTAGCAGTGAAGTAATCTGACCACTGTCTAGACTATAGCAGAAATAGGGAACGATGGCCCCTTTATGACTTGTAGACTTCAACTCCCAGAAATGCTGGGAGTTGAAGTCTACAAGTCTGGCTGGCTCAGGAATTCTGGGAGTTGAAGTTTACAAGTCTGGCTGGCTCAGGAATTCTGGGAGTTGAAGTCTACAAGTCATAAAGGGGCCATTGTTCCCCATGCTGGCTCAGGAATTCTGGGAGTTGAAGTCTACAAGTCTGGCTGGCTCAGGAATTCTGGGAGTTGACGTCTACAAGTCATAAAGGGGCCATCTTCCCCACTCCTGGTCTAGAGGAAAAAGTGTGCCTTCACTTGGGACCTCTTTATGGCTATTACTGAAATAATGCAGCTTTTTCTCTAATGCACCAGAGAGGCAAGGTTCCCGAGCCAGGGGCATTTCAACTCCCTATCTCTTTCTTGCTGAGTGGTTGACCAAATTCCTTTAAGTCACAAACTCTCTTGAAAGTTTAGAGCGGAAACCACGTGATACAGGAATGAGTTTCAGCCAGTCTGAAAGAAAAAGCAATAGGCAAAGCAAGAGAAACTTGAAATAGCGATGCACAGTGTATGCGGGAGCTCTGGACTGATTTAGTGGGACACGTCAGCCCCCCCATCCCAAGAATCAAGAAAAAGTTACTTCTGAATAGTTTCTTTTATTGCTCCTTCGCTATAGACAGAAATCTGACCAAACGAAAACAACTACAGGCAATCCTCAACTTACAATGGTTTGGCGACCGTTCAGAGTTACAACGGCACTTGAAAAAAAAGCAACTTAGGACCCGTTTCCACACTTATGGCCCTTGCAGCATTTCCATGGTCACTTGAAGTATTCCCATAGTCACTGAACAAAATTCAGATGCTCAGCAACCGACTCATATTTACGACGGTCGCAGCCTCCCAGGGTCACGTGAACACGTTTTGCGTGACCTTCTGACAAGCAAAGTCAAGCAGAGAAGCCAGATTCACTTAACAACTGTGTTTACTAGCTTACTGGGGTAAAAAAGGCTACAAGCAGAATATGCCAGAAAACATTTCCATACACGTTTGCAAGCAGGGATCTGGCAGTCTTGTGTCCCAGCAGACCTGGAAGAGGTGAGACTGAGCAAGGAGGCTCCAATTTGTTCCAGCTAAAATGCTCTTGCATAGCTACAGATCTCAGGGCTTTCTCCAAATGGTGTTGACACACCTGAACATGTGCTAACACTTGTTTTCAAGGCAGGGGATCACCTCGGTTTTTTGTTGTTGTTTTTTTGAAATTCAGGAATTACGCCTAGTTCCTGACGGGCTCATTCAAATGTCTTTGGCTGCAGCCTGCAGCATCCGTCCATTCAAATTGCTTGGACTTCTGCTGATTGAGCTCAGAACAGGCCTTCATTTCAAACGGGGGAGGGGAAAAAAAAGGGTGACAACAGGGAACAATGGACTGCTGCCAGGAGAAATTAATTTATCTGCAGGGAACTGAGCCAGTCTGCATGTGTTGCCTTTGTTTGACATTTAAAAGAACACTAGGAATGTGCTTACTGCTCCAGATTGAAAGTGCACCCAGCAAAGAGCGCAGCTGAGAACGTTGGTGTTTCAGAGGAGAAGACAAGAGGGGAGGTTGCGACCAGCCTGAAAGCCTCATTTTTCCAAAAAGACATAATCTTAGTCATGTCCTTAGCCACTAGATGTCTTTACCTGATGGTCCCAAATCACAAGGCGCTCTTTGGAATTAAAAGAATCTGCCTGAATCTATCCACGGCAAGGATATTTGGGCATGAACTTTTTCCAAGTTCTTGACTTCCTGGTCTAATGTACACATTATTTGCATCTTGCCGTAAGCCAAGTGCACACACAAAAATCTAAGGAATCTATTTCTGTCAACGGTGTAGAAAGGTTTACAGGCCAGGAATGCACGTAGGCTGCAAACCAATGGCACCGGGGCGAAAGCTGACTTTCATTCCTAATTAAGACTGCTCACACCAATGGTTTTCCCGGTTGTGTCAAAGATCATATTTTTTTATTTATTTATTTATTTATTGATTTGTATACCACCCTTCTCCCCAAGGACTCAGGGCGGTGAACAGGGACATAAATATCAAAATGCACAAATACAGAAATTGAAAACAAATTAAACCCTAATGCCCAAATGCAGAAGATAAATTACATTAAAACAATAATTAAAACAAAACCCGTCAGACCAGACCGGATTGCTCAAACAGATAAGTTTTTAGGTCGCGTCGGAAGGAGCGAAGGTCGGGAGCCATCCGGAGCTCAACCGGTAAACGGTTCCATAGGTCAGGCGCGCCCACAGAGAACGCCCTCCCTCTGGGAGCCACCAGACGGCATTCTCCGAACGGTGGAAACCTTAGGAGGCCCTCTCTGTGGGAGCGCACTGGACAGAGGGAAGTTGACGCTGGCAGCAGGTGATTCCTAGGGTACTCCGGACCCATGCCATGTAGGGCTTTGAAAACCATTACCAGCACCTTGAATCTTACCCGGAGGACAACTGGGAGCCAATGCAGCTCACGGAGTAGAGCTGATGGCAATAGTGGATGGAAATCTGGCAGCTATCTTCAAGAATTTAGGGAGCTGAAATCAATGCTAATTGTTGTAAGTCATATGCAATTAGTCCTCGTCTTACAACAGTTCAAAGTTTCAGCAGCACTGAAAACAGTGACTTATAACCATTTTTCACGCTTACAACTGTTGCAGCATCCCCATTGTCACATGATTAAACATCAGGTTCTATTTATTTATAACAGTTGCAGTATCCTGGGATCATGTGATCCCCTTTCGGAACATTCCTATAAGCAAAGCCAATGGGGAAGAGAGATTCACTTAAGAACTGGGTTACTAATTTAACAACTGCAATGACTCACTTAACAATTATCTCACTTAGCGACAGGCAGTTTGGATTCAATTGGGGTCGTACGTCAAGAACTTCTTGTATTCATTCCAATGAAGCAAAATGATAGTTCTTATCTACCTTTAAGCCAGAGGTAGGGAACTTGTGGCTCATCAGATGCTATGGTAATTATAATTAACTCACAGCCTATCTCACAGCTTCATTCATGGGTAGGATTTTCAATGCTACCTGAACATCAGCAGGTTTCTTCTTCCTATCCTAGGCTTTTAAAGCAGGGGTCCCCAACCCCCGGTCCGTGGACCGGCACCAGGCTGCAACGTGCCAGAAACCGGTCCGTGCAAACAAGCAAAGCCCCATCTGCGGGATGCAAGCAGTACATGAAACCACACCCCCTCCAATCGCAGATGGCACACATTGCACTAAAACCATAATAGGCTTTGCATATTTTGAAATTACCGTTTGGGCAAACGATATTATTATAGCTTGATCAGCAGTCATGGCCAAAGACCCTCCTGATTTGCTGTTGTGTGAATATAGTTAATACTTGCACTGACAAGCTTTTAACTCCAGCTGTTACTCTTCTTTCAAAGATCGGTTCTCTGTGGGAATACAACTTATGAAACTATCCAAATAAGTAAGGAGGCACTATGATGCCATCATATGCTAAAGATTTACCAGATAAATCTGATTTGGATAGTTTCCCACAATGCACTAAGCCAAAACTAGGCCAGTCATATGATGATGATTATACCAAAGTGGAAGGAATCCAGATTTTGTTGGAAAATTCTTCTGGGTAATTTCCAATCGAGTTTGCTCTCAACACGCTCCCACTCAATTCTGATACCCAGTTCTGAGCAAGCAGACAGCTAGCAAAAGGAAAGCTTGGCATTTAAAAAAAAATTAAACTTTGACAAATATTTTTTTAAAAATGCATTTATTAATCAACAAATATCAAAAATCTGTCCTGCTGTGTCCTGTTTTTAATTGGCAAAAACAGGTGACCAAAGAAGGGAGAGAGAAATATATGAACAGGTAAAGAGATAAAAAGTCAAAGGACTTATTAACAACAATCATCCAACCATCCACTCTCTACCTATGTCTGCGACCAATTAAAAGGCTCAGAACTTTTCAGAGCCCCTAGAAATAATATAACGGATCATGTGCAGAGCGGCTCCCAAATGGAACAGTTCTGGGTTATTCCAGCTTTAACTTGTTATGGTACAAAGTAGTAGCAGAATAGATACTTAAAGTAGGACAGCAAAATGTCCTTCCTCTATTCTGCATCACGTAACAATTTGGTGGACAGAGGGGATGTCCTTTCTTTACCCTCACAATCACTTTGTAAGGTAGGTAGGTAGGATTAACGGAAATTGATTTGTGTGAGAAGCTTTGAGCATGAGTCTCCCGGTACAAATCCAAATATCTTCACAGCTTGGTAAACCAAACCAAAATCTGTCAAGCAGTGTGTCGATCGGTTTTGTCTCTCAGGATAGGCTGTGGTAGGTTTTTTTTAATTTTTTTTAATTCCATTTATATCCCGCCCTTCTCCGAAGACTCAGGGCGGCTTACAAGCTTAGCAGTAGCCTTCATTCTATGTATATGCCTGCTTATTAGGGCTTTCACACACACCCCCAAGTGGCATTATTACAAAGTCAGCTTATTGCCCCCAACAATCTGGGTCCTCATTTTACCTACCTCGGAAGGATGGAAGGCTGAGTCAACCTTGAGCCTGGTGGGACTCGAACCTGCGCTAATTGCAGGCAGCTGGTGTTACTTAAGGAGGCATTAGCCCACTGCTCCACCAAGGCTTAGTTTGGGTTCCAAGTCATAGAAACCACAGCTTAAGTCAAGGCTAAAACCTTTTTTTTAAAAATAGCCATAAGAAGCTCATCTGTTTCCCAAGGGTTTCCAGCAATCTTGCTAACTGGGTGCCACGTATTGCAGACTAACTCTGCCTACAGTACATCCAGGTGTTCCATCCTGACCGCCCCAAGGTTGACTAAGCCTTCCATCCTTCTGAGATTGCTAAAAAATGAAAAACTCAAGATCGTTGGAGGAGGCAGTATGCCGATTCCGTAAACCATTTAGAGAGGGCTGTAAAGCACGGTGAAGCGGTATCTACATCTGAGTGCTGTTGCTATCCCAAGCAGATGCTGACTTCCCTTAAGACAGTGGTGGCAAACCTATGGCACGCGTGCCACAGGCGGCACTCAGAGCCCTCTCTGTGGGCACGTGCGCCATTGCATCAGCCATTTCTATAACATCAAACCTATCTAATTGGCAAAATCCAGAATGAAAAGTTTCATTTTTTTCCCACCAAAAGTCCAAAAGCGGATTCCAAGTAGAAACAAAATTAGTTGTGATCTTTTTTCTTTTTTTTAATCCAAGCAGTCAATCTGGCCACCTCTGCTAACTCCATCAACTTTTGCAGCCGTTCGTTCCATTTTTCACATCTGAATCCCAACCTTGCAATCCAATGCTATTGTTCCCAGGTCCGCATTTCAAAGAGCAGAGCCAAGCAAGGATCACAAACGAAAAGCAAAGGACCCATTAACCTTAGGGGGATTCCTATTTCCCCACTATGCATTAAAAAAATTCCTCCACTTCTCCAGAATGCTCTGAACCCAACCTTTTGCTGACTCAAGGAGAGGAAACAAAAGAAATTTAAAAAAAAAAGATCAGTGTGTCATTTCAGCCCTGAGATGGAAAGATTGCTCTGCCTTCTGACAACTTGACAGGACAGTAAACCAACAGCAGCTGGATTTGCTCCGATGGGCCTCCCATTTGACAAGAGTTTCCAGCTGCAAACACCAGGAAGGCTGACAACTCTGGAGGACTGAGAACCGAGCACTATTTAATTCAAGTTTAGGGCGCACATTTTCCAGCCCTTTGAATTTTACAGCTAGTAAGAAAGGGTGAATCTGAAGCAGCTGAATTTTGAAAAACATAAGGAAATCTAAAAATGTGCAAAAATTAGGGAGCATTTGAAAGAGCATCTGAAAGAGCTCCAAAATGGCAGTTTAATCCACTTTAATCAGACACCAGACTAAGGAAAAATCCTTTAGCAGCAATGCAACCAGTTTATACGGGACATTTATTTGAAGAAAGCATTGTAATCTTTCTTCAAGTTTACTCTCACAAAAGGTGTAGGTAACATTTTTCCCTGTAAACATAGCAGATTGTTGAGCGAGGCTGACAACTTAAAACAACACTCCAACTCTTCTCAGATCTGTTGATCTACGCCTGTGTGTGTGTGTGTGTGTTTGTCTGAGTCACTGTAGCAAAAGAAAAAAAGAAATACACCGAATACTATCATGGGACTCTACTGCATATTTAAAAATCATTACATGGGGGTATTTTGTATCTTTTTTTTAAAATCTCCACAATTGCTACCACTGCAGGTTCTGGAAATAATAAATCAGAGCAAAGAGAAAATGTGTTGTTTTTTTCCTTTCCAAAGTCATCCAGAAAAAGTCACAGCTGGGTGAGAATCCAAATCCAGGATTATATCCCAAATGTATTCAGTGCAATGATTCGAGAGATCAAGATAAAAGCTGAACAAATACTGCAAAGCCACATAGATCTTATTTCTAATAATAAAAACCTATATAGAGATTCACACAGTATTTGTGTGATCACAATCTAGACTGAATCCTCTTTGGGGTGACTACCACCCCAATACCATAGTTGGCAACAGGACACGTGTTGATATTTATTGCTACCAGAGTAAATAGTTTTAGGACTGAAAGCAATTTGTTTTAGAAAGCTGTTCCATAATATCTAACAAGGGCCGCATTGTCACTTTGCTTTAAAAAAAAAACAAAAAACCAATTTGCCTTTCCTCTCCTGAGGTTAGCCAAATATTTCTTACCCAGTAGCTCTTCTGCTGAAATCTAAGAGAACAAATGAGCCAATTCATAGGAGGAGGGAGACGGGAGACGGGGGACGGGGGGGACGAGGAGGAGGAGGAGGAGAAGAAGAAGAAGAAGAAGAAGAAGAAGAAGAAGAAGAAGAAGAAGAAGAAGAAGAAGAAGAAGAAGAAGAAGAAGAAAAAGAAGAAGAAAAAGAAGAAGAAAAAGAAGAAGAAGAAGAAGAAGAAGAAGAAGAAGAAGAAGAAGAAGAAGAAGAAGAAGAAGAAGAAGAAGAAGAAGAAGAAGAAGAAGAAGAAGAAGTCAAATTAATACAAAGAATTTGTTGCGGAGTGTTTGGTGCTCTCTGAGCTTGGTTGTAGACATTTCATTAGGTAACATCATCAATTCCAAGAAGCTTAGCTAGAACTGAAGAAGCTTCTTGAAGGAGAAGCAAAACATTTTCAAGGAAAACAAACAAGTCCAGTTGCCTTTTGGAAAAGCACCTTTGGGACTACTGGTTGAGTAATCACACAGTTTTTGATAAAAGTGGCATGGACCTCTAGTACAGCTGTCTGTTTAGATTCCCCCCATGAAGAAGGACCCTTGCAGCCAGCGTTCCACCAGACTGCTTTGGATCAATAGAGCAAGCCTTGTTCTGTCCATTTCAGCTTTCTTCTCTAGATTTCCAGCACCGCGGCTATTTTCAAGCCTGAAAAGTTAAGACCTGCAAACCTGTCGATTATAATTTGACAGGCACCAAAAGTGACATCGCCATTCTAGACCTGAATAATTCTGAATAGGTCTGGCATTTTTCTCTCTCTTGAGGATTGCAACTCCAGTTTGCTAAAAACCAAAGACTCCTTGGAACAGAATCACTATCCATTCTGTAAAATGTGAGTTGGGGGAGGGGGGGGCGAATTGGATGCCAGCCACTAACTGTAGGATGATCCAGTCTGAAAAGAATGCCTTGTGGCCACAATTTGAGCTCCTTCAGAAAGCAGTGGGACGACAGCAGTTATCCAAGAGGCCACCCAATTTTACTGCCTTTCAGTAGGAAAGCCCCAGATTCTTGGCAGGCTCTGAAATCAGCCAAACAATGTTTGACTTTTAAAGCTCTGAAAATGGCTTTTGTATCGTCCAAAATAAACACAGAGGCAACCTCTCCATTGGCTGGAGGGCAGCAGGCTTAACATGGTTATCCATTAACTGCTAAAGGTCCAGCAAGTAAAGCGAGTGGGGAGGGGGGGCTTGCTTACTGAGCTCTGCTGAACATACCCTAAGACTGTTTGATTCACCTTTGCCCTCTGTTGTTTTTAAAGGTATTTAAAACATCACATTTGCCAACCACAGTTCAAGGATTAACAGCCAGAATAATTCAAGATGAATAGGTTTTTTTTGTTTTTTGGCAAGGGTGCTTCCATTCAAACAGTATCCCATTCAAAAAAGAAAAAAAAATAGCATGAAATATAAAAGTCAGTACCTTGGTTGTCCCGCTTCATTTAGTTCAATGTTAAGTTGCTAGTCCTTAGGATCACCAAAGAACATCTGTAGGATATTCCAGCTAGCTGCATTCACCTTTCCACCCATTTCCTTTAATTGATGTTCTAGCTGTTTGGTTGAAACACAAATGTCCCTTTTCCACTTGTCTGCACTATTAAAGACGCCACTGATTCTGAGTCTTCCTAACAATTTACATTTTCATATTTTTAGGGTAGTTCTCAGAAAGGCTGCTTGGTGAAGCTTGCCAGGAAACCACAGAATTAAAGAATTATGTCTCCCTAAAGACTGGTTGTCATGCTTTTTCCTTTTGAATTTTCCAGCTTGGTTTGGAACAACAGATGTTGCCAATTATAACTTATTATACACATCTAACCCATCCTTTTAAAGATGACATCCAAGCAGGCTCTCATAGACTTTTATTTTATCCACCAAAGCCCAGTGCCATGATTAGATTTCCTCTCTTTGTATGATCATTAAAAAATATATACACTCAGGGCAGATTTTAGCATTTAGCCACACACAGCCTCTTTCACTACAGTGTGCACAAATCCAAACTAAGAGTACTTATACAACAACAATAAAATGAATTGGGAAGTTCCAACATTATTAGCAAATCAGAGACCTGGAAACTACTTAAACAGTTGGATTAAGCCTGGATTAAGCCTTTTTTTTTTCTCCTTCTGTTGAATTGTGTCTGATTCTTAGACTGTCTGAACAAGTCCCTGCAGTTTTTCTTGGCAAAGGTTGTTGTTGTTGTTGTTGTTGTTGTTGTTGTGGCTTGCCATTGCCTCTTTCCTAGGGCTTCAGAGAGTGACTGGCTCAAAATTTCCCAACTGGCTTTGTGCTCAAGGCAGGAGTAGAACTCAAAGTCTCCCGGTTTATAACCTGGTGCCTTAATCACTACCCCACACCACACTGGGTCTCACCCACTTGAGCTCTACCCTCCTTTAAAGGTGTTTGTTCAGATTGTTCCAAAAAAATAAACACTTTTTAATGGCCAGTAGATGAACGGTTGAGAACCACAGGTACAAGGTCTAAAATAAAGCTAAAAACAATTTTTAAAAGAACCAAGGAAAGAATCCAAAGAGCAGGAAGACTGGATGAATGAGACCATCCACCCACTTCTAGTCCTCAAAAAATATTGAATGTGATCCCCAACCATCCAATCCTGCACTCAGCGATGAATCACAGCGTACACAAACCACGATGCTTGAGTTCATACAGCACACTGAGACCCTGGCTTAGAGCAAGGGGTCTTCAAACTTGGCCCTTTTATGCCTGGCTGAGGAATTCTGGGAGTTGAAGTCCACAAGTCATAAAAGGGCCAGGTTTGAAGACCCCTGCCTTAGAGGGTGTGAATCCAGCCTGTAAGTGGATTCACACTTACAGACACTTCAGGGATCTTCTTTGGCCAAACCAGTCTTGGAAAAATCAGAATGTACAGGCTATAAAGAGATATGGACTAGCTGAGACCTAGATATTTTGCAGGCCCTTGATGTGGTCCTTGACTCACAATCATCTAATAACCATTCACAGCGCTGAAAAAAGTGACTTATGACTGGTCCTCATACTCACAACCACTGCCGCAACCCAACAGTCACATGATCAAAACTTGGGCCCCAGACGACCAGCGTGTATTTACAATGGTTGCAGCCAGGGCTATGTGATCACATTTGCCACCTTCCCAGTTGGCTTCTCACTTAACAACTGCATGATTCGCTTAACAACTGTGGCAAAAAAAGGTCATAAAATGAGATGTCACTTAACAACTGCTTTGCTTAACAATGCAAATTCGGGTGCCAATTGTGCTTATTATGTTCAAGGGCCACCTGTAGGTAGGGCATCTTTGACTCTAAGTCAGTGTTTTTTCAAACTTGCCAAGTTTTGAAGATGTGTGGACTTCAACTCCCAGAATTCCCCAGCCTCCCCTGCTGCATGAATTCAAAGCGCACTTGTTGGGAATCTCCAAATGGCCACCGAAGCAGCCATCTTCAACTGGCTGTTTATTGTGGATGTTGCTCAAAAAAGAAATGAAGTGGTATTCACGACAGAAATACACCTGCCTCAGAGGTTTATAGTCCAGTTATGAAGGAGAAAAGGAAAAGAAAAAAGAAAGAAAGGGTACCAGTCAGAAAGCATAAAGCAGCAGCTGCAATTACAATAATAGTTAAAATATTTCAGCTGGGAATACTGACTAAAGGATGAAAGCTAATTATCTCTATTGCAGAGATGGCTTCCGATAGCTTTGATGCTTAAGGAACGGAAGACTCTTCTTCCTCCCTGTTTACCATTTTGTAGAGTGAAATTTCAGGAATAATCTCAACGCCAAGACAAATTGCCTACTACGCCGCCATTGTCTCAGCCTGGCTAAAAACAGTTTTTTAATGATAGGCTTTGCCTAAAATGGGTTACACTTTAAAGCAGTGACTCCACCCGTGAGAGCACCCACAATACTTTCACACACACACACACACACACACACTGGTTTAGTACCATGTCTGAACTTAGTAAGACTAATTCTGCGAGAGAAATTCTGCGCAAAGGCCTTTATGTTAGTTTTCCCGAAGCTCTCAGATTTCCGCAAGGCCTTTAGGCTAAAGCTGTAGCTCAATAAGAGTTTTCCACCTGAACTTTTAAGAGTCAACCCTGGACTTGTAAAAAAAGGTCACCCGCGCAAGAGGCAAAGTGTCAGATGATTGACTCAGAAAAGTATTAAGCAGCCCCCAAGATTCGTTCTCAAGTGAGAACTATGATTTAGCAGTTTAAGCTGGCGTTTAAAGAGTCTGTCCAGTGGTAACACCCAATTGCTTTCTTTAAAGCATAAGAAGGGAGGACTTGCAAAGGTTCTCCACACTTTGTTTTCTTAAGTGATAGCCCTGCCCAGATGATTCTAGACAAGAAGCTAGCTTTATATTTATTGCAAGCATAATATTAACAGATTCTTGCAAGACTGAATGCACTCCCTCCGTCCAGAAAACCAAGGAGGGCATTTTCTGAAATGTTTCCCATAACTTCTTCTCTGCTTCTCTGGGCCGAGACATCTTTTGCTTGCCGCTTGTCTAGTTTGCAGCCCTCCCTCCTGTCTCCCAAGGTTATCTGGGCATAGCGTTACTCTTAGTCATCCAAGAGATAGATCAGGCGAGTCAGAGAATTGACCAAAACAACAACAACACACAAACAAACCCACAACTGGCTAAGTTTGAAGACCAAGCTTGCCGCCTCCAAATCTCCCCTCAGCACCTCTCCCTACTCAATGCGATATTTTTGGTCATCCCCCGTGCATTGTGGGAAACAGCCCTTGGTTTTACTCTAGCTTTGCACGTCCCTCATCAATGCTGAGTCACAAATTTCATTTACCGAATTATGCATCCCACAGCTGAGGCATTTTTGGATGAAAACCGAGCAGCACCGTAAAGAAATCTGTAAACACTCAGCTCTGCAGGACCGGATGCTTGGGAAAAACCGCAAAACGAAAATAAAATTTGGAGCCAACAGCAAACAACTGGGAGTGCACTAATGCCTTTGCTGAAATCAAAACAAAAGACCCAAGCTTTGGGTTTCAAGCAGCAGGATCTTCCCTTCGAGTGCCAGGTGCTAAGTGGATTAAAGGGATGCTTATTGTTTCGATAATATCAGCAATCTGTTTTTTTTAAAGGTGAATATACAAAGGAGGAAAAATGACAAACTGGCAGCTTGATTCCTCCCAGGCAACTTTTATCACCTGAGCCTTAGAAGGCACTAAGAAAAGAAGAAGAAAAAAAAAGAATTTTTGCACAGAGAAAGAATCGGTACATTTTCAAGAGGCAGATGCTCTCCAGACTAGCCAAAAGCTTCAGATCAAAGCTTCCTCTAAATTGGAAACAGGGTTGCACACAGTTAGGAAGCCTCAAGCAGGGGACCTAGGAGATGGAAAATGGTTGCTGCGGTCCAGCCCTGAGCAGGAAAGAGTTCCATCCAATGAAGATAGACTGGACTATTATAGCCAGAGGGAGAAACTAAGCCGCAAATCTCTTCTTTACCTAGGAGTAAAATGCACTGACCAGGTAGGTCTTACTACAGAGGAGACCAGCCAGCCAGCCAGCCTACGAAAACTAAGAGACACCCCCCCCCCACCTCCTATGCACCCTCAATAGCAAGACAATCAGGTATTCATTTCAACCGAGAAGCTCCCAAATCCAGACACCAGCCTTCCAGTGCATGGAATTGGAATCCTATGGCCCCAAACCCTGTGTGTGTGTGTGTGTGTGTGTGTGTGTGTGTGTGTGTGTGTGTGTGTGTGTGTGTGTAAAGAATTAGGTGGGGGGGGGATACAGCCACAAAGCACCAGCCCTGCGAAAGTTGAGCCCCGCTCCCATTTGAGAGAGAGGGAGGAGGGGTCGCTGCAAAAAAAAACAACCCGGGAAAGCAAGGGACCCTCTCCACGGGAAGGGACCCTCTCGGGGGAGGGAGGGAGGGAGGGAGGGGGGGCTGCGGTTGCAACTTTCCCCCGGGACAAAGGCGAAGAAAGTTGGGAGGCAGCCGGGGAGGGGAAGCGGGGGAGGGTTTTTCCCCCCCCCCCTTACCTTGGTGGAGCAGGAGGAGGAGGCGATGTAGACTTTGATCACCATCCTGCGGGACCGGCGCGGGCGCTTCCTCGCCAGAACGGTGGGGCTGGAGAGGCTGGAGCCGAGCCGGGCGGGGTCCAGCGGGCCGAGGGCTCCACCTCCCCGCGGCTGCCGCTGCTCTTAGACCCGAGCTTCGCGCCCTGCCCCTCTCTCTCTCTCTCTCTCTCTCTCTCTCTCTCTCTCTCTCTCTCTCTCTCCCTCCCTCCCTCCCTCCCTCCCTCTCTCTCCCTCCCTCCCTCCCTCCCTCCCTCTCTCTCTCTCTCTCTCTCTCCCTCCCCAGCCTGGAGCACGTCTGCAACGCCCCGGGCAAAAGGCGGGGCGGAGGAAGCCCCTCCGAAAGAGAGAGCCGGGCTGCGATGCGGAGCAAGCCCGCCAAGACGGCGGATGATGGGCTGGGAAGGCTTGGCTTCGTCTCCGCCAGCGCTCCAACCATCCCCATCCCCCCACCCCGGCCCCTTCCGGGCCCGGAGCCAAGCCAGCCTTTGGCCCGCCTTTTGAGATGCTCCAGGTTGCAACTCCCATCTTCCGGGATATTAGCATCCTCGCTCAAGCCAGGCTGGGGAAAAGAGCTGGACCGAACAGAGCAAAGTTGGAAGGGAGCTTTGGAGGTCGTCTAGTCCAACCCCCTGGCTCAACCAAGGAGACCCTAGGACAGGGGTAGGCAACCTGGGCTCTTTTATGACTCATGGACTTCAACTCCCAGAATTCCTGAGTCAGCTATGCTGACTCAGGAATTCTGGGAGTTGAAGTCCATGAGTCATAAAAGAGCCCAGGTTGCCTACCCCTGCCCTAGGGCCTACGCAGGGGTCAGCAACCTGAAACAGTGAAAGAGCCACTCGGAACCGGTTCCCTCACAAAAGGAAAAACTGGGAGCCGCAAAAAATGTGTGCACATGTGCGTACATGCGTGCATGCGCAGAACAGGTATTGACTGAACAGTGGAGCCAAGGCGAGATATGCACCTACCCTGCATATTTGAATTGATTGGTTGAACTTTTTTAGTCCCAATTTTTTTTTTTTTTGGACTGCACATGGCAGAGGACTGGGAGCCGCAGGAGACGGCTGAAAAAGCCGCATGTGGCTCCGGAGCCGCGGGTTGCAGACCTGTGGCCAAGATTATTCCCAGAGAGAGGGCCTTCTCTGTGGGTGCGCCTGCCCTCTGGAACCAGCTTCCGATGAAACTTAGGACTGCCTCCGACCTCCGCTCATTCCGCCGGGACCTGAAAACTTGGCTCTTTTGAGCTGTCGGGCCTAGACTGAGGGGTTTTTAACTGGTTTTTAATTGGTTTTTAATGTTTTTTAACTTTTAAATTCTGGGCTTTAAATTTAATTAATTGTTTTAACTTTTTCTAATTTTGGTATGTTATGATGTTATGATTTGAACTGCCCTGTAAACCGCCCTGAGTCCTACGGGAATAGGGCGGTATATAAGTCAAATAAATAATAATAATAATTCCGGACAAGCGGCTGTCCAGCCTCTTCTTAAAAGCCTCCAGCGATGGAGCACCCACAGCTTCTGGAGGCAAGTCGTTCCACTGGCTTTCGAACGGGGAAATAATTTTTATAAACTTTATGCAGAATTGACTTGCGAGGCCCAGTGTGTGGTGTGGGTGGGAGCACGAAGGGAGGCTCAGCTAATCTCAATGTATACGTGGTTGTACTTTGACAATAAAGGTTCATTCATTCATTAATTCTCGCTGTCAGGAAATCTCTCCTTATTTCCAGGTTGCTTTGGTCCCGGGTCACGGGCGTAAAGAGGTCCCCTTTTGATTTTTCCTTTTTTTTTAAAAAAAAATAAAGCCAGGCTTTTACAAAATGCTCCAAATATACTTCACCTTGTTTATTGTGGCTTTGCCTAATCAAAGCCCTTCAAAGGCACTGGCTGAATTTGAGCTTTAGATTCAATCCGTGTTTCTTGAACTTTTGGCTTCCCCCCTTTTAAAAATGATGGGGAACACGCACCATGAGCTTTTGTTTGCATGAGGTCTATTTATCAATATTTACCATATTAAAATATTAAAATGGAATGATTGGGCTGCCACTTGTGATAATTGTATGCAGGGATTTTAATACTGTATTATTTGCAACAGCCCGGTAAGCAATTTTGATTTTGAGGTGGTCTGTGAGGGTCTTTTAAGAAACACAGCATTAAACCATAATTCATTTCACCCCTAGTTGACTTAAGTTAAAATTGTCTGGGTTAGCATACCAAACTAATGTGGTTTGTTTTGTATTTTGTTCAGAGTCTGTGTAAAATCAAGTGTGTCTTGTCCAACAAAGTGCACACATAAGATGGCAGTCAGGCATGTATTTCAGCCACAGGTATGGTTCATAGAACTTAGCACATCCAAATGAGATGTTTGAATTTGGTTTAAAGTGTGGCATGTACAGCAATTGTGGGTTGTACTGTGTTGTATGAACCCAAAAAATTGGCTAGCGGTACAAATAATGGTTAACCAAGTTGCTTTGAACAGTGAGATGGGTGGCATAACCTAGCATCTGCAGAGTTCAGATTTATATATAGCATATCACATTTTCTACAAGGTTAAGGCTTCTTAGTTGCTTATACCCAAGTGTATCCTTTGCAGGAGACCTTCAGGGCAATCTTTCTCAACCTTAGCCGTTTTAAGATATGTGGACTTCAACTCCCAGAATTCCTCAGCCAGCATGAGTTGAAGTGCACACAACTTAAAATGGCTAAGGTTGAGAAACACTGCACTAGAGCATCATCATTTGTTCCCTTTCTAGATCTTCAGCCTTTTGATCAATCAACAATTTGAGGTAACCAAGAATGCTGTGTTGTAATTCCAGGAGACATGTTATTGTGTAGTGGGTCCGACGCAAGAGAGACGCCAGCCGGTGTGTGAGTTCAGCTCTTTATTGGAAGGGGAAGTGAACTGAGGAATGAGGGCTACCTGGCCTCCTTATATACCTGGCCAGGTAAGCTAACAGCCAATGGGGTTGGCCCTAGGTTTCCCGCCGAAACTGTCCAGGCCAACGCCCCCTGAGGGCTGTTGCTATGCAGATGCCTGCATACATAACACATGTCTTCACTTCCTGTGGTTTTGTTACTTTCAACAAAAGGAAACAATTTCTCTACCAGCTCCATATGCATAACACAAACAGTAGCCAACCCCATTGTAAGTTGTGCAAATCCAGTTGGTGCGTTTGTAGTTTGGGGCAGTGTTTCTCAACCTTGGCAACTTTTAAGATGTGTGCACTTCAGCTCCCAGAATTGAAGTCATGCTTGAAAGTTTAAACGGTTTAGGATATTGCATAAAGCTGGAAACCAGGGTGGGGAAAAAACACGGTTTAGGTATCAGTAGGCAGGTACAAATAGCCTACCTTACAATCTCAGTGGATTGTAAGAATTGTACAAAGGAAGGCAAGTAGGACACAGGGTCAGGCCCATTTTAAGAATCCTTAAGGTTTCCTGGTAGTAGTGATAATAACCCCATTCTTTCTCCATTTTTCTAGGTGGACATGTGTCAGGTCCCATCATCTGGCAGAACCCAGAAAGTGTGGCTTTTCCGCTGGTGCTTCTTCTTGATAGAAATGAATATTTCTAGCTCAGGATTGAACTGTGAGGTCCTTGCTGCCATCTGAAATGGTGTGTGTGTGTGTGCGGGGGGGGGGGGGTTGGGTTGCAGACATTTCATTACCAAACTAGGGACCGTTATCAGTGCTGATGCCCTGATGGTATTAACTAATTTGGGTGCCCTGATGATGTTACCTAGTTTGGTAATGAAATGTCTGCCAGAAAACAACCAAGCTCAGAGAGCAACAAGGACCCTAGGGCAGTCCTTGTTTTTGGAACAGCACCCCTTTCCGCCCAAAACACTTTGGTTAGCTCCAATCCTGCCTCCCAGGCTGGCTTTTGGAAGGTATGAATCTGGGAGTGGTAGGACCTGCTGAATAAGTTGTTTTCTTTCCCCCCAGCAGTTATGTTTGTATTTATGTTGCTGGTCTGGACTGTGTGTATAGTATGGTCTTCCCTGAGGAAAATACACTGCCCTGAGACATGGGCCAAGTATAAATTGATGACATGTAATGAAGTAAATGAAGCCCTGGAGTAAAAATATAACACAGCACATTAGTTTATACCCTTTGTGGGGATTTTTAAGAATGGCTAGCACCACCCCCAGGGATGTGCCAGCAGCCTGCTGTACCAAGCCCAAGGATCCGTGGCTTCTTAAGCTTTTGCTAGCCTTGGTTGAACCCTTTCGTGACCATCATAGTCAGTTAAGAGAGAAGAGAGATGTAGAAAATAGACAGACAGACAGATAAGCAAGCTCGTCTAGTCTGAGACACTTAAGATGGGCAGATGGGTTTCCTGAGTTTCAAACTTTTTTTTTTTTTTGCAAAATGTCGAGAGACTTTCAGTACTTTCAATATGACCACATCTATCTGAAGGAGTTGGGATTTGAAAATGGTGGGTGGTGGTCATGCTAGTGTGGGTGTTCAGATCTGAGTGTATAAGAAGCATTGCTCTACTTTGCAACTCAAGAGAGACCTCTGCTGGAACAGCTGTTTCTTTTCCAAGAAAATTAAAGGGACTGACTCACTGTTTTTCAACCTTGACAACCTAAAGACGTGTGGACTTCAGCTCCCAGAATTCCCCAGACAGCATGGCTAGACTAACTGGTTCCAGCAAGAAATGCAAAATTCAATATACAATGCTCCTCCTCCTATTCCTTGCAGGGAAGGGATGTTCAAGCCACCTTAGTTCTATTTTTTTATTTAAAAAAAATGCAGATATCTACAAAATGTGTCAGTGCTATTTCTATTGAAAGCCTGGAGTTCTACACATCAAGTAACCAACTGCTTAATTAATAACCTGCAACTAAGAGGCATGGCAGAACCTACTAGGCTGAAAGTGAACAAAGTACATCTTAGTTTATTATGATGCATAAATCCCGCCACTTTTCAACTTTCCTTTACATAGCTTTGAAATGTATTTACTTTTAATTTTAAACTGCCCAATAGCCAGAGGTTTCTTTACACCTCATTCGCAATAAAACACGAGCTGCATAGGTGCTTCACCGGTTGGTCTGGATCCACAGCACCTTGCTCTGAAGAAGCAACAAATAATGGCCATGACAACTGGTGGAGCAACAGTTTAACAATTGAGATGCGGATTAACAAGGACTCTTCAACTGCTACCTTAGAAAACATTGCGGATAAATAATGAAACACCACAGGAAGGAAGCACAATTCTATCCAGTATTTATATTTTATCTCAGTCACCACAGACCTATTATGGGGCAGCGGAATAGGGGGGAAAAACTGAAAAAATGAGAGGGAGTTTTGACAGGCAATCTGGCCCTCTAGCCATGTGACTCACGTCCTAAGTGTCTTTTTACTTCTGCAAATAAACAGCATGCAATATTTCTTCCATTGTCTCAAGAAGGCAGTTCGATGAGAGCTGGTCAAGATGCTTCTGGGTTTAATTTGATTAGAAGATGGGGGGGGTGTGGATTAGGGCAGAGCTATATTTACAGGCCATGCAATAATCTGACTATATTCTTGGGCAGTGGTGGTGGGGAGCTAAAGGTAAAGTGGGTGGGACCAGACCCCCAAGGCAACCCATCCGGATGCAAGCCAACCAATGGACAAGCACCTTGGCTTCATAGAGCTCTGTATGTCCATCCCCTTTTCCCCCACCCCCACCCCACCCTTATAAAATGGCATGCCCTTGTTGCACATTCTGGTTCCTTCACTGTCTTTTCCATTAAACCAGCCAACACTCTGCTCTTCTCTTTCCACAAAAAAGCAGCTGGAGAGTCAGGGGAAATTCACTAGCATCTACCAGACCACAACTGGCAGGGAAGGAAAAAATATATATCTTTTTTGTCAACTGCTACCTGACTTCCACAGGGAAGTTAGAAACAGCCTGGTTTGCTCAATAAAGCCTCTCTTTTTACCTTCAAACCAGAGAAGGAACTGGCTTTGCAAGATAACAGGTGACCAAAAAGGCTGGTCCTGAAATCATTGTTATGCTGCAAAATGTTTGAAGAGGGCCATTAAACACGCTATCCTCATTTGTGACAACAAAGAAGAACAAGGGGTGCTCTTATCATGAAGGATGATAATTTGGTCGGCTGAATTGGTTCTGCTTCTGTTCAGTTCAAAGTATCTCAGTTAAGTGATGAAGAGCAAGGTATTATTTATTCATTGCTTGCATTTGTTTTTTTTTAAGTAAGATATTTTGTAGCTGGGACTTTGATGAACATACAGGATGAATGAAACCAGAGGGTATGCAAGTATTTCACCACTCCCATGCTTCAATTACTGTGCTTTTTAATGTATTGTTTAGCTGAAGCATTTACACCTTATTCACCATCTGGAAAGGCTCTTAGTGTGTCTTCTGTAACAATTAATACAAAATAAGGCCATCTCGACCTGACGTTTTCCTACCTATGAAACATGATATAATAGGAAAAAAAGAATGAGGAAGGAAGAGAAAAACAAGGAATCTAGACCAACACTGTTAAAAGTCTTCTTTTGAAACAGAAAACAAATTCCTTACTTTTTCTTTCCCTGCCCATTTTAAAAACCTAACTATAAATTATGTAGTAAAATAACTCAAAAATGAAAACATTGTATTAAAACTTATCATAAATTAACCTTGTGAACCGCCCTGAGTCCTACGGGAGAAGGGCGGTATATAAGTCTAATAAAGATAAAGATAAAGATAAAACAGAAATGCAATTAAAAAATTAAAGTTAGAGAATCGCAGAAAGAAAAAAGTAGTGAATTTTAATTCTTTTCAGTGCAACAGAGTAAGAAAAACACCTCAACCTTTTGCTTTTCATTTCTAAACAGAAAACGTTAAACACGATCCTTAAGGGGTTGCTTCTTACAAATACCTTAAAGAGAGCTTTCCCCCCCTTTCAGGATCATACTGTATCACATCTATTACGCTCATAATCACCACATTAACCTTTCAAGCAAGCCTCATGCCATGCACCCATATAACAAACAATTCAGAACATATCTTGGCAAAAGACGGGCTGCTTCATCTGTTTTGGTTGGAAAAAAATATTTGTCCAAGCCCAGTTCTGCTTTACCCACCACTGGCATTTATACCTTCAGAACAAAGATTAGGAGAAACTCAAAAATATTACCATAGACAGGTGGCAACTTCTGCTGATGTGCAAACTCCAGGAGAACTTGAAAATAAAAGTGTACAGCAATAGGCAAAGCCAGTATGTTAAAGAAAGGCCAACTCAAAGAGAAGTAAGATAGGGGTGCATCTTGGCTCACAGGCTCTTTAATGTGTACGTCCAGCCAAATTGAGGCCTTTGAACTATGGTGCTGGAGAAGACTCCTGCGAGTCCCTTGGACTGCAAGGCGATCAAACCGGTCAGTCCTAGAGGAGATCAACCCTGACTGCTCTTTAGAAGGCCAGATCCTGAAGTTGAAACTCAAATACTTTGGCTACCTAATGAGAAGGAAGGACTCACTGGAGAAGAGCCTAATGCTGGGAAAGGTTGAGGGCAAGAGAAGGGGACGACAGAGAATGAGGTGGCTGGATGGAGTCACTGAAGCAGTAGGCGTGAGCTTAAATGGACTCCAGAAGATGGTAGAGGACAGGAAGGCCTGGAGGAACATTGTTCATGGGGTCGTGATGGGTCGGACACGACTTCGCAACTAACACCACTTTTAGAACATGACAATATTTGAGTACCACCAGTGCTTAGCAAGGTGCCAAAAACTTGATGACTAAAAAAAAGGGGGGGGGTGATTTTGGGTTTTACTGATTAGATTCATTTGTTGTTATAGAAATGGCTAGTTTATAATATTATGGAAAAGTAAAAAGTTGAGGTTCAATGTTACTGCTTCCTTCTACTGCAATAGAGGAAGTTTGTTCTTTTTCCCTTCTCCCCCCTCACTTTCCCTCCTTTTTCCTCTCCACTGTGTCCTACTATTTGCTTTTGTATTTTTGTATTTTATTTCATAATCTAATAAAATATTACAAACTATAGAAAAAAAGGAAAAAAGTACCAGTTTTAATTTCTTTGGTGGCTGTGCCTTTGCTGAATCACTTTCCCTTTGCACTGACAAATGTATGATGAATTTATCCATGTTTATTAATATGCACCACTACCAGCTAGCTCAGGGGTCTTCAAAATTGGCACTTTGAAGACTTGTGGACTTCAACTCCCAGAATTCCTCAGCAATCATGGCTGGTTGAGGAATTCTGGGAGTTGAAGTCCACGGGTCTTAAAGTTGCTAAGTTTGTAGACCCCTGAGCTAGCTGGTGGCCATTCTTCCTCTCTCCCTTCTGAGTTCTTTCCGCAGTGTAGTAAGAATGCACACACACACACACACACCACAAACACAATCCCTTCCCTGTACCCTTAAAAACACAGGAATCAAGTGCGAAGCAAGAAAGGCTCACAAAATAAAGAAACACATAAACTCCGGTTGTTGTTGTTTTTTCTTTAATAAGCTGCCTCAGGCTTGTCACGTGTCACAATGTTGCAATCCGGACTGAAAGGCTGGGCAATTGCAAAAAGCTTTAGCTTTAAATTAAGCCTGTTTACCTTCAAGGGAAACTTTCTAAAAGCCATAGACAGAGTCAATTAAAGGGGGTAAAACTAATTACATTTGTTTAAAGGGATTAAAGCTTCCCCTTGAAAAAGCCCTGATTTAGGATACATGAAAGCTTTTAGAAGGCCGCAGGATCCAACCATGGAATCTGAAACCGCTGTGTCAGCCTGGACGCCCTTATGGTCCTAAAAGATCATAATCTCCCTTTGCCTTTTCTGGATAGGGACACATACTTCTCAAATTCCTAAGTTACCACCACATATAAAATTTACTCTCCAAGATGTTCTCTGGGGTTTACATGGAACCCAGACATATCTTTTGAGAGTAAGAGTACTATAATATCTGAGACTGAGGTGCTTTGCTTAGTAGTAACATGCCCTTATCTTGTTTTTAATCACATAAACGACAATCAGGGAAATCAAGAGAAGTGCTGCCAGTGCTCTGTTGGCGATCCATGTACTAAGCAATAAACTAAAGTTTTAATAAAGGAGATTATTTGTTGCTCAGGGTTGAAATGAAGCGTCCTTGTTGCTCTCTGAGCTTGTTTTCTTGCAGACGTTACGTTACCCAAATTAGGTATCATCAGTAGTAAGCCCCATTCTTTAGTAGCAATGATGATGTTACCTAGTTTGGGTAATGAAACATCTTCAAGATTAAAGATTAAAGTTTTAATAAAGGAGATTATTTGTTGCTCAGGGTTGAGAGCAACAAGGACCCCTCAAACTAAAGTTTATAAATCAGAAAAACTGGATTTACACAGTTGCTAAGCCATAATCCCTGGTTTTCAAAATATACCAGTTAACTTTTTGTAACAGACTGCCAAAACCAAGGAAGGTACATGGTGTTCCACCCATTTTATTCTATCTACAAAAATCTCCAGATCTCTTTTTTTTCTACGACGGCCCAGCCCATCTACCTTGGGGTACAGCAGGCAAGAAGCTGGGTTTCAGCTGGCCAAATCCACTACAGTTTTGGTGCCGATTTGTCCACTCTTGCTTTAATACAAGATTGTGCGAAAATGGGAATGGAAGGCATCTGCCCCTAAGGTGTGTTCTGTTCACTTTGACCTGCTTGAAGTGAAGAAATGGTTAGATCTGGAGAAGTAGACCAGACAGGTTTGACGGATCACTTGCAACTCATCCCTCGGAATGAAAGATCAGTGATTGTCATCCGAGGGATTTTTTTCCCCCTCTTCAAACTAGTTCCTATTATTTTATACTTGTATTTCTGTTGACCTTCCCTCAGAAAGGAAAGACACTAAGAATAACAATCCCTGCAACTTAGATCTAGCTGAAGTCAACTGGATGTCTTATCTGGACACCAGAAATCTCTTACCTTCTATAGAGGTAAGCATAAAGGTCTATATTTCCTGGGGTAGAGAAACCGATTTTCCTATCGACTAGCTCAGTTTTTGGATTGGCACCATTCAATGAACTATCAAGGAACCCCAACCAAGTAAAATAAGAGTTGGCTGAGTGGTGCCCCTGGCTCCTGTCTCTATGCAAGGTGGTCTTTACACTTTTGCCTGCCCTGAAATGAAGAAGCAGAGACTGGCAAAGCATGGAATCCGCAGCCATACACCACCAGTGAACAAAATCTAGGGAAAGACCACCAGACTTGTTTCTTAAAACCAAGTAGAGGGCAGCCACTGCTCTAAAATTTCTACTAGAGAGAGCATCCATTGCACAGATTTGCTGCTCATTGTTTTCACCCTTGCTAAGAACACTCCATAGAAACACTATCCTTGTACCTTTTAAAGCTGGTTCCACAAAAGTGAGGAACACCCTTTTTACTAGATGTGCCTTCACATTTTCAAGTCTATTATCAAAACTCAAAGCAAATCAGAACTAAACCACAAACCATTTTCTTTCCCAAGAAAATTCTCTCCCAAGCAAGAAAATATTTCCCAAACAAGAAAATATATATATATATATATTTACTTTCCCAAAGAAATATTTTTTTTCACTTAGGGGAAAAAAATAAAAATATCTTCAGGAAGAGGAAAGCCATTTTAAATAACGTCAGATACAATCTTTCCAAAGTAAAGTCTGCAAAGTCATTAGTGGGCATTTGTAACTCTTTAACTGTCTGGCATTGAGGTCCTAATCAGATCTACCTACCATAGGCATGAAAGGTGCTTAAAAGGTGACAACTTCGAAACAATAACACGTTAATCCACACCTACTGCTGAAAGTTCTCTTAAGGGGGAATAGCTCATCCAATGTGGGAATCAGCCCCAATCCACAAGTCGGTTAGGAGTTTACAAATGTTGCTATCGGATTAAAGATGCATGCATAGAGTACCGCTTCAGACAAACAGGCTACAATATACAGCCCCTTCGAGTGCTTTTAAGTAGAAAGGTACGACGCTTGAGCGAGGCGAATTTTATTTAAAACTGTCCATGGTTTCCTTTAAAAGCGCTCTGGAATCTTTCAGAAAGAAGAACGGTAGAGCCCTCAAATTAAACTCAGGAATAATAATAAGGAATGCAGGGTCCCAAATTCTTCCCCTAATCCGTTTGGAGGGGAAAGAGGCGGCGCAGCCCCGGGTCTCCGGCCTAGCAATGCAACGCTCGTCCCCTTTCAAGCCAACCTCCGCTGCGGGGAAAGCGTCCCCTTGCACGCTGCCGCCCCTGGCAATCTGCTCTGGGGCGATCCTTCCATGCAAGACCCATCGGACCCAGCTTCCCACCACCACCACCCCGGGGCTCTTAGCACCCCCTCCTCCATCTGCACCCTTCCTCCTCCTCCTCCTCCGCAGCCACTGCCTTCGCCAAGGGAAGGCGCTAGCTAGGGCAGCCATGTTGCAGCCGTGCAAGGAAAGCGAGCTCGCCCGCGCGCGCTTGCCCGCCGGCTTTGCCCAAGCCCCCTTCCACGGGGGAACTTTCGGGGAACTTTCCGCCTCTTGCAGAGGGAGACGGGGTGCTGCCAAGAGGCCGTGGCGAGCGCCCGACTTTGCACGGGGTCCTTCCCCTTTTCCTTGCCCCAGGGGGCCGGGCGCCAGGAGAGACGACGTGGGTGTTGCAAGCTAGAGAAGGGGGGGGCAGGGGGAAGGAGGGGGGCATACAAGGGGGGGGCTGGTCTGGGAACCCCGGGCCATCTTGCCCATTTGCAGAGGGGGAAAAAAGAGTGGAGGGGGGGTCAGGAAGCGCTTTGAAGGGCCGCTCGCCTGCGCAGACGGCGAAGAGCAGCGGGCGACGCGCGCGAGCGCCTCTCTCGCGCTAAGAGTCTGGCTCCGCCTCTCGCCCGAATTCTACAATCGGCGTCTTTGCCCAGGTCTGGCCCGAGCTTTCTATTGGCCCAGGCGCGCGTCATTCTAGGCCCGGACTTTCCTCGCGCTTCCCATTCATGCAGTTTGGTTGAGTGTTGGTGTATTTTACTGTTTGCAATAAAGAAGGGGGATTATTATTATTTTTTTTTAAAAAAAAAAAGAATCAGGGTTGTTGGGTGTTTTTTTTTTGCCGCCGCCGCTGCTGCTGCAATTTCACTCGTGCTGCTTTTATACAGTTTTGCAAAGAAAAAGACTTTCTGTTTTTGTTTTGTTTGTTTGTTTTTTAAAATCCAACCGACCAACCAAAATCGGGCCTTTTTTTAAAAAAAGCGGGTTTGTTTCGCGCGCGGTGCTTTGATTTTTTTTCCTCCCCCCCCTTCATCTTTTTTGCATTTGTTTCGAGGGGAGGGCGGCCGCCTTTCCCTCCTCCTCCCCCTTTGCAAAAATCCGCATCTCTTTCGGGTTTGCAACCAACTGTTAAAAGGCTCAACTATGCCCAAAAGAAAGGTAAGCAAACGAACATGGTGGTGGGGGGGCAACGGACCGAGGAAGGGAGACGCGTGAGAAGACCCCTTTGCGCGGGGAGAAAGGGGGGGGGGAAAGATGGCTTGACTTGCGCGCGCGCGCGCGCTGCTGCTTCTGTGTGCTGTGTGTATGTGTGTGCGTGCGGTTTCGTGCAAGCGTTTTCCAGGCGGCTGGCTGGTGCCGTGGCAAGCGGCGCTGGAAGGCAGGGAGAGCGCTTCGCAGCCTCGATCGCCACCAGCCCAAAGCCGGGCAGAGTGGAGTTTAGTTGTGGTGGTGGAGGGGGGGGTGTTTGTTTGCCAGACGAAGCCTGCTCGGTGCGTCTCCATGCTGGATTGCAAACAGCCATAGTGCCGCTGCTGACCGCAGGCTCGGCTGGCGCTCCTCCTCCTCCTCCTCCTCCTCCGCCACCAAAATGCAAAAGCCTTGCTGAGCCCCCACACCCACACACCCCCGAGCTGTCTTTAGGCCGTCGGAAGGGCGTTTGGACGGGGTTTGGACCGAGGCTTCCCCCGATCGGGGTCTCTGGCTCTCCTGCGATTGCCTTTGTTCTTTTTATTTCCTCCCTCCCTCCGTGTTCCTTCCTCCTACTTGTCATACCAGATGGTGGTGCAGTGGCGAGGCGGAGCCGGTAGGGGGCGCAGAGCTTTGCCATTGCCCTCCGTGGTGGAAGTGGGGGGGGGGGGAAGAGATGTGGCAAGAGATTTCCGAAGCCCCAGATCGATGCAACTTTAGCAAAGAGGCGTCTCTCTTATTTTATTATTTTATTTTATTTGAATTCCATTGATATCCCGCCCTTCTCCGAAGACTCAGGGCGGCTTACAAGCTTAGCAGTATTTATTTTATTTTTTTATTTTAATTCCATTTATATCCCGCCCTTCTCCGAAGACTCAGGGCGGCTTACAAGCTTAGCTTCCCCCCCCCCGCGCGCACTTTCTTTTGCTCCTCTTTTTATTTTTATTTTTTTCATTTATTCTTTTGCAAATCCGCTACTTGAGATTTTACCCCTCGGGGTTCCCTTTTTGGAAGTGCAGCTACATAAGGAGCGTGGGGGGAGGGGGGGGAAAGAAAGCATGCAATAAAAATGGGGCGGGGGGTTGGTGTCTCGGATTGTGCAGTTGTAGTTTAGCAAACGAGCCTGCCGATGTATGTACCCACCTCCCCGGGAAGGAGGGAAGAAGCTAAGCCAGACGCTTTTAAAATGCTCCACGCCCTTTGCAGGTCGTTTGCAAACGACCTTGTTCTTGCAGGTTATTTGGCGGGAATTTTTTTTTTCCTCCGTTTTTTTTTAAAAAATTTGGGACGCGATGACGTTAAGCAAAACGGACCTGCCCAAGGCATTCTGGGATGTGTAGTCCGGGAGTTTGGAAGAGAGTTCAAACCATGTAAAAATAAAGCCTCCGGACTATTAAAATTTGCAGCTGTTGGCAGAAGAATCTGATCAGTTCCCCATTTTTTTTTAAAAAAAAATGTGTCCTATGCTATATTTTATTGGGATTTTTTTTCCGGAAACGTAGAGGGAAAGTTAGAAGGCTTGATGTAGAATTGACAAAGTCCAGAGGGAAATTAATTCCTACTGAAGTTTTCTTGCACTCCTGTATGTGTAAACCTAGTTGCCCGCTCGGTTAATTCTTTTATCATTTGCCTCCACAAATCAGAACTCTGTAGATAGTTTTGATTGATCCCAATAAAGCCTTTTTTTTGCGTTTTATATTAAAAATGTCTGCTGTCTCCTATTTACTAGACCATTTATGTTAGTCACATTGGAACAACAGTAGTTTATATTGTGCTTGTTTCTTTTTAAAACTAGGCTGCAGCTGAAGGTGAAATAAAGGAGGAGGTAAGTTTCTTTACACACACACACACACACACATTCAGTTGTCAAGATGAAGTGAGTCTTCAAAGGAGTTGGGAAAAGCTAAGCTGAACATGCTGCTCTGCAGCACAAGGGCTGACATGCAATGTGAGCATGTGGTAGGATTTTAAATCTACATGGCAAGGATATGTTGGAAGATTGACTTTGCCAAGAATTTGCAAACTGAGCAGTGCACACACAATTTATATGCAGAGTGGCATGCAGAATTCTTAATGCATGCAATAAAAAAAATCTGCGCAGTTGGACTTGCTTAAAAGAGAAAAACAGTAAGAATGTTGGGTTCCCCCCCCCCCGTTTTCTTCATAGTATTGTCATGCTATCAGCCACAATTGGCTGCATTCAGTACATTAATCTTTTGAGCCACAGATTGTAAACCACAACGTGGCTTAGGATTCTGCCTCGGTTTAATTGTTACCAAGAAACCAGTCTTTCTGCTTGGAGAATGTGCTGCAGCCAACCTCAAGCCAATATGGCTTCTGTTCCCCTCTCTTTTCTTTTTCTCCATCTGTGGGTCTGGAAGGGAGAGAGTTCTACTTTTCAATTTAAATTGTCATTTCCCTGATGTAAAAACTATGTAGCTTTGTTTAAGTTGTGATTAGTGTGAGGAAGGGCCAGGATGACATTAGGCTTCGGGTTCAAATATTTTTTCAAACCATATTTCAGTGTCACACAGAACTGCAGTTGGTCAAAAGCTAAAATAAAACTCCACGTAAGTATTGGAGAACGGAGATACAAGTGAACCCAGGAAATGGCTAGTTCTGTTCTTGTCTTCAGATCACTTTGGATTCCTGGCAACTACACAGAACACTCCCTGCAGTTTTCTTGGCAACAATTGTGGAAGTGGTTGGCCCTTGCCTTCTCACTGTTAAGATTCTAACAATCACTCTGTTGGCTTTGGCCTAAAGTGGGACTAGAACTCATGGTGTCTTGGTGTTTTCGTTAATGCACCCAAGTGGCTCATTCTCACATTTCTGTCCAACAAAATGTGTTTAATTGGGCAGATAACAAATGCTGTTGTCCATCAGTATCATTTTTGGGTTTTTTTATGCACAACGAAGCAAACATTTTGGGAAACTGCTAACCATACTAAGTTCTACATCCTGATAAGTAGTCAGCAGATAAGCAAGAGTATCCCAGTTCGGTTTTAAGACAATCCTAGTTTAACTGACCCTAGAGTTTACTGTATTAATAAAAGTGTCAAGAGAAGAGAGTATGTAGACATAATGCTTGTTTTTGTTCCAGTCAGCTATGGTTTGCTGTGCTGTAAGAGTTGCAAACCAGCCCACAGTCTTGACATTCCTTCAATATTACATTTCACTTTTGCAAAACTGTATCCGATGCATATTTATTTGGAAGAAAACCTTAATCAATGTAATGGAATTTTCGCATTAAATTGAGTCAGTGTGGTTGCCTAAGGTATGTTTTGAATTTCTGTGAATTCTATTTTAAAGAAAACTGATGTTTGGTTTTAGTAATTTGTTCTTGTCTTTGGCAGCCAAAGAGACGATCGGCTAGACTATCTGCTGTGAGTACATGCCTCTTTAAAAAGAAAATCCATATTACATTAAAGCTGTTACAATCGATAGATCTTTCAAAATATCATTCAAGTAGCCTCCTGTGAATTATTTCCAAGTCTAAATGGAATATTTACTCTAAATAAATAGATGAAACTATTGCTTCGCCATGATAAACCACATCATGAGCTAAAGGCTTCAGTATTTTCCAAACTTGCCAGCTTCTAAATCAGGGGTCTTCAAACTTGGCCCTTTTATGACTTTTGGACTTGAACTCCCAGAATTCCTCAGCCAGCAGGGCTGGCTGAAGAATTCTAGGACTTGAAGTCCACAAGTCATAAAAGAGCCAAGTTTGAAGACCCCTGTTCTAAATAGATGGACTTCACATCTCCCAGAATTCTGAGCCAGCATGGCTAAGCCAGCTAAGAATTCTGGGAATTGAAGTCCATAGAACTTGAAGTTGCCATGGTTAAGAAACACTGATCTATATCCTTGTTCTTTTTGTAACCATACATATCTGTTTTACTTCGCCAATTATAATAGGGGGGAAATTATTTCAGTGATTATAGCTACCCATCTCAAATACATGGTCTTTTGTAGATTGCAACACCTGAAAGAAATATTTTTTTAAAAAAAAAATCAGATCCAAAATAGAAATCATGCCCAAAAACAACCTATGCACTGGAATAAATGTTCCCGGAGTCAGTGGTGGTTTATGAAATACATCTGTCACTTTATTTTAAGGCTACCTTTGTAATCCTAAGGGCCAGAAACGTCAGACATTTTAAAAGGGACCGAAGAGGTTTGAGACTGTTACAGCAAATTGAACAAACAGGAACTCTGTGTTTATTTTACAGCATATCTATCTGCTTTTCTTACAGAAGCCTGCTCCACCCAAACCAGAGCCCAAACCGAAAAAGGCAGCACCGAAGGTAAATAAATGACATCTTTGTGTGTCCAGAATGCCTCAATTTAGAATGCCTCAATGTTAGAATAGACTTAAAGAAGGTTGTATGAATGACATGATATAGATCAGAGGTCCTCAACCTTTTGGGCACCAGGGACCGGTTCCGTGGAGAGATTTTTTTTTCCGCCGACAGGAAGGGCGTCCTGGTTTCATGTACTGCCTGCATCCCGCGGATGAGGCTTTGCTTGTTTGCATGGACCGGTTTCTGGCATGCCGCAGCCCGGTACCAGTCAGGACTCCTGATATAGATGATGATGATAACGACAAAATATAATATTTACTTTTACTAGGGGGGAAATATATTTGGAGAGGTTGCATTAGGGGCTTTTGATTATATGGAGGTGAGATTCCCATCTTATTTAGTCAATTGCTTACTTTGAGAGCACGGTTTTAATTGTACGGCCAAGGAACTGAGTAGCTAAGACGTATCTAAAAGGGGGGGGGGGGAAGGATGAGCAACTGTGTTGCTCTCTTAGGTGTGCAGAGTTGAAAGAGGGTAAGTGAAGAAGGGGACGACAGAGAATGAGGTGGCTGGATGGAGTCACTGAAGCAGTAGGCGTGAGCTTAAAGGGACTCCAGAAGATGGTAGAGGACGGGAAGGCCTGGAGGAACGTTGTCCATGGGGTCGCGATGGGTCGGACACGACTTCGCAGCTAACAACAACAACAAGTGAACCCTGGAGTTTTTAATGAAAATTCCTTCCCCTAAGAATCTTTGCTGTCTACCGTGACTAAGATGGTTTTATAAGGGGAACACATCCCTAGCAATCCAAAATACGGTGCCAAGGCTGTTTGAGTCTGGGATAGGCTTGGCATCCTAAAACAATCAACAAGGCGGTCGTTTTCCAGACTGTTCATCTGTGGGAGCCAAGTAAAATCTCTGGCCTGATCAGATTATATCTGAAGATGACAGATTGTCATTCACATAAGCCATGGGAAAGAAGATATATGAAGTAAAATGGAGGTAACTGAATGATACTTAGTGGTTAAACTGCAGAACTTCATTGGTAGAGGAGGGGAAGGACAGTTTTAATTCACTATCTTTAAAGGTGGCTGCTAGCTTTCAATTTAGCTTCGAGCAGGGGTCTTCAAACTCGGCCCTTTTATGACTTGTGGACTTCAACTGCCAGCATTCCTCAGCCAGGCATGGTGGCTGAGGAATTCTGGGAGTTGAAGTCCACAAGTCATAAAAGGGCCGAGTTTGAAGACCCCTGTCTTAGAGTTACTGTGAGAGGAGAACAAGGAACCTGTATTGAAAAAAATAAAAGGCCAGTAGTGACACGATAGCAGTGTTCCAATATCTAAGGGGCTGTCACAAAGCAGAGGGGGTCAATCTATTTTCCAAAGCACCTGAAGGCAAGAAATGGATGGAGACTAAGGAACGATCCAACCTAAAACTAAGAAATTCCCTGACGGTGAGAACAATTGTTCAGTGGAACGATTTGCCTCCATAAGTTGTGGGTGCCCAAACACTGGAGGTTTTCAGGAAGAGATTGGACAGTCATTTGTCTGAAATGGCATAGGATCTCCTGCTTGAGCAGGGATTCACCAGAATGCCTCCAAGGTCCCTTCCAACTCTGTTATTCAGTTACATTCATAATTTTCCTGTGAATTTATTAAAAGGGAGGAGAAAACCGTATGGAAATGTAACAAAATCTCTTAGCTAAGTCCAATGCGTTTAGAAGGGCACTTGATTTTAGCCCTGTGCTATATTGACTGGATTTTGTATGATTTTGAGCTTGGCCAGAGCTTCAATGAAAAGGCTGGATTGTAAATAAAAGTTTCAAAATTTTACTTTAATGAATCTGGTGGTGGTGGTGATGATGAAACTGAGATAAAGTTACATCAAGATTCCAGCTTAGGCATAATAGGAGGAAACTACGAGAAAGATTGTGTATATTTAATTTTACATGTATTAACTGCAGCAAGAATTGTATTTGCCCAATATTGGGAAAAATGAAAAACTTACCAATGGAAGAACTAATTGAGAAAATTTCAGATTGTGCAGAAATGGACAGACAGATTGACATTAAAGAGAAAGAAGACTCAGTGTACTTTAGAACATGGGACAATTTTTACCAATGGCTAGAAAAACGAGTTAGAGAGAAAGGAACATGATATGTACTATGTAACATTGAATGTATACTAGTAAGAAGAAGACTATTGAGCGATTAACTAACATACTGATTATGATAATATAGAAATTAACTCTTACTTATTGTTTTTTAAATACATGAACCCGGACAATATGCTGTTTGCTAAATATTTAAAATGTTATTTTAAAAACCCCTAATCTTAACCCTAACCTTACAAAAATTAATAAAATATATACAAAAAAAAGATTCTAGCTAATTCATAGAAAATAAATTTAGTCTTGCAGTTGGCATTTCCCCCCCCCCCCCCTTTAGTTTTATAGGTAAAGGTAAATGCGTGCTAGTTGTTTCCGACTCTAGGGGCTGGTGCTCATCTCCGTTTCAAAGCCGAAGAGCCAGTGCTTGTCCGAGGACGTCTCCGTGGTCATGTGGCCGGCATAACTGGACGCCAAAGGCGCACGGAACGCTGTTACCTTCCCACCGTAGTGGTCCCTATTTTTCTACTTGCATTTTTACGTGCTTTCAAACCGCTAGGTTGGCAGAAGCTGGGACGAGTAACAGGTGCTCACTCTGCTACACGGCACTCGGGATTCGACCCGCCAAACTGCCGACCTTCTGATCAACAAGCTCAGCGTCCTAACCCACTGAGCCACCGCGTCCCTTAGGTTTATATATGTACATTATTACTTGCAGCATGCAATGTATCCTGGAAACTCAGATTGACAATGTTTACAAATGGTCATTCTACATAGGTTACAATGTACGATGGAAATGAGTTAAAGTCAGGCCAGGCTTTAGCTAAACATTTTATCTATTTTCTTTTGTTTTGGGCTAGCTAAGAAAAAATAAATAAACCTTTCTTTATCCAATCAAAGAGATATATTCAGTCTGCATAAGCCAACGCTGCAGAGAAAGTAGCTGGGAATCCTGGCATAGGAAACCTCTGTACAGTTTGGATGCATTTTGTTTTTATCAGCCTTTTTAATTGCATTAACATAAACACTGATCTCAAGGTTTTGTTCTCCCCGCATGGCATCCAAATGTGATTAATCTTGTGCTGAAAGCACGGATAAAAGATTTCTTCAATCATTAGTATACGCTTTATTATTTGAGACGGTGATTTTTAGTAGTGTCCATACACCTCAGGATGAGATTGCCAATACCTCCTTTTTTTAAAAAAGATAAAAAATATGAAAGATAATATGCGCCGGTAGAAAAGTAGCAGTCCTGAAAGGGTTATAAATACAAGGATTTGTCAAAAAAAAAGAGTTACTTTTTCATCAGTAGTAACTGTGAACGGTTGATAAATGAGGCACTCGCTAAACAAGGACTAACTGTACTGCTTTACCCTCAACAAATAAAGATACTAATCTTATATTTGAGTGCCAGTTTTAGGCCGTGGATTGGTGACCCAAGTGAGACAATGTGTGCATATGATTCCCTCTAACAGAGAGAAAAAGGTGGGAATGATAAGAAAGAAGACAAAAAGGTAACAAAAGGGAAGAAGGGAGCCAAAGGGAAAGATGAAACTAAGCAAGAAGATGCTAAAGAAGAAAACCACTCTGAGAATGGAGATACCAAAACTAACGAGGTACGATATATCCCGCCGTCCCGAGAATCGTTTTCAAATACATAGGGCAGGGATCCTCAAACCTGGCCACTTTTTTTTTTATATTTTAATTCCATTTATATCCCGCCCTTCTCCGAAGACTCAGGGCGGCTTACAAGCTTAGCAGTAGCCTTCATTCTATGTATATGCCTGCTTATTAGGGATTTCGGGGGCCCCCAAGCGGCATTATTACAAAGTCAGCTTAATTGCCCCCAACAATCTGGGTCCTCATTTTACCTACCTCGGAAGGATGGAAGGCTGAGTCAACCTTGAGCCTGGTGGGACGCGAACCTGCACTAATTGCAGGCAGCTGGTGTTACTTAAGGAGTCATCAGCCCACTGCTCCACCAGTTCATGGCTGGCTGGGGAATTCTGGGAGTTGGAGTCCACGAGTCTTAAAGTGGCCAAGTTTGAGGACCTCCTGACATAGGGAATTGGGAAACTCCACTCAACAGTTTCCGCTTTGTATCCAATCCTTATACACGTAGTCCTTGGCTTAACACCACAATTGAGACTAGAATTTCCATTGCTAAAATGAGGAAAGTTGTTAAGTGAGTCAGGCTCAAGTTGTACGACTGTTTTGATATGGTTGTTAAGCAGATCGCTGCAGTGAACCACGCAGTCGTTAAGGAAACTTGTCGTTTTAACTTTTACATCTCGTTTTTAGCTTAGCTTCTCCCTAAAACAAGCATGGAGGAGGCTGGCGCGCACACACACCCTCCCTCCCTCCCAGATAATAGTTATTTAGGAAAAGCAGTTCAGGAGAAAGGAAAGGCATGCACTGCAGGGAAAAATTAGTCTCCAGTGCCAGAAAGCTGGCCATTTTAGTTCATTTATTTGCCTGTTTTCTTTTTTTTCCTCAGCCAACATGCAAATATTTCACTCTCTCTCTTTCGCTCTCCCTCTCTGTTCTTCTATGTAGCACATTATTTGTTTTTTATTTTATCCAAACTGCCAGCAATATTTATGTACGTGTGCAGGTTCCTATTGGGCAAAAATGTGTTTTTAAAAGGGATGTCTTTTTTCTTTAAATTCAGCAGCTGCCTTCTGCGTATAATGGGAGAGGGTAGCCATACATGGAAGCTGTGCCATGCCATGCTTTCAAGATGGCTTCCTTACAGACTGATGGGCATTGTGCCCATAGGAGTTCAGAGTTAGGGGGGAAAAATACGGTTTGGTGCCAGAGTTAGCTGATAAGCGAAACCTGGGAGTCTGCTTCTGCTGTCGTGTGCAAGGATGGAAGTGGGTAAAGTGTGCAGGATTCATTGTTTCTGGGACTGAGCTACGGTTACAGCCAGCGTCCTCTGCAATGGATTCTCTTCCTAGCCTAATTCAATTTCTGTTTCTCTCCAACACTAACAGGCACCAGCTGCTGAAGTATCTGATGACAAGGAAGCCAAGTCCGAGTAACAGATTTAGCCCTCTTCATTTCCATCATTCGGTATTCGTACCTCCATACTGTATTGTTAAGAGAGGAATATTTTTATCAACTATTTTATAAATGCAGGTTTTTTTAGCATGAATTTAATCATGGAACGTCTTCATCTCGGTTACTTGGACTTCAAAACCAACCAACCAACCAACCACAACAAAAAATCATTGTTTTTAAAATTTTGTGATTGTCATAGTTTGTATGGTACCCAGAAAGAATCAGTGGTGGTAGCTATTGACTTCTATCAGTATATAATCCCTTTGTGTGTCAGTCATACGGAATTCAGATTTTAATTTTACCCTTGTTACGTGTTGTATGGTTTCTTAACGTGGGGAGGTCTAAAAAAAAAAACAACACACACACACACACACACACAAAAACCACAATTGTGTCAGACATTCCGGTGGTTCTGTGACTTGCTTTTATAAAGAAGGTGAGATATTTTCATGAAAAAAATCTTAAGAAGCTGGAAACTTGTTGTATCCCAAATGTAGTTTTATTTTGTCACATTTTGGAGAATAATATTAAAATATGTAATCATCTTTTTAAATGAAATACAAAAAAAAACCTTTTAAAAAAGAGAAGGACAGGTTTGACTGAATATACCCACTGTTAGGAATTTTGCTGGATTTATCTTAATAAAATGTCTCCTCGAAAGATTCGTGATTTTGGGCTGCGTTATGTTATAGACCAGGGGTGTCAAACTCAATTTCATTGAGGGCCGCATCAGCATTGCGGTTGCCCTCAGGGGGCCGGGTGGGTGTGGCCTGGGTGGGCATGGCCTACTGGGTGGGCGTGGCTAGAGTGTGTATGGCCTACTGGGTGGGCGTGGCCAGCTCTACAGCGTTCGCATCAAGGGTGCCTATGGGGGCCTGGGCAGGAGTGGGGCAGATCTGAGGGTCTCTGGCAGAAGGAGGGTCTCTGGGCCAGGGCCAAGGCAGTGGGGGCCGTTCCCTCACTGTTTCCAGGATGGCTTCGCGGGCCGCATGAAACCCCTTCGGGGGCTGGATCCGGCCCCTGGGCCTTGTGTTTCACATGTCTGTTATAGACATATTTTCTGCCTTTGAGGCTCTCTTCTTCCTGTCCCTTGGGCAGGGAAAGGCGATATACTTAACTGGGATTGCATTTCATGTTACTGGGGATTTGATCTTTGGTTCTGCATTTTCTTTAAAAAGAAGAAAGAGGCCCAAGTTGTGTTTAATATCCTGGCAAAACATGGTTTCCCAGCTACCCTGCTCTGAGCCTGGCTATTCCTTTGCTCCATCACTATCACAGATCCGAATTTCGGTACAGACTATTGCCAACCAATAGCATTTCCCTGCAAACTGAGGAGCAGGAGAGAGAGAAGAGATGCAGTATGTATGTGGAGAAGCCCTCGCCATTCCTGGTTCATTTGAGATGGTGAGAAATGGGGAGGGGTTGATAGCTCATTCACAAAAATAGTTGCCGTGATGATTTCGGCATTCACAAAACATGGCTGTACTAAATGGCAATCTTAGGTGCTTTGAGACTGCTGCTAAGGATTAGCCACCCAGAGGCCCTGGTGATGCAGTGCAGTATCGCAGGCAAACTGCCCACAGCCTGGAGTTCAATCCTGACAGGGCTTGAAGTTGACTCAGCCTTCCACCCTTTCCAGGTCGGTAAAATGAGGGCCCAAATTGTTAGGCTGAGTCTGTAAACCACTCGGGGCTGTAAAGCACGGGCGGGGGGGGGGGGGTAAGTCTAAGCACTATTGCTATGAGGAGGCAGTCTTGTAGGGAAAGTCAGCGCCAGGCCTCGTTTTGAAGGTTAAAAAGAGCTTTTAACAGGTGAGCTGTGGAACCTGGTGGTCTCTAAGGAAGCCACCATCGGGCAGCTTTGTATCCTCCAGACGGAAACCGTTCCATTTTTATTTGGAAAGGATTATCTGCAAGTTAAGTGAGGAAGCATAAGGAATCCACAACACCATATTTGCAAAAGTACAGTGAAAGCCCAAGATGTTAAATTAGTGCTTCTCAATCTTGGTAAACTTCAAGATGCGTGGACTTCAGTTCTCAGAATTCCTCAGGCAATTCCCTCAGCTGGGAATTCTGGAACTTGAAGTCCACACTTCTTCAAGTTACCAAGATTGAGAAACACTTTTATCTTAAATGTCTCTTGCGAGTCCCTTGGACTGCAAGGCGTTCAAACCGGTCAGTCCTAGAGGAGATCAACCCTGACTGCTCTTTAGAAGGCCAGATCCTGATCAAATACTTTGGCCACCTAATGAGAAGGAAGGACTCACTAGAGAAGAGCCTAATGCTGGGAAAGGTTGAGGGCAAGAGAAGAAGAAGGGGACAACAGAGAATGAGGTGGCTGGATGGAGTCAGTGAAGCAGTAGGTGTGAACCTAAATGGACTCCAGAAGATGGTAGAGGACAGGAAGGCCTGGAGGAGTCACGATGGGTCGGACACAACTTCGCAACTAACATCTTAAATGTAGGCAGAGTTTTATGAGCAGGCCTATAGATCATTCTGAACACTGAATTCTGAAAAAGAGTAAGAAGATCTATACAACTGCGTTTCAGCCACTCAAGATTACTACTCTTCCAGTGTTGTTTCCTGTCTTGCTATTCAAACATAATTTCAAAGTTCATAAGAAAGTTACTTTGTTTTCTTAACAGTTTCAAATATTTGGTTGATTATAGATTTAAACCAGAAACGCATATGCTTGCTTGACAGTGTCTATAATAAATAACAGTTGGCTGGATCAGTATGTCACACAAAGCCAAAATCAAACTCATCTTAAAAGATACAGTAAGGCTGTGTCGTTCTTAAGGTGACCCACTAAACATACTACATTACTGACCTACTGATTTTGTTCTAAATGTAAACACTGTATCATTACTATTGCAAATATTTAAAATCCAGCTAATAATTCCAGATGGCCACCATATTGCGCTTTCCAGCACATTATTTGAAATATTGGGATTTCCAGCTCATTCTGACACGCACTAAAATGATGTAAAAACTTTACTCACGGCTGCCCAATGCCAGCTGTAATGAATCTAGGAAAAAGGAAAACAAAAGGATGTTTATATGGCAAATAGAACAGGTTAATTTTAGCTATGGCTGATTTTCTTGTATTATATGTCTCACTGATGCTACCTAAAGCTGATCAAACTTAATGGCCTTTAAGAATATTCATAAATGCTTTAAACGGTTTTTTAAAAGATGTGTAGCAAATCATTTTATAAAGCAGAGGGAATGGTGGGACAGTGAAAAACTCAAATTAGCAAAAATCTCAGTGGCTACAAAGCTGGAGGTGACAAGACCTGGAATTCATAGTTAACTGTGACCTATAAAGGCAGTTTGAATAAGACAAGAATTAGAAGAACAGGGTATTGACTTACCATGGTGGCCATATCTGCAAATCCATACGAGATACAGAAAAAGATGTTTAAACATCTGGATTTTATATAAAGTACACGGAATTTGACCAGATACTACTGACAGCAGATGAAAAATCGATGAAGAAACTTTATAAATATATGTTAAGTTTAAAGGTGGAAAGAGGAACAAGTTAAAAGAAACAATGATCAACATGGGCAAAGAATTTTGGACGTAACAGAACTGGAATTCGGCACATCTAAAAGACAGTTGTTGAAAGCTGCTTTCAAAGATGGGCCCTCGCATCAACAGCCCTGCGAATGAATAGATAGGATGAGCAACCCATTAGATCAGTGGCATGCATAAAATGGCATGCTATGCTTAAGGACCAGTTTACCTCTCTTTTTTTTAACGCTAAATAATCAGATTTATTCCAAACATTCCTGCCATCTGTTTCTGAGTGGGCAGCAGCTGCCTCTAAAAAAGCAATAGATAACTACCCCTCCCCCCTCTCCCCCCCCCAACACCAGCGTTTTCGATGGCCATAAGACAGACAATTTTGAATGCTGCTGACAAGCGGGATAGATTTTTTTTTTTAAAAAAAAGTATATTGATAAAACGCAATTGCTCGCGATTGCCAACTTTTTAAATTTGGAAAATTATAATGTTTGGAACAATTTAGACTCTGCATAAGAGCAGATGTTTGCATATTTTGGGTCCGTCTACTTTGTAACAAAACCATTTTTTTTCCAATTTGCATGGCACTCCTTGGTATTATTGTGCTTATGTACTGCCAATGCTCTGCCTGCAAATCGCTGTTAATTTTTCACTTTTTCCTTTGGCTGCTTCGTTATGTAATCATACGAATGCGTATTCAAAAAAGGAGGCTCCCTCTTTGGTTTCTAATGAATTGGGCGTAGCATAGCAGCCATCACTCTTATCTTATTCAACAATCTATTATAATGGAGCGTCATGCAGTGTGAATAAAAAAATGGTGACGGTGGCTTCTCTGCTCAGCCCCCCCCCCATCCCCCAGAGTCACTTATAGGGCATTAAAAATTTAATAAATAAAAAAAACAGATATCATTCTAAGTCTGAAGAATTGTTTTTCCAAAGCTGTTATCTGTTGATGAAGATTTTGAAGGCCCTGTGCGGTAAGACATTTGATTCAAGATCAAATACCCGGGAAATAAGTTATTCAACGCCATTAGGGGGGCAATGGGACAGGGTAGGTACTGGTTTTCACTGGTCCTTCCTTCCTTCTCTTAGATATGTGGTATGGGCAGGGCAGGCAGACTCCTGCGAGTCCCTTGGACTGCAAGGCGATCAAACCGGTCAGTCCTAGAGGAGATCAACCCTGATTGCTCTTTAGAAGGCCAGATCCTGAAGCTAAAACTCAAATACTTTGGCCACCTAATGAGAAGGAAGGACTCACTGGAGAAGAGCCTCATGCTGGGAAAGGCTGAGGGCAAGAGAAGAAGGGGACAACAGAGAAGGAGGTGGCTGGATGGAGTCAATGAAGCAGTAGGCGTGAGCTATGGACTCCAGAAGATGGTAGAGGACAGGAAGGCCTGGAGAAAGGTTGTCCATAGGGTCCCGATGGGTTGGACACAACTTCGCAACTAACAACAACATGGGCAGGGTGGGAGAAATTGAGCCAGAAGCTCATAATTTGGTCTCAGGGCTTGATGTTCTCACCCATTTTCTTTGAACGTCTACCTGAAGACATCTACAGGTAGTTCTTAACTTACAACCACAATTGAGCCCAAAATTTCTGTGGTTAAGCGAGACATTTGCTAAGCGCGTTTGGTACCTTTTTACGACTATCACAGTTGTTAAGTGAATCACTGCAGCTGATAAGTTAGTAACTCGGTTGTTAAGTGAATCTGGCTCCCCCATTGTCTTTACTTGTCAGAAAGTCGCAAAAGGGGACCGCGTGACCCCCCCCCCCGGGACATGGGGATGGTCGTAAGTAATGAACCAGTTACCAAGTGTCTGAATTTTGATCACATGATCCTGGGGTTGCTGCCAAGGTTGTAACTGTGAAAAATGGTCATAAGTCACTTTGTTAAGTGAGTTTTGTCTCATTTCACGACTTTCCTTGCCACAGTCGCGAAGTGAATCACTGTAGTTGTTAAGTTAGTAACATGGTTGTTAAGTAAATCTGCCTTCCCCATTGACTTTGCTTGTCAGAAGGTCGCAAAAGGGGATCACGTGATCCTGGGATGCAGCGACCGTCATAAGTATGAGTCAGTTGCCAAGAGTCTGAATTTTGATCACGTGACCAATGGGGCTGCTGCAACGATCATATCAAAAACAGACATCATTCACTTTTTTTCAGTGCCGTTGTAACTTTGAATGATCACTAAATGAGCTGTTGTAAATCGAGGACTACCTGTTAGGCAGAAGCTCTTTCATATTCCACTGCTTGAAAATAGCACAGTATGCCTTGGGTTGAAGATGTAATTTATAAACCCAAGGAACTAATTTGTTCGTTATTCTTTATCCTGCTATTCTTTAGGCAACTGCCTTGTTTCAGGAGGCAAAGCATAAAAATAAAACCCTAACCCTTTGTAGACATAATGATATTTCATACTTGTCTCCATGCTATTCAGTAACTGACTACTATTCTCCTTAATCAATATATTATTGAATAGGGAAGATTGCAAGCATTGCTAATTTATACAACCATAGTAACTTCTTTATTTCGCTTTTGATTAACTGTTGCCTATAAAGTTGGAAAAAAGGCTTTGGTTTAAAGGTTAAACAATGGGCAATATATTTAAAAAGCATCTTTGCATTTGAAAAGGCAGATTAAACTCTAATACAACAACGAGAGTTCAATCTTCTTTTATTTATCAGCTGCCATAACTCAGAGAAAGGCTAAAAAAAATAATAAGGCAGCGGGTGGATTGATATTTGGTTTTGGTTTGAGTTATAAATATGCAATTTCTTCTTGGGGAAGAAAAAGTACTACACACGGAAGTTAAAGATGAGTAAAAACTGAATCTGGCCTGCGTTCAAATATCCACATCTTTCTTGAATGACAGAGCAATGTTTTAAAGATACCGCAGATAGAAGACTGTTTCTAGGATTTCTATGGAATATGGAAATCTTAATATATAAACCTGTTAAAAAGTCTTTCCATAAGCTTCTAATTTCCCATCACTAATCTTCAAAACAAACAATCGGGCATATTTATATCAGTGGGTTAGGACGCTGAGCCTGTCGATCAGAAGGTCGGCAGTTTGGCGGGTTGAATCCCGAGTGCCGCGTAGCAGAGTGAGCGCCTGTTACTCGTCCCAGCTTCTGCCAACCTAGCAGTTCGAAAGCACGACAAAATGCAAGTAGAAAAATAGGGACCGCTACGGTGGGAAGGTAACAGCGTTCCGTGCGCCTTTGGCGTCTAGTCATGCCGGCCACATGACCACGGAGACGTCCTCGGACAAGCGCTGGCTCTTCGGCTTTGAAACGGAGATGAGCACCGGCCCCTAGAGTTGGAAACGACTAGCACACATGTGCGTGGGAACCTTTACCTTTTAATATGTGATTAACTGAACATGAAACATACTTATAAATATATTAAACTGAGTCATCTATGAAATACACAGAGAGCATGGGATTCACTGAAGATTTCACAAATGTGAAGTAGCAAGACTAGGACCCCATAAACAATACAGTACGTACAATTTCAAGCAACAGATTATACAGTAATCATGAAAAACATTGATTCCTTATGAATATTTTTCCAGTGGATTTAAAAATACTGGCTCAGTGCTTGTTCTCAAGTACAAAATATCCCCAAAGAAATCAAAGAGTCCTGCTGTAATCTCCCAAATAAAGAAAAATAGGACGTTGAGAATATCAGGAAACCTTTTTCCTAATGTTCTGTTTTCTGTACAGACAGGAGAAAAATTTTCAAACATTACCTGCACACGTTAATAGCACCTTTTGTTATACAGGGGTATAACAAGGGAAAAAAAATATTTGGAATTTGCTGATCACGAAAAGTAGTTTTCGTCACTTATTTCTTGTGTGATTTAACCTACTATTTAATAGGAAAAAAAGCTCCAGAAGAGTTTAAGAAGCAAACTGCCAGCAAATTTACCTATTTAAAAGAGATAGCATAAAAGGAAGAATATTGGAGAAGGAAGAGAAAAGCAGCCGATGATACACAGTGGATAACAAACATCTCAGTCACTTAAGAAGGCAAAGAGCCACAGATACTAGCTAAGTTTCTATTGGTCCTGCTGTTTTCAGCTCCTCTTCTGCTGAACTTCATCTGCTAGGTATACCATGTGCATGCTCGCCTTCCAGTCTGTGTTGACTCCTGGTGGCTGCCTGGATTAGCTCTTGCAGTTTTCTGGCAAGATTTTGTTAGTGGTTTGTCCTTGTCTGATTCTTAGGGCTGAGAAACGGGAACTGGTTTCATGCCCAAAGTGGGACTAGGACTCACAGTTTCCTGAGTCTACATCAAACTGGATCTCACTAGTCATTAAAAATACTGGAACTTAGACTTACACACATCCTGAATTCAAAATGGATCTATGTCGAACTACCCACAGGAAATGAAATTATTTCAGGTGCAAAAGTGCAGAATAGGAAATATTCTTCTACATGCAATGGAAAGGTTGAAGGCCCAGTATTTGGGGTTTGATGCTTCAACACATCCATTCCTCCCATCTGAAGGAAAAACTAAAAAAAAAAAAAAAGGTCTAGCAAGTTGCAGAAACAGAATTTTAATATCTTTGTTTCCATTTCAGGCCTACGAGCTTGAACTCAACAGCTCTGTCTCTTCTACCAGAATCCTTACAGGCTTCTTCAAATATTGCTGGGATTTAGGATCTCAGGTTTTTATTCATTACAGCTTTGGCTGACAAAGAAGCTCTTACATCACCCATTTGGAAGAGAAAGAGTCTGCAGCTGCTTGCATGATAAAATGGGGAGCTGAGTTAGTACCATTATGATTTTAAAATAAAACATTGTTTTGTTCCTTCAGCGCAATTTTCTTTTTAAATTGCGAGCTTCTGGAAAAGAGAAGAAACAGAATGGAAGCAGTTTTAGGTCTGTGTTGTTGTTTTTTCCCCTGGGGGAAGGAAATAGCTCTATTACCTTGCATATATTCTAGTTATTAGAGTAAAGCTGATGGGGGGGGAGCAAAATGCAGTGTCACAGTAATGGCAGATGGCATTTTAAAAGTGGGGAGAGAAAGTGGATGGGTCAGACTAAAAGAAAAACAAAAACCATTTGTTCCATTTCTGACCTTAGATCATGCCATGGTCCTAATTAGTCCAAAAACAGTACACAATGAACCTGATGGTAAGGAACATGAATGCATTTCTCCCAACAGCTAATGCAGAGGGAGCCACAATTTATTTATTTATTTATTTGAGGATAACTGGCCTGGCATATACTGCCTCTCTTATTTGAGGCTTTCAGTTTTCATGTACATGATTTTTGTATGTCTGGAGGAGGAGGTCATTCTCAGTGTTTATTCCCAGTATTTCAGATAGCTACAGCAGGTTGACGGACGCTGTCATTTTAAGTCATATAATCGAGAGCTTCAGCATTCATATGGGAACAGCAAGCAGCGCTACAGTTTGGCATCTAAAAATGTTACTTGATCAGGGCAGAAAAATAAGAGGCATAGTTTAATCAGAAAAATGCTGCGTGCACACAGAAACAAAACAGATTTCTGAGGGTGATCTGAATTCCAAAGGTGGGAAATTAAAGGTTTACTTGATCCACCATTGTCACCATTCAATCAAGAGGGTTGCGTTCATTTTACATGAACAGAAAACGATTTTAAAGTGAACTGGAAGTGCAGTAATAAAACCTGGAGAAGAAGAAGACCGCAGAGTTTGTAAAAATTAAAAAGGAAAAAGAAAGGCGAGCTGCAATTTTGAAGAGATTGAATCGCACAAGGAACAATGGGACATACGTGCTGTAAGGTACAATCAAGACCTTCATATGGAATGGAATGTTGTAAGATTCATATAAGCGAAGCATGCTAACCTACCAGACAGAGAACAAGAAAACTGTGGTGTAGAATGGAGAAATACAAAACCATGTCCTAATATTACTCCTAGATCAAAGGTTTGAAATAATAGCAGTGTCCGTGCACGGTTTTGTATATCAATACTGAAAGAAAAATGAAATAGTCCATGTACAATTCAATCAGAAATTTAGCACCATCCAAGAAGATCCCAAGACCCCCAAAAGTGCTTTTTTGTAGGCTGCAGTTTGCATACTTCAGGGAAGCAGTCACCAAAACAGTCTATTCTAGAATTTCCATGCAAAAGTATCTCTTGTAAGGATGGGTCAAAAAATGGGGGGTTGGGGGCTTCTTCCATATGCTAAGTCCAGAAAAGACTTGGGGAAGGAGAATACAAACCTCCAAGGAATTATTTAAGTCACAACTAGCCCTTTAAATTATGCCCAGGAACAGCAAGGTGTTCAGTAAAGTTGTGATAAGACCAGTGATATATTCTTCGTATAATTAGCCCGTTTATAGCCTGGTCCCAGCAATGTAGAACAATGGAACTTTCTAATGGAACTTTTTAACTTTTCAAAGGTAGAATCATTTAAGTACAGTTTCACTCGCAGAAATGGATTTTAACATCTGACATTTCTAGAAACAAGTATTTAAGTCGTTACACCAAGCTATATTTCAGCATTGTGCCACAAAAAGCCCTAATAAATCACCTATATAAGAGCAGCCACCCATGTATCAAAAGCGGTTTTTATTTTTGAAAAGGCAACTAGAGTGATTTTTTTTGAGGAAGAAATCTTTTCACTTCCTAACATCCTATTCATCAATATACAACTGATGGAGCTTCCAGGATAAGAAGCAAAACAACTTCTTCCTCAAAAAATCAGCTGCTTTTTCAAAAATAAAAACCACTTTTGATACAGCTATGACCTGGATGACTGAGAATGTTCGTAGATACTCAACCACCCATGTAGATTTGATGGCAGCAGATTTGTGCACTGAAAGAAGATTCGTCATAGTTAAGGTTAAAAATAAGCAAAAGAAAGCTATTTTTTTTATTCTGAAAGTCAGAAAGCAACCTTCAAACTAAAACATGTTTGCAACATCATACTATCCTAATGGGAATTAGGAAGCTGTACCATTTGTTTGAAATCAGCTACCATTGTTTGGAAATCAAGGTTTATGGTTTAGTTTTCAGTAAAACCAGCCAGTTTTGGCATATTCAATTCACTGTTAAATTAGCCATGACTTAGGACTGAGCTGAAAGCTCCTTTTATGCCAAATTTAACTTAGCCTTAAGTCAAAGTGATGAGTGAGTTTCGCTTGATGGATTAAATGCGTATAACATTAAACGTGGCTATAGATTGCTATAAGGATAAAATATTTATCCAGCCCTGAAGTCTTGTTCCTATAAGTGCCTGGCCAAATGCCTAAAGAAAGAAGGATATGAAAACCAAACTGACTCAATAGATAAAAATAATCATTTTTTTTACCAACTGTGTCTTACTTACTTTTCATTTTGGATTTCCAGTGTGATAGAATCATTTTCTTTTTAACGTGTGCAATTAGCACATTTCTATCAGAAAAGTACTTCTATCAGAGCTTCAATTCCCTGTGGTTCCACTGTCTAAAAAATGTTTTGAAGATGGAGTAAAGACAAAAGAGAGAGCTGAATCAAAAGAGAGAGCTTATAAGAGTAATAATAAAATGAATACAGCAGATGGAATGGTGATGTGTGGGCAAGTCTCCTTATTTCTGTAACTCAACTTACTTTGTTTTATAATAAATTGCTATGGAAGATTGGTGGATTTCTTGATGGTTTGAAGACCGTAAATAAAGAAAAAGAAGCATGAGAACTTTTTTGTATACCAAATCACTCAAAAGCTCATTGCTCGATCAGGTTTATCTATTATCATCAAGCAGATACATAAAAATCACCTGAAAAGTAAATCATTATCCCCAATAGGTGACAATTCAAGAAAAAGAGCTTGAGATAAAACCAAAAAGAAGCTTCAAAAGAGGGAGACTTCAGATAATTATATTTAAAAAGTATATTTTATATGTTTTTGATTAACAGTATATAAGCATTAGAGTACATTTACATTTGTATCTTATTTGTATCTTACGTTTATATTTGTTTCTCATGCTATTTGTTATATTACTAATTTACTGCTTTATCATAGAATTTTTTAAAAAGAAAAACTAATATTCTACTAGAAATCTCTACTGATCTGATTAATTAAACATGAAATAATGAATAAATGTGGAACAAATTATACATAAAGGGAAAAATACTGGAGTTGACTCCAGACTTGTGCCAGTCTCCCAATCTTTTGTTTTGAGTCCCACCAGGCTCAAGGTTGACTCAGCCTTCCATCCTTCCGAAGTAGGTAAAATGAGGACCCAGATTGTTGGGGGCAATTAAGCTGACTTTGTAATAATGCCGCTTGGGGTGTGTGTGAAAGCCCTAATAAGCAGGCATATACATAGAATGAAGGCTACTGCTAAGCTTGTAAGCCACCCTGAGTCTTCGGAGAAGGGCGGGATATAAATGGAATTTAAAAAAAAAATAATTTGATTTTGGACACAGTATATGCATTCTTTTACCACCAATTAACTATTCAAGGTTTCAAGGTTGACTCAGCCTTCCATCCTTCCGAGGTAGGTAAAATGAGGACCCAGATTGTTGGGGGCAATAAGCTGACTTTGTAATAATGTCGCTTAGGGGGGGTCCTGAAAGCCCTAATAAGCAGGCATATACATAGAATGAAGGCTATTGCTAAGCATATTGATTTGTGCTTTAGAATTGTAAGCCGCCCTGAGTCTTCGGAGAAGGGCGGGATATAAATAGGATTAAAATAATAATAAAAAAAATTACTTAAGAGTAATTTATTAATATTTCATAGGCTCCATTGGCAATAGATATTTGAAATCATGCAGGGAAGGACAAAGATCAACTTTATTGCAATTTTAATTATGGCGCGCCATCTAGAGGAAATATTCGAGGGATGCAGATTGACAGAGAGATCAATGATATTGAATCTGAAGCACACAACATTTTTCCACGACTTCTAGAGTTCCTCATTTTACAAAACAAGCAAGGATACCTATATTTACAAGGCAGGGTGGTGCTTTTGAAATTCTGGGAGAGGGTTAGGGATCAGCAAAGAACAAATTGACAGAAGAGGTGGCAAAGCTTTTACAACAACAAAAAATTGTTCAATGGTTCAACTCAAGACACATATGCAAGTACTTTATAAAGAAATCTGCTGGATCGTAGTTTTATACACAAAATAAAGGAGTGTGCAAAATATATCACTACCCCCACCCACCCACCCAATAATGCAGGAAAAAAAATCACATCAGGAGTGGCGAGAAAAACCGAAGTGACAGCAATGTAGCATTTACCAGGTTCAAACCAAATAGTGTTATATCCTGTCTTCTACTATTTTTTACCTTTGATTGTCAAGCCGTAACAAATGTTTGATAAAACTGTATCCATAAATATCATGAAAGTTTATATCTTCTTTCCAACCTGTCGTTACCATTTCACTTAGGTATTTTTTAATTTCTGCTCCCTTACAAGGTTTCTCACTGGATTGCAATATGCTTTTATTTTAAAATATTTTTTAAAAAATCAGCTACAGGAAGGAGCTGGTAAACTCTTAAGAGAGGTATCGATAAACACCCAGGTGAGCATAGATTAAACTATGACTGGAGGCTAAAACATATAAGGAACGGTTGCTGGAATTGGGCATGTCTAGCTTAATGAAGTGAAGGACGAGAGGTGACATGATAGCAGTCTTCCAATATCTCAGGAGTTGCCACAAAGAAGAGGGAGTCAACCTCTTCTCCAAAGCTCCAGAAGGCAGGACAAGAAGCAACGGATGGAAACTAACCAAGGAAAGAAGCAACCTAGAACTAAGGAGAAACTTCCTGACAGTTAGAACAATTAACCAGTGGAACAACCTGCCTCCAGAAGTGGTGAATGCTCCAACACTGGATGTTTTTAAGAAGAGACTGGACAGCCGTTTGTCTGAAATGGTGTAGGGTTTCCTGCCTGAGCAGGGGGTTAGACTAGATGACCTCTGTGGTCCCTTCCAACTTCATTATTATAATGATGGATGATTAACGTCAGTCCAATCATCAAGAAGTACACAATACCTCAATCAAGGAATTGCCAAACAAGCTCAGAGCAAACATCCCAATTAAAGAACCACCAAGATCATCCTCACCAATAATGACAGGACAAGCTATAGAATTTAAACTGAGAGCAAACCCCACTCCCTACCATAATGCCACTGATGACGTTACCTAGTTTGGTTAGTGAAATGTCTTCAAGAAGACAACCAAGTTCAGAGAGCACCAAAGGCCTCTCCAAGAGAGGAATCACCAATCTCTATTTTTGTCTACAGGCATTGGATTAGAGACAGTGGGAAAATAAAAGCAAAAGATATCAAAGTTTTATAGCTGACCCTAAATACTGTACGCAGCACACTTTGGGAACGTTAATAATTGCTATTGACCAATAGGAGGCACTACACATCTGGCTATCGGTTTATTGGCACTCATCAGGCACAGAGGTGCAAGCTCCACAAGGATTTGAACTCAAGGCCCTTTGCACTTAGCATAGCTATGAGATTTGTTAAACTACATAAACCCACTCTAAATGGGGAGTTCTTAACACATCTGCTAGGAGGCCCAGTCACATAAAAGGCCCAATAGCTCACTAAATCTAGCCCCTGTAAAAACCTACATTTTGTATCCAGTAGTGATTTACAAGTACATAGTCCTCAACTTATGGCCAAAATTGAGCCCAAAATTTCTGTGGTTCAGTTAAACGGTTGTTAAGTGAATTTTGTCCCATGTGATGACCTTTCTTGCCACAGTTGTTCAGTGAATCAGGCTTCCCTGTTGACTTTGTCAGAAGGTCACAAAGGGTGATCCCATGACCAGGGGATACTGCAATCGTCATAAATATGAGTCAGTTGCCAAGCGTCCAAACTTTGGTCACGTGACCATGGAGATGCTACAACAGTCATAAGGGTGAAATACAGTCATAAATCATATTTTTCAGGGCTATTGTAACTTCAAATAGCCACTAACTGAACTGTTGTAAGTCAAGGACTACCTGTATTCTATAAAATTATTCCTACCCCTAATGTTATATTTGCAAGGAATGCGGTGGCTCAGTGGGTTAGGACGCTGAGCTTGTCGATCAGAAGGTTGGCAGTTTGGCGGGTCGAATCCCGAGTGCCGCGTAGCAGAGTGAGTGCCTGTTACTCATCCCAGCTTCTGCCAACCTAGCAGTTCGAAAGCACGTAAAAATGCAGGTAGAAAAATAGGGACCACTCCGGTGGGAAGGTAACAGCGTTCCGTGCGCCTTTGGCCTCTAGTCATGCTGGCCACATGACCACGGAGACGTCCTCGGACAAGCACTGGCTCTTCGGCTTTGAAATGGAGATGAGCCCCTGGAGTTGGAAACGACTAGCACGCATGTGCGGGGGAACCTTTACCTTTACCTTAATGTTATATTTAAAATACTCATTTAAATTAGGTAATGAAAAAAAAATATTAAAGGAACACACACGTTCAAGAAATTAGGCTTCTTTTAATGTACAGTACTGTGCTGCTTTTTAAGGATATATGTCAGGAGGTAAACAGCTGTTTGAGAAAACTATGTACCATCAGAGAGACGTGCAGCAGAGAGACAGAATTAGCTGGGGGAATACAGTTAATATGGGATGCCAAACCAGGATTTATTTAATGCATTTTGGAAAATAGCCCATGGTATGCTGCTTTGGGAATTTAACTCTTTATTAGGTTAACAAGGCGTGGAGGAAGGCAAGGTTAAGCTACCTAATCAGTTGTAGATGAGGAAGATTAGGAAGGCAGCAAAATAAAATAATTAGTGTGTCAGAGGCTGACTCAGTTCTTCTCCTGGCCACTCCTTAAATACTTCCTTATGAGGGTGGAGAAGTTGCACTGCTTGTTTCTTAACACAACTGAAGGCATAATTTGCGGAAATGATGGTCATTTCAAAAGCAAAGCCATATTCTACATGTGTCAATTAAGCTATCCTTACCACTTCAGTATGGCTTACATGTATACTGACATTTAAACTGCCCCCAAACATATAAACGTTAAAGTCTGTAACTTAAATAATGACCTTGACAGACTCGGTTCCTAAATGACTGCATTTAAGCAGTTTTCTGGGCAGTGTTACGAAAGCAATTTGTCACTGTTTCTTCCAAAAAAAAAAATTCTGCCTAGCCTACAGTCCTAGGATTTCCCGGTTAGTCAAAATGTACCATCCAACTATTAATGGAGGCTGACCTTGTTTAACTTTCAAGATCAGCCAAGGCTGGCTTAGTGCTGCCATCTTCTGAGAGAATAATGACCTTGCTATACATTTTTATTTATTTATTTTATTTTTCCTGTTTCTGAACCACCCAGCTCCCTAAAAGAGGGACTTTTTTGATATTTAATATAATAGGGTTTACTTGAAGGCAATGTTTCTCAACCTTGGCAACTTTAATTTGTGTGGACTTTTAATTCCCAGAATTCCCCAGCCGGCACAGCTCAACATTGCCAAGGTTGAAAAACACTGCCTTAAAATTGCTATTTTCCAAGCGTATCATCTATTTTAGTTTTATCAATTGTTTTAGTTTTTTTAAAAAAAATTCTGAAAGGAACAGCGTGAACGATAGTTTCAACTTTCCCAGCCAACATTTTGGGAAAGAAAACCTTGATCGAAAGAACTTTCACGGAACAACATGGATGCTTCACTGAACTCTACCAAGTCCCCATGGTTTTTGTTTTCAGTTAGTAACCCTAACTGTTGTGATTCAGGGTCAGCCTGTGGGTTCGGCAGTTGGGTCGGACGATTCAGAGGAGGAGGAGGAGGAGGAGGGGTTTGGAGAGCCTGCAGAGGACAGTTCTGAGGCTTCGCAGAGCTCTCAGCCAGGCCCCTCCCATCTGGTTACTACTCAGACCCAGCTGTGTGAGCCTGACAGCGTGGATGAAGATGACCCACAGCTGGCCCTGTTCAAGGACGCCCGACGCAGGAGGCAGTCAATCAGGAGTAAACAGAGGAAGGCAATGGGGCACCTCGGAAAAAGACAGAGAGAAGCCACGCCTTGAAACTGTTCAAAAGGGGAATGTGTGGGAGGGCTGGTTGCTGAAGGCAACCGTTTGAGCAGCTTCTGTTTTAGTGGTTCGTGTTTTGTTTTGCTCAGTTTGCTCTGTTTTGGATCCGTTTTCTGTAAATAAATTTGGCGGGCTTACTTCCAGCCTTTTGCCTTTTGTAAAGGGGTTGTCCCTGACTTTTCTGCAGGGCCGGTAGTAGGCTGGAACAGAACACTAACCCTAACCCCATACAAAATGTCACAAAATTCAAACAATGAATATTCCTCCCCACCCCTCTCTTTCTAAAATAAAAAGATAATTTATCCACAGCAACTACTTCAGGAGTTGAAAGAAAGTAACTGCTGTTTATTTTGCTTATACACATCGACAAAATGTTTCTAATAGTTCAGTCCCGTCAGCCAAAGACTCTATTTTGAAAAGAAATTGCACCTCGTTATGTCATGGCAGATGACCAATGTTCCCTTACTATTTCTCCCCAAAAATATACTTTCTTATTTATTTTAAAGGACTTACACAACTGTCCATCTCGCACATCTGACTCTGGACAATGTACACTATTAAAAACAATAAAAAACATAATAATAATGACCTCCAAAGTCTCTTCTAGTTCTATTCTGATTTATGTAGGAAAAAATAAAAAAGAGAACAGCTGGAAAAAAGATCATAAAGCTACATTCTGAAATTCAACACAGCTGAGCAATGGGTTTCATCCCATATGTGGGACCCAGGCTTCCTTAGAAAGCCACGAGTTCAGGGCCTTATGGAAGCCCAACAAGGATGGAACCAATCTGAATGAACTTTTATTATCAAAGTACAACATGTATACATTGAGATTGGCTGAGCCTCTCCTCGTGCCCCCCCAACTCACAGTGACAACAAACCCACCATCTTGTTACACCATGTCAGCTAATTACACACAACGCACCGGCCCCACAAGTCAATCATACCTAAAGTTATTTCCCGTTCAAGAGCCTGACAGCCCATGGGTAGAAATCGTTCTTCAGCCTGTTGATACGGCTAGCTATACTCCTGTGTCTCCTATCCGATGGTAGGAGAGTAAAGAGGTACCGGCCAGGGTGTGAGTCGTCCCTGAGAATTTTCCTCAATCTTCCAAGGCAGCGAGCCCTGGCGAGGTCATCCAGTGGTGTCCAGGGGACAGCCCATGATGTTTTGTGCTGTGCTCACCACCCTCTGTAATATCTTCCTATCCGCGGCTGTCAGGCTAGCATACAATCTGATCTCTAGAGGGAGAACATTCCAGAAAGTGGAAGCCATGGCAGAAAAGAGACTCCTTCTGGGTCTTGACAGTCACACTCCTTAGCTGACAGAACACAGAGCACACTCATCCTGCCCGAATGGATGGGATGGGTAGATGCGAGCAAGGAGAGATGGCCCTGTAAGCAAGCTAGGTTTTTCTTCTCCTTGGACAAAGGGCTTGCAAACTGTGATGGCATATAACAGAATAGCAGAGTTGAAAGGGACCTTGGAGATCTTCTGAACAAAAACCACTGTCCGATCTCTTCTTCAAAACCTCCAAGCGACAGAGCACCCACAACTTCCGGAGGCAATTAATTGTTCTCACTGTCAGGAGATTTCTCCTGAGTTCTACTTTACTGTAAAGCTACGTTGATAGAATCTTTTTGGTCGGTTCCATTAGATCTAGATTTACAATGTAGGTTTACAATGAAGCAGAATTAGCTGATCTGGTTGTGATTGCTATCTGCTTCTCAACCTGGAGCTATGGGAAAGACCTTGGGACACCAGGACAAGAGGCTGTTGTGACTCAGGGCCAGCCTGTGGGTCCGACAGCCGGCTCCGATGTATCGGATGACTCAGATGTGGGGGAGGAGGGAAACGAACCGGCTGATGATGATTTGGAGGCTTTGCAGAGTCCTCAGCCGGGGACCTCTTCTCAGCTGCGTGAGCCCGAGAGTGCGGAGGAAGATGACCCACAGCTGGCCCTGTTCAAGGACGCCCGACGCAGGAGGCAGTCGAGCAGGAACAAACAAAGAAAGGCTGTGAGACTCCTCGGGAGGAGGCACAGGGAGACCACGCCCTGAGCTCTCTATAAAAGGAGTGTTTGGGGAGGGGCTGGTTGCTGAAAGCAACTTTTCCGCTTGAGAAGACAAGCTCTTGTGTTTTTGTTAACTGCGTAATTAAATCTTGGCAGATGCCTTTTAGCCTTGGAAGCTCTCCAGTCTCTTCTTCTTAAATAGGGGTTTGCCTTTACAAGGCCAGAAGAGGGCTGGTTCAGAACAGAGGCACAGGCAGGGGAATGGTCCGATAAGAGACAGCGTAGCCCACGGCTGGATAATGGGAGGGGCAAGAGGCTCAGAAGAAACTTACCTATTTTCTAAATTTCAATTCCTCTTTGTAATGGTGCGTAGGAATGGCCTTGGAAGACAAAGCAGAGAGATACAGCCAAGGGAATAATCAGATAAGAGATAGCATAGCTGTCATCTCTTACAGTAGCCTAGAGATGGATAACTGACAGGGGAAGAGGCTTAAAAGGGACCCTTCTTAGTTTCTTGGTCTGTAAAGGAGATGTAAGGCGGGGAAGGAGAGAATTGTATTTCAGATTTACAATAAAGTAGAATTGGCTCATGGGGTTGTGATTCCTATCAGGTTTAGGATGGCTGATGCAAGCAATCAGAGTAATGGCCAGAAAGTTACTAACCTTAACACAGAGATTGGCGAGTCTTCCACCTTTTATTACAGGAAGGGCCACAGGAACACAGGAGACTCTACTTGGGTGCCTATCAAAAGCAAAAAAAACCCCCAAAACAATGTCCCAATTATGTATAATTTCACACATAGCAACATCCATTTGGTGTAGCCCCAGGAAAAGTAAACACAAACTTTGTTGATCTCTACTTGGTGGGGGTGGGGGGGTGATAATTCTCCAAAGTATTTGGGCAGCAAAATGGAATGGTTTGCTTCTGCTTTTTTCTGGGACATTTTACAGCTGCTCACACTGGGCAACTGCCTTAGAGATTTTCTAAAGAGTGTGTGTGTATCCAAATACTAGGCAGGTTCCTTGTTCATATAATATTTTGGGGCGTCTGTATAGTAGCACACAAACTTTGAGATGTATACGGAATATATACAGTATACAGAGAGATGCACCTTCACGTATACTTTTTCTGTTATTGTGGGAAAAACAGAAGACAGGTGTATTTGGCACATTCACCACCTTGATTTATATATTTTTATTTTTATAGGCAGGATAATAATAATCTCCCCCTCCCCACTTTTCTGGAGTAGCATAGAACCACCAGTAAATAAATGTAAGATGTGCATATGTGCTCAGAGAAATACAGTAGGTGTATTTTTATTTATTTATTACATTTATATGCAGGGTCCTTCGTGTTCTCTGAGCTTGGTTATTTTCTTACAGATGTTTCATTACTCAAACTAGGTAACATCATCAGTAGTAGAAGGGAGTGGGGTTTGCTCTCTGTGTGTACAAGGGGCAACTAGAATTGCTGATATTGCATATAAGCAGAGAGCAAACCCCTTCTAGTTCTGATGATGTTCCCCAGTTGGTTAATGAAACGTCTACAAGAAAACAACCAAGCTCAGAGAGCATCAGGTCCAGTGGGAGATATCCATAACTATATCTCTATTTCTATGTATGTGTGTATGTGCAACATACTTATCTGTTTGTTCATTCATTTATTATGATGCTCAGAGAGCATCAAGTCCAGTGGGAGATATCCATAACTATATCTCTATCTGTATGTATGTGTGTATGTGCAACATACTTATCTGTTTGTTCATTCATTTATTCATTTACTTACTTACTAGCACTTTCTATGGTGCTGCAGTCCAGTGGGAGATATCCATAACTATATCCCTATCTATATGCATGCGTGTATATACGTGTGTGTGTGTATACACACGTGTGTATATGCACACACACATACATATATTGTGTGTCTGTATGTCTCTCTCTCTCTCTCTCTCTCTCTCTCTCTCTCTGTGTGTGTGTGTGTGTGTGTGTGTGTTTATTTATTTATTTACACGTACGGTATACCGAATACCTCACACTCTGCAGATGGGGCAGCCTAAGACCTGCAGATGGGGCAGCCTAAGACCTGCAGATGGGGCAGCCTAAGGCCTCCTGCGGAGGGCTAAATCGTGAGGGGATTATAATAAACAAATAAAATAAAATTAAAACTCACCCCCCACCCCCAATTATACCACCTAAGGGGGAGGCCCAATGGGGGCGGGTCCTTCCTCCAGCCCCGGCCTACCTCACCGGGCTGTTGTGGGAGGGAGGCCGCCACCCTCGGGCGTCCCTCCCCTTCAGGCCGCGGCAGGGCTGGGCAGGGCAGGGCCGGGCGTCGCTCGGGCGCAGGCCGCGGCCTCTTTCCCCGCCTCTTCCGAGAGCGGCCTGCCCGCCCGTCCGTCAGGCTCGCCCGCCCGCTCGCCCGCCAGGCCGGCTCGTCGCCCCCGCGCGGCCGGAGGCTCCCCGGGGCTGCCGGGTCTCGTCCGCCCCGCCGCTCCCCTCGCCCGGCTTCTCCCTCCCTCGCGACGCCGCCGCTGCCGCCGCTTCCTGCCTTGGCCGGTGGGAGCGCGGCGCCGGGCGGAGGGCCGTCCCGCGGCCGGCGCAGCTCCATGGGGCCGGCGGCGCGGCGGCGGCGGAGGGCGAAGGCGGCCGCCCAGACTCCTCGCCCCGCTCGCCGGCGGCGGCCGTGAGACGGAGAGAGAGAGAGAGAGAGAGAGAGGAGCGCCGCCCGCTTCGAGCCCGCCGACGGGCCTGCGCCTCCGGGCCGGACGGAGGATGGCGGCGGCCCCGACCCAGCTGGAAGCCGGTGAGGAAGGGGGCTGGCTGGGGCCGGGCCGGGGCTGGGGGGTCCTGGGGGGTCTGCCCGGCCTGCTCTGACCGCAGCCTTTCTCCCTGCCTCGTCCGCAGAGCTCTACTACCTGATCGCCCGCTTCCTCCAGTCCGGACCCTGCAAGAAATCGGCCCAGGTGAGGAGGGGTCCGGAGGGGGGGAGGAAAGGGGGGCTGCCAGTTGGGGAGGGGGTCGGGGACGCCCCCTCCTCACCCCTTTGTCTCTCTCTCTCTCTCTCCCCCCTCCGCAGGTGCTGGTGGCCGAGCTGGAGGAGCACCAGGTAAGGGGAGGGGGGTTAAAAATGGGGGAGGGGAAGGTCCCCCACTGTGCCCCCTGCCTCTTTTTAAAGGAGAGGGGGCTGGGGGGGGTCGTCCCGATGTGGGACCCCCTGGCCTAAGGCTAATGGGAGAGCCCCTCGGGAGCCATCCTGCTGCGGGACCCCTGAACTCAAGGCTTTTATTCCTAGTGGGAAGGGTCCCCCCATCCACGGAGCGGACTCCTTTCTCTCTTTTTTTTTCTTTTTTTCTTTTTTCTTCTTTTCACTTTCTCCCTTTATAAAATGTTTGTGCATCTCTCTTTTTCTCTCCCTGTATACAAGATGCACAACGCCTACAAACAGGCACACACATGCGTGAGTTTGAGGCACGCACATGCGTGAGTTTGATAGCTAGACGACTGAGAAAGCGGCTTTTCCAAGCTTTTTGCCTGATGGGTTTGATCCAAAGCATTTGGACCATCTTCCACTTTGTGGATATTTTTTTTCCTAGATTTTCTGGACCGAGACCCTGCTCATTTCTACTATGGGATTTGGGGGGGGGATAGAGAGGGGAGAAAAAAAACACCCCGTTTTTCTTTTCTTTTAATCAGAGTTGGTTGGTTGGGACAGCTTTTGTGTTGGTCCTGGCAGGGCAAAGCCTTAAGCGGGGTTGACAAGGGACCGGCTCCATATGAATAGAAGACCAAATTTGCCAGACACAGGAAGTGCAAATGCAGCCTTTGGGGAGGGTGTGTGTGTGTGTGTGTGTGTGTGTGTGTGTGTGTGTCCCCGTCCAGAAATGGTTCCTAGATGTCTGCTTTGGATAGGGAGTACCCCATTCAGAAGTCAGGCACAGGTGCTCCAGGGCAAACATTCCCATTTCTGAACTACCGTAAGCCAAAATGTGGTTTGGTTTTGATGGTGTGGCATAGGACCCTTCCTTTGTGAGCTGCAGTTCCTAACTTGGCTTGTTGCAGCTTATGGACACTAAACCATAGTTTTAAGAAAGCGCAGCTGCATCCAGTGGGTAAGTGCAACCCTCCCCTGCATATCATGCCTTAATGGGGAGGGGGAACGAGCTGTTTGACCTTCCACTTCACCCAGTATTTCAAGGTGAGCCAACTGTTTCCCCCTCCTCTTTGCTAGTTGATCCCGAGGCGCTTGGATTGGCAGGGAAAGGAACACCGAAGAAGTTTTGAGGATCTGGTGAGTGAGTGAATATTGGCTTTTAAATTTCAGCGTCGTGGGGGCTGGCTTGGGGTGTGGGGAAGCCTCTTCGGGTTGTTGTGGGTTTTTGTTTTTTTTTCACAGTTGCAGTAGAAAATCTGGAAAAAGGAAAAGTGTGGATGTTAGGAGTCACTTGTTGAGTGGCTTGTGGAATTTTTTCTGTGTGATTTTTTTTTTCCCTCCTAAGAAAATCTACCATCCAGAAAGCAGGGGAGGGTTATTTAAGGGCACGTAAAAGAAGTTTCAACCCAGACCAATAGTGCTGCGTCTATTAGATAGGACTTCCTTGTGGGTGATGAGAGGTGCCAGCTGATTGGTTGTACCTTTCAGTACAGGAACCAAGGGAAGGAGGTGTTTTTTCCTCCCTCATCTTTCTGGATTAGTAAGAAAAAATGTTACGCCTTTTCTCCTGTCATGTTACAAAGAAAAAATTATTGAGAGTTGGTGTCATTTAGTCCCTTTAGGGCCCAGATGACAAAATGTAAATGTAAATGAATTTTTAAACGTAACAATTATATTTTGCTTGCAGAGGCGTGGAACATGTATATAATCTTAAATGAAGAAAATCCCTACATTTCCTTGTGAAATAAAAGAGCTGTTACCCCAATTTATACAAAGTGGTAATAGCAAAAAAAAATATGTCTTTGATAGGAAGTTTTCACGGAACTTGTTCATTATAGCTCTTTATTCTGATAAAAGAATAATGCAGAAATGGAGTTCAGAGGCAGCGGTTCCCTGAACGTGGGCCACTAATGCATTGGTGCAAATTAATTTTGCTCGATGCAAAGTATGTGGGATCACCTTTTCAGTTCTGATTTGAAAATCGTTTGCACAGTAGGTGAATACCATATTTGATACGACATAATCAACATACCGAAGTTGTTTATGCTTGCATGTTATGGTTACTTCAGTTCAAATATACCTTCTATTGTAGCTTTTTGATAGTGTGTGTGTCTTCAAGTCAATGTTGATACTTAGAAATTTCCTGGACAAGTCCCTGAAGTTTTCTTGGCAAGGTTTTTCAGAAGTGGGTTCCCAAGGCTGAGAGACAGGGACTGGCCCAAGGTCATCCAGCTGGGTTTGGGCTTAAAGCAGGACTGGAACTCACAGCCTCCCAATTTCTAGCCTGACACCTTGAACACTACACCATACTGACCTTCCCTTTGTTTTTTGTTTTTTGGGAACTATGAATGGTTATTTCAGTATATCTGGTACTTTTATATAAATTGGGAACACCTGAGAGTAAGAGAAAGTATTAGTAGCAAATTTTTCTAAATACTATTGGCACATTGCCTGCCTCCGTTGATTCCATAGCGTTGGCTTGTTTACAACACTTGTAAGGAACTAGTTCAAAAAACAGAATTTTTGTATTTTGAGTGCAGGCATTTATAAGTTCAGATCAATGGTAAACCAGCATACTAGAGATCCTCCTGAGGAATGTTTGTGAACTGGGTTAGAGATTTTGCAATTTTCAGTGTTGATTTTCCTTAGCAAAATATTTACATTTATACTCTTTAACTTTCAGTTTTATTGTCATAGGCTAGAAGATATGCCTTCTCTGAAGTAATTTCCTTTATCTCAAAGAGTAAATACAGTGGAGAGCAGAGTGAAATTAGTGACTCAGAATAATCCCAGTTTTACCCTGCAACTGATAATTTCTTAGAAAGCCAGGATCAATTTGCATTCCCCCCCCTAAGTTTTGGGAAGTTTCCAGCATGTTTATGGCAGGGGGGGGGTTTTTGGGTGTTTTTTTGACATTACTGCTGTTTAAACGAGGTGTTACCCCCCCCCCCCCGTTGATAGGGCTCGGAACTTGGGCATCCTCCTGGATTCGCAGCTCACTTTTGAAGACCATATAGGAGCCGTGACCAGGGGGGCTTTTGCCCAGGTTCGCCAGTTGCGACCCTACCTGGACCGAGATGCCCTACGCACAGTCACTCATGCGCTCATGACTACTTAGACTACTGCAACGCTCTCTACATGGGGCTGCCCTTGAGGACCACCCGGAGGCTTCAGCTGGTGCAGAATGCAGCCGTGCGAGTCGTGATGGGGGTCTCCCGATACTCCCATGTAACACCTCTACTCCGCGAGCTGCATTGGCTTCCGGTTGCCCTTCGGGTGAGATTCAAGGTGCTGGTGATGACCTATAAAGCCCTAAATGGCGAGGGTCCGGGATATTTGAGGGAACACCTGCTGCCAGCATCAAGCTCCCTTCGTCCAGTGCGCTCCCACAGGGAGGGTCTCCTCAGGGTGCCGCCGGTTAAAGATTGCCGGCGGGTAACATCCAGGGGTAGGGCCTTCTCAGTGGGTGCGCCTGCCCTGTGGAACCAGCTGCCTGCTGAGCTTAGGACTGCCCCCAACCTCCGTTCATTCCGCCGGGACCTGAAGACCTGGCTCTTCAAGCTCTCTGGCCCAGGCTGAGAATTTTTTAATTTTAATTTTAATTGGGTTTTTTTATTGTTCTCAGGGTTTTATTTAATCTTTTTTAATTTCTTTTAATGTTTGTATTGATTCTCTTTTAAATGCCCTGTAAACCGCCCTGAGTCCTTCGGGAAAGGGCGGTATATAAATCTAAATAAATAAATAAATAAATAAATAAATAAATAAATAAATAAATAAATAAATAAATAAATAAAAATAAACAAACAGGGAGGAAAGTTGGAATAATAATGGATACAGTTCCTAAGAAATCATCTGTGTGAATCGGAAGATGGAACCTTATTTAAAACTTGATTTGTTTAATTGTAATGGATACTCCTTTTCCTCTTTACCCTGTCTGTTTTAATATGTCATACCAGTATCAAATAATTGAAATCAGCTAGCATAGTTTGAAGATAAAGGTAAGATTCGTGAAAATGCATAAAGAACTGCAGGTTTTCCCCCTCATACTGAGAACTGCTTATCCTCTTTATTCTTGTTTTAATCAGCTAAGACTGGAATGATTTTGAATACATCTTAAAATGAATTATAGCTTTTAGGACTGTAGCCCTTGATACATGTAGCTATGAGGGAGTCCCATTAAGTACAAGAAACTACTTGGAAAAGTACATAGTGTTATTCTTCAGTATGACCACTCATGATTCCTTTGTGTGTGTTTCTTTTCCTGGCTTGTATTAACATTCCCAAAGTCCACATCACTGGCATGCTAGCTGTGGCAAATGGGAGTTAAAATGTCACTCCCAATTCCATCCACACTTCCATTTTATAATCTTAAAGAACCTTGACAGAGTAACTTTTGAGTCTGAACAATTTGAACACCAAAAAGCAAATCCAATTCGCTGCACATGCCGGCCTGCTTCCCAGCTCAGTTAAATTAGGAATAAAACTGCCACAAAGCAATGATGGGGCATTGCTTATGAAAATGTAGATGGCCTGAGAAAGCACTGTGCTATGCACTCTGGTCACCAGCTGAATAATAAAGGACACTGTTCCTAAGAGGTGTGAAAATGTCCCGTCCCCTTCTTTGTGTTTGCAGCTGTTTTTACAACACAAAGGGGCTTTATTGTTTTGTTAACCCCCCCCCCACTTTAGCCAAGATACTTTGCCACCTCCAGCTCTCCAACTATCTTAATGTTCCTCCATTAACACCTGTCTGCCAGCATCAAATAGTTCTTAATTTACAAATGAATTGCATCTATAACATTTGACCGTCCCAGTCTGTTTAGGAGCTTATTTATTTATTTATTTATTTATATTTATTTATTCATATTTCAGTAAAAAGGAGCACGGGGCTAAAATACAAAACACAGAATATAAAATCTGAACTCTTTTAGCAGGAAGATTGCAAACGTACATCTAAGCTGCAAATATAATTTTTTACTTCATTTGTCGCAGCTAGGAAATCAGCGAAATCTCCATTATAGGCTCTGTCACTGTGTGTTAGATAGTTTGTTTTTCAGCCCCACAATCACAATTCGGTGATGGTATTTTGTCCCATTTATAGAGGGCATCTGTTCATCTTATCATGACCAGTGTGATGTTCAGTTCAGTGTTGTCCATATGACCCGGGGCTGCTCAAATCCAAATCCATTTCTCCAAAATGCAGGGAACATTTTGACATTGTGTGTTTAGAAGTTTATTGCGTATAAAATTCTAAGGGTGAAAACTGATTATGTTTTTAGGCTGTACAGTTCATTAGGTATCCCAACTGCAATGTTAACATCCATTACATTGAGCAACTGGTATTGGTTTTTCTGGCAGTGATTGAATTTTGCTTATTTCTGACCACCTAAGGGAGCATTCTCTGACAATTTAATTAAAAAAGAATTTAAAAAACCCAAGTATTTTTCTTAATGTTTATGGTTGTATAAATGTAATGAACAAACGGTATTCTTCCCAAAATATGGTAATAATCCCTAGGTCAGGGGTAGGCAACCTCGGCTCTTTTATGACTCATGGACTTCAACTCCCAGAATTCCTGAGTCAGCTATGCTGACTCAGGAATTCTGGGAGTTGAAGTCCATGAGTTATAACAGAGCCGAGGTTGCCTACCCCTGCCCTAGGTGAAATTACCGTGAAACAGGCATAGGCAAAGTTAACCATTCTTAGCTAGAACAAACTTCTCAATTCAGACAGCGTCTGAATTAATGCATTTTGCTAAGCCTTAATGGGTCCTCTTTGATTTTGGCTAAATGAAATGTGGGAAGCAGCTATGGAATTATATAAACCATGCTTTATAGAGTAGCATGTTGCATGAATCAGAGTTTATTTTCTAAACCTGTAATTAAAATAATAGTTAAATGTGTTGTCAGGGGTAGACTGACACCTCTCTGCTCTTCAGTTCTTAGATTTAAGGTTTCTTCTTTTCACGCTTACGGGTTTTGCAGAGCGCTGCATTTGGCTTTTGTGGGAAACTGGACCTCTTAGTAAGCATTACTCGGGGCATTTAGATCTCCAGTTTTTCTGATATTGCTGGAATTGGGTATGCCTAGTTTAATGAAGAGAAGGGTGAGGGGCTGACATGATAGCAGTGTTTTAATATCTCAGAGGATGCCCCAAAGAAGAAGGAGCCAAACTATTTTCCAAAGCACCTGAAGAGCAGGACAAGAAGCAGCTGGGGGGGCGGGGGGGGGGAGAGAGACTAATCAAGGAGAGAAGCAACTTTGAACTAAGAAGAAATTTCCTGACAATTAGAACAATTAAATCAGTGGAACAACTTGCCTTCAAGTTGTGAATGCTCCAACATTGGAAGTTTTTGAGAAGAGATTGGACAAACATTTGTCTGAAAATGGTATAGGGTTTCCTGCCTAAGCAGGGTGTTGGACTAGAAGACCTCCAGGGTCCCTTCCAACTTTCTTATTCTGTTATTCTGATATGATTTTCTTAATTTATCAAGTATGCAGCGGTTAAAGAGGCTGAGCTTGTCAGCTAGAAAGCTGACAGCCAGGGCTTGAGACACAAGCATCCTGCAACCGGGAGCCCCCGTTACTTGCCCCAGCTCCTGCCCACCTGGCAGTTTGAAAGCATGCGAGTAGATAAATAGTTACCACTTTGTTGGGAAGGTTAATAGCATTCCACGCACCTTTGGCATGTAGTCTTGCTAGCCGCATGACCGCAGAAGAGTCTTCAGACAATATTGGTTCCTTCGGCTAAGAAACAGAGATGAGCACATCCAATTAAAGACAAACTCAACCGGACAAGGCGGGACCTTTCCCTTTATGTACCATTACACGACTTCACTGGTGGAGCAGTTTGTTTCCTTTTATTTACATCTGCCTTTTCTCACCGTAGTGTCTGTAGCACCTCCTCCTACAAATTTTTCCAGAAGAACCACCTTCTGCACCTCCAGTTGAGAGAAAGGAACCGGTTCAAGTCTCCATGGGGACTGAAGGCAGATTTGCTCCTTGATCTTCTGGAACGCGGTCCAATCTTTGCGCCATTGCACTTCATCATTCTTTCCCCCCCCCCCTTGCAGTCACATGAGCAAAACATACGTACCTGGCAACCGGCAACCATATTTGCAAACAATTGCAGCATTCTGGGGTCATGTGATCCCTATTTCTAACCTTCCCCGTGGGGCGGGGGCTTCCATGAAGAAAAATCCACGGGGGCAACCTGATTTCTTTTAACAGTTTAATAATAATAATAATAATAATAATAATAATAATAATAATAATAATAATAATAATAATAATAAAGTTGGGAGGGACCTTGGAGGTCATCTAGTCCAACCCCCTGCTCAGGCAAGAAACCCTATACCATTTCAGACAAGTGGCTGTCCAGTCTCTTCTTTAAAACTTCCAGAGTTGGAGCATTCACAGCTTCTGGAGGCAGGTTGTTCCACTGGTTAATTGTTCTAACTGTCAGGAAGTTTCTCCTTAGTTCCAGGTTGCTTCTCTCCTTGGTTAGTTTCCATCCGGCAGCGATTCACTTAACAACCGTGTCCCGGAATGTTCATAAAATCCGAGACGGCTGTCTTCTTAACTGCCTTGCTTAGCCATGGCAATTGTGGTCCTGGCTGTGGTCATAAGTCAAGGACTACCTGAAATGTTTTTTTAACCTTGATTTCTGCTTGCCTCTCTCAAGGTTGGATGTAAGCAACGCCCCCTCATGTTTCTTTGTTTCTGTTTTTAAATATTCAGGTAGCAGCCAACGCCCATATCCCCCCGGATTACCTCCTCAAAATTTGTGAGCGAATTGGGCCCCTGCTGGATAAGGAGATCCCACAAAGTGTCCTCGGAGTGCAGACTTTACTAGGAGTGGGACGGCAGTCTTTACTAAGGGCAGCCAAAGGTGAGACACTGTTCTTTTATTTCTATTCCCCCTTGCGGAGGCAAGGAAGGCGACCCCGGGCCAACGTCCACGTAACAATAGAACCAGAACCACAGACAAAACAGTTGAAGCATTTTTTTTGGGGGGGGGGGTTTGTTGTTGTTTTTAACCACATCCCTCTTAGTTAATAGCAGCGTAACTTAAAACGAGTCAATTAAAAACCTTAAAAGCATCGAAAGGGGCTTTTGGAAACACGGATTCTCCTGGAAGGATTTTGTGCCATGTCTTCTTTTTTTTTTTTGAAACAAGTTAACTAAAACCCTTTCCTGCAAACTGCTTGGCAGAGAAGGAAAGGAGCAGAAAGGGGATACTGACGCTGATACGTTTTGAGCGGGGGGAAAATAATAATAACGACTGGAACCGCAGAGGCCTCGGGTCAGGCTTTTGATCCCCTCTGAATCCCCTTTGCACAGAATGCAGGCATACGGCCTGGAAGGGCTCCGCGTTGGCAGCACTGCATCGGGGCAGACCTCCCGAAGTCCCCATCAACTCCTGGAAGCCACCAAATGTGGGTAAGGAATCATTTTGTTACGCACTAATGTTATGTCCCAGTGTTTTATGAGCTGTGCTGGCTCAGTGGTTAGAGCGCCGTACTGCAGGCTACATTTGCTGCCTGCTGGCTGCCTGCAGTTTGGCGGTTCGATTCTCACAGGCTCAAGGTTGACTCGGCCTTCCATCCTTCCGAGGTCGGTAAAATGAGGACCCAGATTGCTGGGGGCAAGAGGCCAACTCTGTAAACCGCTTAAAGAGGGCTGTAAAGCACTGTGAAGCGGTATATAAGTCTAAGTGCTATTGCTATTAATATCTCTGCCATGGTAGCACATTGGTTAAAGTGCAGTATTGCAGGCTAACTCTGCCTAACTGCCAGCAGTTCGACTCTGACCGACTCAAGGTTGATTCAGCCTTCCATCCTTCTGAGGTGGGTAAAATGAGGACCCAGATTGTTGGGGGCAAGAGGCTGACTCTGTAAACCGCTTAGAGAGGCCCGTAAAGCACTGTGAAGCAGTAAAGAAGTCTTAAGGGCTCTTGCTCTTGCTATTTATCTGTATCCTGCCTTTATTATTTTTACAAATCACTCAAGGCGGCGAACCTATCCAATGTAGTCGCCTCTGTCTCCTGTTTTCCCCACAACAGCAACCTTGTGAGGTGGGTTGGATTGAGAGAGAGAGACTGGCCCATAGTCACCCAGCTGGCTTTCGTGGCTGAGGCGGGACTTGTACTCAAGACCTCTGGCTTTCCAGCTTGGTACCTTAACCACAGCAAGCAACCGTTCAGTGCGTCAGTTTGGAAATGGTGGCCTACCGTCGCAAAGCTAAAATAGAGGGGATTTCTTTCTCTCTACTCCCCTAATAACAAAAGCAGGGCTGCTATTTTAAGCCAAAAAGATCCATCATAATTTTAGGAATGCAACCAGGAACAGAATGATTAAATTGGGACAGGGCTTCATTGTGACTTCAGCTAGATACCCAAACTCAAGCTCAAGTAATTTGCCGATCGTTGAGCGAATAAACATTACTGTGACTGACTGAGAAAGAAACACAGAGAAGGTCCACGTTAGGCATGTCTTCCTCTCTGGGTAACTCCCTAAATTGGTGGTGTGTCATCGGGCTGTCCCGTTCTAAATTGGACTTTCATCGTTTGTTAAAAGCAGTGGCAAAAGTTTTAGATAGTCCCACGTTGGAAGTCGGCGAAGATAATTATTATTATTTTTTCCCTATGTCACCTCTTTCCCAAAATGTTCATAGAGCAGATATTTAAGTCAGTGCTAATTCTTACCCAGGATAATACTCTCTCTTACTGGTGGACAGGAATAGACCATTAAAATGAGGCCAATTAAAGAAAAGTATAATCAGGAGGATAACAGCATTTTTTCCCCTTTTTGCAGCGAACCTAATAGGAGCCAGACAGTTGACTGGATATGGACGTTTCAGCCATTTGTTCCCAACGTCTTTTTATCAACACATCAAGATGCACAAGAGAATTCTGGGTCATTTATCATCTGTGTATTGTGTAGCATTTGATCGTACTGGCAGACGAATTTTCACTGTGAGTATGGAATGGAACTGAAATATTCCATAACGTTGAATAATTTTGCTATGCTCTATTTTTTAATAGCTTGTACTGTGGATTGTATACTCAATTTTGTGAAATACGTTTTCTGAAACTGGGTGGTATTCCTGTATCATTATTGGCTTCAGAAAGCAACTTCCATTAAAATGTTTCAACTACTGAATCCTACAAATAAATGTTATTTATTTGTTAGTTACTGTTGCCAAAATTGAGAAACTCTACCATATAGAGTAGGGGTAGGCAACCTTGGCTTTTTTATGACTCATGGACTTCAACTCCCAGAATACCTGAGCCAGCATGGGGAACTATGGCCCCTTTATGACTTGTGGACTTCAACTCCCAGAATTCCTGAGCCAGCATGGGGAACTATGGCCCCTTTATGACTTGTGGACTTCAACTCCCAGAATTCCTGAGCCAGCATGGCTGGCTCAGGAATTCTGAGAGTTGAAGTCCACAAGTCATAAAAAAGCCAAGGTTGCCTACCCCTGATACAGAGTATTAGGGGAAAGAGTGGTATTTTTCTGCATGTTAGACTTTGGGGTTTCAAATGGTCTGAAATGGTATAGGGCAAGGGTAGGCAACCTTGGCTCTTTTATGACTCGTGGACTCAGGAATTCTGGGAGTTGAAGTCCACGAGTCATAAAAGAGCCAAGGTTGCCTACCCCTGGTATAGGGTTTCCTGCTTGAGCAGGGGGTTGGACTAGAAACCCCTAGTCCGTGGACAAGTACTGGGCCGCGGCACGCCAGCAACCGGGCCGCAGAAACAAGCGAAGCCCCATCCGCGGGATGCAGGCAGCACACAAAACCACACCCTCTCCGGTCCGCGGAAAAACCTCTCTCCACGGAACCGGTCCCTGGTGCCCAAAAGGTTGGGGACCCCTGTACTGGAAGATCTCCCAAGATCCCTTCCAAACTCTGTTTTTTGGTGGTTGTTGTTTTTCGTATGAAACATTAGGGTTCAGATGACTGCTTGGTGAAAATCTGGGCTACCGATAACGGACGCTTGCTTTCAACCCTCCGAGGACATTCAGCTGAAATTTCTGACATGGCGGTCAGTTATGAGAACACCCTCCTTGCCGCAGGCAGTTGTGACAAGGTAGTCAGAGTTTGGTGCCTTCGAACGTGTGCACCGGTGGCGGTGCTGTTGGGCCACTCGGCTTCCATTACTTCCATACAGGTAAGGGAAAAAAGGGCTTCCTCTGCTTTCCCCATGTCTTTACTTTTTTGCTAAACAGCAAGAATTAAAACTTTTTTTGCTAAGCAGCGAGAATTAAAACTTTTTTTGCTAAGCAGCGAGAATTAAAACTTTTTTTGCTAAGCAGCGAGAATTAAAACTTTTTTTGCTAAGCAGCGAGAATTAAAACTTTTTTTGCTAAGCAGCGAGAATTAAAACTTTTTGTTGCTAAACAGCGAGAATTAAACTTTTTTTGCTAAACAGCGAGAATCAAAACTGCTAAACGGCGAGAATGAAAACTTTTTGCTAAACAGCGAGAATCAAAACTTTTTTCTAAATGGCGCGAATTAAAACTTTTTTTGCTAAATGGCGAGAATCAAAACTTTTTTGCTAAACGGCAAGAATTAAAACTGCATTTCCTTGCTACATCTGGGCTAGTAATTTTCAAACAATTTTTGACTTCGTCAGATCGCTTGCTCTTTGAACATTCTTGTCTGATCTGTCAGTTTTCTTAACATAAAGTGAATACAGCCCATATTAAAAAAAAGTGTACACAGTAACTTTTTGTGTAGCAGAGGGCGGCCGTTACATTTTTATAGAAGCATACGGAAAAAGTATTTTGCCTGTTTATTAGAACTTTCGTTCTTTTGATTTTTAGTTTTCCCCTGCAAGAAAAGGAACAACTCGATACCTCACTTCTACTGGTGCTGATGGAACAATTTGTTTCTGGCAATGGCATTTAAACACAATGAAATTCAAGTACGTTGTTTTATTCAATTTATTCTCTTAGCCTTCACGATTGAGCAGCAATGCTGGATAAATTTCAGGAGGGGGATAGTAGCATTTATTAGAATCCCTAGAATGATGCAGAACAGCGATATAAAGATGAAACAAGTGTACATTATAATTCAGTGTAGCATCAGCTGAGAATGAAGACGGACAAACAATCTGAATTCTTCTGGGTCTTTCTGATAATGACTCGTATAAACCTTCCGGCTGAATTTGCTGGGTAAGGCATGTAGATGTTAAAATTCCAGATGCCTGAAGGATACAGGATTTTTCTGGGATAAATTGGAAGAATATGGAAATGGAGAACATTGTTTGAGGAAATGAAAAAAATCCCAGTTTATCTCTTTATGTATTTTTGGATTAAAATTGATGTCTGCCTTTACAAGGAGCCAGTTCAGTTGGCTGGCATTACATACATTGGACCATCTGTTTGTCCTGAGTTTTTGGTTTCGCTCAGTGTTTCTCAATCCAATTTTCAGTTGGGTGGACTAAAACGCCCAGAATTTCCCCAGCAAGCATGCTATCTGGGAATTCTGGAAATTGAAGTCCATGGATCTTTAAAATTGCCATAGTTGAAAAACCTTGGCTTAATGCAGCGTGTGAACCAACCTGCTCTCAAAACTCTTGACAGATTTCACACTCCTGTACCCTAAAATCCTTTTAACTTGACTGCCTTGATCCCATTTGTATATTTCTTCATAGCAGGATCTTACTGAGGGTGATAAAGATTTGCCTTTGGGCTTTTTCCCTGCAAAGCAAGTTTCCACACTGATCCCTGTTTCAAACAAAAGTTTCAAATCTTTTTTTCTCCCAGGCGTGCCACATCCAAATGTTAGGCAGAATGTGGTGTTTTTGAGGGGAAATTAAGAAAGTTTAATTTAATTTAATTTAATATTTGCATTTGTATACCGCCCTTTCCCTGAGGACTCAGGGCGGTTTACAGGGAATTAAAAATCAAAACATACAAAAGTTAAAACCAATTTAAAAAGCATTAAATTCACCCTGTACATTAAAACCCCAGTTAAAAATTTTCCCCTCAGCCTGGGCCCGAGAGCTCAAAGAGCCAGGTCTTCAGGCCCCGGCGGAATGATCGGAGGTCGGGAGCAGTCCTCAGCTCTACTGGCAGCTGGTTCCAGAGGGCAGGCGCTCCCACTGAGAAGGCCCTATCCCTGGGTGTCACCCGCCGGCAATCTCTCACCGGCGGAACCCTGAGCAGACCCTCCCTGTGGGAGCGCACTGGGCGAAGAGCGTTTGATGCCGGCAGCAGGTGTTCCCTCAAATAACCCGGACCCAGGCCATGTAGGGCTTTATAGGTGATAACCAGCACCTTGAATTTCACCCGGAGGGCAACCGGAAGCCAATGCAGCTCGCGGAGTAGAGGTGTTACATGGGAGTATCGGGAAACCCGTTACGAAAAAGACCAGCTAAATTCTTGGAAAGTAAATCTGATCAACTAATGTACGATCATACTGAATGAGACTCCAAAAATTAACGAAATCTTGATGTCTTACGAAATCTAGCCAACAGTACAGTACTATCTAGGAATGCTGAAAAGTAATGGTGTTTGGGTTTGTTGATACAGATTCCTAGCAAGTTGAATGTAGAATTGCAGGCTTAGTCTCTCTGCATTATCTAATATAAACTAATTGAAACGTCGTCTCTTAACTTCAGGGAACGGCCGGTGAAATTTGCAGAGAGATCCAGACCTGGCGTTCAAATATCTTGTTCATCTTTTAGTTCTGGTATGTATAAATAGAAATCACATAGCAATTTGCAGCTTTATATCAGGAATATATATATATTTTTAAAAAGGGGGGGGAAGCATTGTACAGGGTGTTGTTGTTTTTTACCATTGGAATACACAGGAAAGCTTTCTAACTATTTCCATTCTTCACTGACCAAAATATCCAGCAAGCATTTTGCTACTAGGAAATGAGTTTACTTTCGTTCAGAGACGATCATTTATACACGCGTGTAAAGCAGTTTGTTACTGAAATAGCCCTTCTCGGCATGGGTCCAGGTTATTTGAGGGACTGCCTCAGCCCCACTGGGATTGGCTCAGAACATTAGTGCCAGCAGAGGAGGCATGCTACCCGATTATTCCGGTGGCGGGCTCCAGGAGGGGGAGGGCCTTCTCTGCTGTTGCTCCTGCTTTCTGGAACATCTTGCCTTCTGATGTGAGGTTGGCCTAAAGATGTGGGGGACCCCGTGGGAAAACAGCGCCATGGAGGTGGTTGATTGACATATCCCACTTCTCCATTCCATCCATCCCCCCCCATGTGTCTTTGGTTTCAATGTCTGATTTTAACTCTTTATGTTTTAACAGTATATGTGACTGTAAGTCGCCCAGAGTTTTACCCTATGTTAAGATGGGATTTGGGGGTGGGCAATACATTTTATAAATAAATAAAGTAAATAACTATTCTGATTCTTAGTCCTGCACTAACTGCTCTCTGGTTAAAAAATTTGACCATGTAAAGTTTTGTACATGTATAAATGGAAATTGTAGCTTGTGATAAAACAAACAAGCATCGGATTTATGTTCAGCTTTGGGACAAACCGGTTCTGCTAACAGTTTACTTTATATGCAAAACTATCTTAGAAGGATCTTCATCCTTGAATGCTTCTCTTGAAACCTAAGGGAGACAACTGCTATAATATGTTGTCTTGTTATTTCCCTTTTAAAAACAAATTAATGAAGTATGCAGGTGGCTCTCTTTAGCTCCGTGGTAGCATCATTCTAAACACTAGGCTGATTGGTTGCATTTCAGACCCACTTTCCTCAAATTGTAATAAAGATGCGGCAATTTTAGGGAAAGGTTTTAGTGGCATGTACAGAATGCTTAAAATTCATCAAATGTGTCGCTCCTTTGAAAAACTTAATTGTGGAATCTGCCATGACTGCGCGAACTGTTCTGGGGATTGAAATATTAAAGATAATTTTCAATTTCTTTTTCTCCCGATGTTTTTTTTTAAGGCGGCATGTTTATTGCAACAGGAAGCACAGACCACGTGATCCGAATATATTATTCGGGCTCTGAATCTCCTGAAAAAATAGCAGAGCTAGAATCTCACATGGTAAGGGTTAAACAGGAGAAACTTGGATTAAATTTGAAGAGAAAATTTTGGTGTTCTAACCCCTACACACAAGTCTAGAGAAGAACTCTTGGGTGGCCTACATTTTTTTCCCAAATGGAAGAGGCAATTTTACTGGTTCGTTTGGAAATCTTATAGGAAACTTTCCAATAAATAGATAGTATTTGCTTACCAATGCTTGTGTGTAATATTTCTTCAAAGAACTAGAATGTTCATTGTGAGCCATTGCAATAGTTGTAATGTACACCAGCACACTGATGATTTAGCAAATAAGAAAATACAAGTATAATTTCACAGAGATGCAGTGTCTTGTAATTTGACAGTGCAGAGCAATTTTTTGTGATCTGACAACCTTCCAATACCTGGAATTCAGATGCTTTATAAGAGTTCTCTGCTTGATGTAGGTAGTAGCCTGCTTCAGTTTGGCAAGATTCTGTCTGTAGGCATGGAACAATAAAGAAACTTGCTTGGAAGATTGGTCACATGTCTTCCCTGGTTTTGGGGGGGTCTAACAGGCCTAATGCAGTTCAGGATACCCTTAATTGGGTTGCATCAACTCTGACAAATACCTGTGGGAGGAATGGAACAGAGGGGAAGAAATATCAAACAGCTGCCTGAATGAAATATGTTTTTGTAAAGATGTTGATTCCAACCATTGTTCTATTATTCCAAAGGACAAGGTTGTTGCCGTTCAGTTCTGCAACAATGGAGACAGGTAAGGATTTCTTAAGATGTTCTTCTACTAGAATGCTGTTTTTTCTCAAATGCTTTATTAAAAACAAACAAACTTAAAAGGGTGATTAAGAAAGAGACACAACTAGAAGGTCCAGTTCTAAACTTTTGATGGTATACATATCGTCCCTGCCTATTGTTAACACGTTACACGTTCTGTAAATATTAACCCTCCGTGAAAGTACATTCATTAAATGCATGAGCTGTTGAATAATCTCTAAATTAAAATGTAAGCTAGTAATAGATTATGGGTAGCTTCTCAATTATTTCCTTAATTTTATAGTACGTAGTTATTAAATATGCAGTGAAAGTTGAATGTGAACCGGCTGCATCAAACAGCATTTCATTGGATGAAGTCTGTCTCTGTCTCTCTGTGTGTGTGTTTGTGTGTGTGTGTGTGTGTGTGTGTGTGTCTTTCAGTGTAGTTGTAGGTGTTTGTGTGTGTGTTATATATGCATCTGAAAAGCTAATGTTCTTTGATATTAGCTTGTACATAGTTACTGGTTGAAGACTGATGGGAAGATTATTGAGCAGGCTTTGAGCAGGAAGAAGACCGGAGGCTGAAATGGACACAGATAAAGCAGGGCCTGATCCAAACAGCATGGAGTAATTGTTCCTTTAACTCTGAAATGCAGGTTAAGATTTGTCAGCGGAAGCAGAGATGGCACGGCCAGAGTTTGGCAATACCAGCAGCAAGAATGGAAGAACATAGTCCTGGATATGGCCACTAAAATGACCGGGTAAAAAAAAATAAAAATCAAAAAGCTTTTTGTTTTAGCTGAGCAGAGATTAACACTAGACTAACAATCAAGTAAGCAATACCCTGATCAAGAAACACCAATGCAGACAAGTTAACACTAAACAACAATTTAATCAAGGAACTGCCAAGAGCACTCCCACCAACACGGATAAGAACCAACCCCACTTCTTTCTAGCACTCGTTTGGGTAATTTAATTTAATTTTAATTTTTGACACGTCTGCAAGAAACCCATCAAGCTCAGAGAGCACCAAGGAGCCCACAGTTCAACCCTGAGCTACAACTATTCCCTTCTGTTGGTATTGTAGTTCAGTATCGATCAATTTGTCATTATTGATCATTTGCTATGCTGCTGTTGCTTTAATTTCCCCAGGAACAGCGTCCTGTCTGGAGAAGACAAAGTGACGAAGCTGAAGGTGACAATGGTAGCCTGGGATCGTTACGATGCCACTGTTATTACAGCAGTGAACAACTTCCTTCTGAAAGTGTGGAATTCTTCGACTGGACAGCTTCTCCATACTTTATCTGTAAGTTTAAGGAGGAAAAAAAAAACTACCCAAGTTGGGTTTGTTGCAGAGATCAGCATTTTAAAGTTCTGTAGGTCTTTCAGACTTTGAAACCCGGATGCCTCCAGTTTGCATTTCTTCAAATCCGAATTTGGATCAGGCTTGCGAAAAACGTGGAGCCCCAAGGGATGTTGGCCAACAAGGCTGGAGCTGCTTTCGAATAAGACATCTAAGATAGCAGCACTTTAAAGCAGGGGTCCCATGCCAGCAACCGGTTTATGCAAACAAGCAAAGCCCCATCTGTGGGATGCAGGCAGCATGCAAAACCACACACACACACACACACACCTCTGGTCTATGGAAAAACCTTTTTCCACGGAACCGCTCCCTTGTGCTCAAAACGTTTGGGGGCCGCTGCTTTAAAGGCACCAGCCAATTTCTGTTCTCTTTGTAAATGTCTCTGCTTTGTTGAACTTTGTTTCTCTCCCCCACCACCCCGCAAATAAAATACGATAAAATAAAACCCAAATTTGCTGGCAGCCTGCACGAATTTGCTTCGTTTTGGTTTCATGTGGCTTATTCCCCTGCCTTTCCATGTTTTATTACACTAACCGTCAACCAGAAAAGCACCCCTGCTATCATCCAGGGTGGCTGCGTTAATTGTAAAACATAGGCAGTCCTTGACTTACAACCATTCATTTAGTGACCATTCAAAGTTACAGGGGCACTGAAAAAAGCAACTTGCAGCCAGTCCTCACACTTACGACCAATCCAGCATTTCCCCCCCCCCCCCTCACAGGCACATGATCAAAATTTGGGTGCTTGGCAACCATCATTATTTGTGAGGGTTGAAGCAACCTGGGGTCCCGGGGTCGCCATTTGCAGCCTGCCCAGCCAGCTTCCAACAAGCAAAGTCACTAGGACAGGGGTGTCAAACTCAATTTCATGGAGGGCCGCATCAGCATTGCGGTTGCCCTCAGGGGGCCGGGTGGGTGTGGCCTACTGGGTGGGCGTGGCCAGAGTGCCTACGGCCTACCGGGTGGGCATGGCCAGCTCTACATCGTTCGCATCAAGGGTGCCTATGGGGGCCTGGGCAGGAGTGGGAGAGATCTGAGGGTCTCTGGCAGGAGGAGGGTCTCTGGGCCAGGGCCAAGGCAGTGGGGGCCGTTCCCTCACTGTTTCCAGGATGGCTTCACGGGCCGCATGAAACCACTTCGCGGGCCGGATCCGGCCCCCGGGCCTTGTGTTTGACATGTCTGCACTAGGAGAAGCTGGATTCACTTAATGACTATGTGATTCATTTAAAAACGGCAAGGGTTCATTTAACCATGGCAAAAAAACAAACAAAGGTCATAGGATCCAGTGCGACTCACTCAACAATCATCTTGCTTAGCAATGAAAATTCCATTCCCAGTTGTGATCGTAATTTGAGGACTACCTTTAGTTTTGTCAGAGATACCCAAGGCACCAATATGGTGCAAATAATGTGCTTGAAATAATGACTTTAACATTTAATGTTTTATTTTCCAATCACCGAGCTGGCAGTTTGGCAAATAAAGCTGCGCAGGCTTCCTTGAGGAAAGATGGACTGAGAATTCCATGTTACTTTTGGATTTGCCTCAAAAGCAGGTTTGCGTAACATAGAATCAAGATCACGTGAAATGTTAATGCCACTTTACAAGGCTTTGGCAAGGCCACACTTGGAATACAGCATCCAGTTTGGTCACCACAATGTAAAAAAGATGTCAAGACTCTAGAAAGAGTGCAGAGAAGAACAACAAAGATGATCAGGGGACTGGAGGTTAAAACATATAAAGAACGGTTGCTGGAATTGGGTATGTGTAGTTTAATGACGCAGTGGCTCAGTGGGTTAGGACGCTGAGCTTGTCGATCAGAAGGTCGGCAGTTTGGCGGGTCGAATCCCGAGTGCTGCGTAACAGAGTGAGCGCCTGTTACTCGTCCCAGCTTCTGCCAACCTAGCAGTTTGAAAGCACGTAAAAATGCAAGTAGAAAAATAGGGACCACTACGGTGGGAAGGTAACAGCGCTCCGTGCGCCTTTGGCGTCTAGTCATGCCGGCCACATGACCACGGAGACGTCCTTGGACAAGCGCTGGCTCTTCGGCTTTGAAACGGAGATGAGCACCGGCCCCTAGAGTCGGAAACGACTAGCACGCATGTGCGGGGGAACCTTTACCTTTACCTTTTAGTTTAATGAAGAGAAGGGGGAGGGGTGACATGATAGCAGTGTTCCAATATCTCAGGGGCTGCCCCAAAGAAGAGGGAGTCAAGCTATTCTCCAAAGCTCCTGAAGGCAGGACAAGAAGCAGACTAATCAAAGAGAGAAGCAACCTAGAACTAAGGAGAAATTTCCTGACGGTTAGGACAATTAACCAGTGGAACAGCCTGCCTCCAGAAGCAGTGAATACTCCAACACTGGAAGTTTTTAAGAAGAGACTTGGACAACCATTTGTCTGAAATGGTCTAGGGCAGGCATGTCAAACTCGTGATGTCACGTGACATCGCTCAACGTATCACAACAGTTTTGCCATTGCCAGCAATGGGGTGGGCGCGGCTTCTGCGTGATGCGTCTGGCCTGCGGGCCGGCAGTTTGACACCCCTGGTATAGGGTCTCCTGCCTGAGCAGGGGGTTGGACTAGAAGAACTCCAAGGTCCCTTCCAACTTTATTATTATTCTTGTTATTGTTATCTGGCTTTCCAAGTATTTTGAACTCAGCCTGGCTTATCAGCACCATGCTATGAGAATCTTACCGTCCTCATGTAAGTATGAAAACTACCATCCACCTGCGGACAGACTTTGTATCTTTTTCTTTATTTTTATATTTGTTACAGGGCCACGATGATGAAGTGTTTGTTTTAGAAGCTCACCCGTTTGACCAAAGGATTATGCTTTCTGCGGGCCACGATGGGAACATTTTCATTTGGGACCTTGAGAAAGGAACAAAAATTCGCAATTACTTCAACATGGTAAGACCTGGCCTGGAACATTGGAATGGAATAGAACAGAACAAAACAGAATAGAGAACAGAACAGAACAGAATAGAATTCTTTATTGGCCAAGTTTGGTTGGACACAGAAGGAATTTGTTTCTGGTGCATAAGGTCTCAGTGTACATACAAGTAATAGTGGTAATCATGATCATATACAAGGTGAAAATACGTTCTATTCTGTTTGGCTTTTTCACCTGAGAGAAATAACATGACTTCCTTGAGCATGTCTTTATTTCTCAAATGCACACAGATGTACTCGCATAACTATTGAGAGTGTCAGAGCATGCACAGTCTTACTGCGCTGAGGTAGCCCAGAAGTAAATGCAGTACACAGTGGTTTGTATTAAATGGTGGTTTATAACCCGCTACCTACAAATATACACAAGAAATAAAATGCATACATACCCATGGTGAAACAGCAAAGTCCAAAACATAGCAGTTACAGCAGTCAAATGGATGAGAGAGAAAATGGATGAGAAGAGACTGGCCAGCCACTTGTCTGAAATGGTATAGGGTTTCCTGCCTGAGCAGAGGTTTGGACTAGATGACCTCCAAGGTCCCTTCCAAATTATTATTATTATTAACTCCAGGAAAAAAACTTTCTTTTTATACTCAGCCTCTTAAAGACACGGGAATGCTGAGTCAAACAGTTATATACATGGAGTCTTTCTCTTTCCTTCTCTCTCTCTCTCTCTCTCTCTCTTTCTTTTAACAGATTGAGGGCCAGGGCCACGGTGCAGTATTTGACTGCAAATTCTCCCCAGATGGTCAGCATTTTGCTTGCACAGATTCACACGGCCACCTCTTGCTGTTTGGTTTTGGATGCAATAAGCACTTTGAAAAGGTAAGGTTGAACATTCCTAGAGCTGAATTTGCCTTGGAAATAAGCTTAGTATGTGCACCGGCCCCTAGAGTCGGAAACGACTAGCACGCATGTGCGGGGGAACCTTTACCTTTACCTTTATGTGCATTACATAATTCAGATTAAACTGTCATCAATATTGTCAATGTACGGGTAAGCTTAAAGATGTGGTTTGGGCTCCGTTCAAGCCAATGCAGGCTTCCGATAAATTACCTTTTGTTGTTTCTGCTCTGTGATATTTGTAATAGTTAAGGCAGATTCCTTCCAATGGTGTATTTGGGATATGTTGGATAACAGGTCCCATAATCTCTGCCCATCATACCTTGAATTGGTCTTGGAAATAAATGGATTAGGGAAAATAAGTGCCATATATATATAAATAAAATTCACTCTCCTAAGAAACTGGGAGTTATCCCAATCCCTGTGATTTTTGAAATTATATACACCACTAGTCCCGTGTTTCAGAACGTCTGTTTGCATTGACAAGAGCAAACGTTAGGCTTGTTTAATCAAAACAACAAATCATCAAAACCTTTTCTGTTCTGCATACACATCAGATGTGTGATTTTGATTCAATCTGCTCCTTTGGAAAGAGCCGCTTTATCCTTAAAGCAGCATCTAAGTTATAAGTAAATAAATTTGAATGCTTGGATGAGGCCATGCTGAAACTTTCCAACTTCCAGACAATTTCTCTCCATAAAAAAGATATTAAGATTAAAGCATTAACGCAATCTTTGAGTTGTATCAAGAGTTCGTTTTAATTGTTCGCTCGTGTCCAACCCTGGTGACCTTATAGGCTGGTTTTCTCCATGCTATTCTGTTATCCAACTCTTGTTGTTGTTATGCACAGCTTTTTTCAGTTGTTGGATATTCATTTTTGTATCAGCTTTGATGTTATCAAGCCAGCGTGCTCTTTGCTTGCCCCCTTCTTCTTGTTCCACTAACCATTCCTGGCGTTGCTGCCTTCTCTCATGAATTTGCACGGACGACATAGACGAAGCAGATCAGACGTAGTCCTGTGGTTTTAGCTTCTAGTGATGTATCTGGCATTATACCATTCAGCACCTCTCTATTGGACGACAGAGAATGAGGTGGATGGATGGAGTCATTGAAGCAGTAGGCGTGAGCCTAAATGGACTCCAGAAGATGGTAGAGGACAGGAAGGCCTGGAGGAACGTGGTCCAGGGGGTCGCGATGGGTCGGACACGACTTTGCAGCTAACAACAACAATAACAACAACCTCTCTTAGTTACTCTGGCTGTCCACGGTACATGCAGTAATTTACACCAGCACTACAAGTTCAAAGAGGCCAGTTCCTCTTTGATCAGCCATTCTTGGTGTCTACAGCTCGCATACCCGTACACCATTATAGGGAAGACTATTGCTCCAAGTAGCCTGCTTTTTGTATTTATAATAATAATTATTTGTGTGTGTGTGTGTTCTTTGTGATTCATGTAGATTCCAGATCAGATGTTCTTCCATACCGATTATCGGCCGCTGATCCGTGACGCTAACAATTATGTGCTAGATGAACAAACCCAACAAGCCCCACATCTCATGCCTCCCCCCTTCTTGGTAGATGTGGATGGGAACCCCCACCCCACAAGATACCAGCGACTGGTGCCAGGGCGGGAAAATTGCAAAGATGAACAACTTATCCCTCAACTGGGCTACGTAGCAAACGGTACAGAATTTCTAACAAGAGCTGAAGTGACCGGAGGTGGTGGGGATCCTTAGAGCATCACCTAGGCCTCGTTTGTGGTACGGTCTGTGAAAAGGGCCCAGAGAGGGTAACATGGATATTGCTAGTTGGGGTCCAGTTATGGTACGGTAATTCCTTGAAAAATGCCTGTACACTTGGCACCTTTGGAATGTAATAGAGGTAATCCTCAACTTACGACCAAAATTGAGCCCCAAATGTATCTTCCTAAGCGAGGCATGGGTTAAGTGAGTTCTGCCCCATTGACTCTGCTTGTCAGAAGGTCACAGAAGGGGACCGCGTGACCTTGGGACACACCAACGGTCGTAAATATGCATCAGTGGCCAAGCATCTGAATTTTGATCACATGACCATGGGGGAATGCCACAACGGTTGCAAGTATGAGAAAACGGTCCTTGGTCCCTTTTTTCAGTGTTGTCGTAACATGTCACTATACGAAGGTGATAAGTGGAGGACTTAGGATCGATGGCTTCTTGGCCATGTAAAGTTATGATAGAAACCCCCCCCCCCAAAAAAATAGGTACTTACGGCCTAGTTGCAATGGCTGCCCCCCACCCTGTGGTTCACTTGACCACATTTTGGACAATTGACAACCTGTCCATATTTACAGCTGTTTGCAGTCTGCCCCATTTTTTGGCCAGGAAACAACACTTTTGCCACAATTTTACAGAAGAGCAATAGTGTTAATCTCTTCCAGAATGGCGTAGATGCAAACAGAGAGTGTTTGCTTGCACCTGGTCTGTCTTTTGTGGGTTAGATCTAACGGGAATCTCTGTTTCTAAAAAAAGAAGATGTGGGGGGGGGGAAGCATCAGAGTCTAGGCATCACAAACACAAGAACAGAGCAACTAATAAGCAGGTGCCGTATTTTCCCCAAAATAAGAGCCGGACTTTTTTAATTTTTGCCTCCAAAAGAGGCACCAGGTTTTATTCTGGGGACGTGTGTGTGTGTGTGTGTGTGTGTGTGTGTCTTTTCCACTCCCCTCTGGCACAGACAACCCCGTCCAGCCACCCCACTTCTTCTGGGGCTGAAGCAGCAGCTTCATCCTGCAGACGAGAATGGAGCTCCGGCCTGCATTTTGCAGTCATAGGCCTTTCCGGAAGGCCTCTGCAGCCGAGTTCCAAGCTACAGACTGAATCCATAGCTCGGTACTCGGCTGCAGAGGCCTTCCGGAAAGAACTCTGGCGGCAAAATGCAGGCCGGGGCACACCGCAGAAGAGGTGGGCCAGTGAGGAGAGTCCTGGCTGCAAGGTAAGCAGGTGTGGGGCGTGTGGGGCAGTTCCACCTCCCCACCCCTGCCCTAGCTTGATTTTTAGGTGTGCGCCTTGTCCCCAAACTAGGGTTTATTTTTTGGGGTAGGGCTTATATTAACACACACACACCCTCCCAAAAAAAATCAAGCTAGGGCTTATTTTCAGCATAGGTCTTACTTCCGGGGAAACACAGTAGGACCAACATTTTTAGTATTGCAAGGATGTTTAAGGGGTAGAATGGGGCTCTCTTTTTTTTTTAGGACCCTGAAATCAAGCCACGTTCTCTATGATGGTGAGGGGAGCTATTAGGGGCAGGATTGATGCTTGAAGCCTGGACATGCTAAGGAAGCTGTTTCCCCCCCCCCCAAAATCTCCAAAGCTCTCCCCCTTCCAGTGCTCCTGCCCCTCCAAAAATGCAACAGTCCTGACACTCTCTTTGGTCTCACAAAGGTGACGGTGAAGTGGTGGAGCAGGTGATCGGGCAACAGACCAACGATCAAGACGAGAGCATCCTTGATGGGATGATTAGAGAGCTGCAGCGGGAGCAAGATCTGAGAAGGCTGGGCGAAGGCGAACCGCCCCCAAACCCTCCGCAGAGTAGATCGCAGTCTGTGCACAGTAAGAGTCCCCTCCTCTCGTTCATCTGCAAGAGTGTAGAAAAAGAGGGACGCGGTGGCTCAGTGGGTTAGGACGCTGAGCTTGTCAATCAGAAGATCGGCAGTTTGGCGGGTCGAATCCCGAGTGCCGCGTAGCAGAGTGAGCGCCTGTTACTCGTCCCAGCCTCTGCCAACCTAGCAGTTCGAAAGCACGTAAAAATGCAAGTAGAAAAATAGGGACCACTACGGTGGGAAGGTAACAGCGTTCCGTGCGCCTTTGGCGTCTAGTCATGCCGGCCACATGACCACGGAGATGTCCTCGGACAAGCGCTGGCTCTTCGGCTTTGAAACGGAGATGAGCACCGGCCCCTAGAGTCAGAAACGACTAGCACGCACGTGCGGAGGAACCTTTACCTTTTAGAAAATCACAACTTGTCTCCGCTGTCCTTTTGATGAAGCAAAAATGCTGGCAGGTTTTGTTTTTTTTTGCTTAGCACAAGGGTGTTCCGATTTTGAGAGGCCCTTGGTGCTTTCTTAGCGTGGCTGTTTTCTTGCAGATGTTTCATTGCCCAAACTAAGTAACCACTAGCACTGATGATGTTACCTATTTGGGTAATGAAACGTCTGCAAGAAAACAACCATGCTTAGAGCAACAAGGACCCCACAGTCTTCCTCCTCCTCCTCCTCCTTTCCACAAACCCCTCTCCCTCCTAGCACTGACAATGTTACCTAGTTGGGTACTGAAACGCTTGCAAGAAAACAACCAAGCTCAGAGAGCACCAAGGACCCCACAGTCTTCCTCCTCCTTTCCACAAGCTCCACTACCTTCTAGCACTGATGATGTTACCTATTTGGGTAATGAAATGTCTGCAAGAAAACAACCAAGGTCAGAGCAACAAGGACCCCACAGACCGTTGTTCTCCTCCTCCTCCTCCTCCTCCTCCTCCTCCTCCTCCTCCTCCTCCTCTTCTTCCTCCTTTCCACAAACCCCTCTCCCTCCTAGCACTGACGATGTTACCTAGTTGGGTAATTAAACGTCTGCAAGAAAACCACCAAGCTTAGAAAGCCCCAAGAAACCCCTCATTTCAGCCCTGAGCTACAAATATTCTCTTTTATTGATCTGATTTTGTTTTGCTCATTTTGGTAGTTCTGAGGAGCCCAAGCTTGGATATGGCTTCCCCCACAAATGTCGGGCTCAGACGGAGCGGTCAGATTGAAGGGGTCCGTCAGATGCACCACAACGCTCCAAGAAGCCAGATGGCCACAGAGAGAGATCTCATGGCATGGAGTAGGAGGGTAGTAGTAAACGAGCTGCCTGCTGGACTTAGCAGGTAAAAAAAAAAGGCTTTGTCAAGGACACGCGGGTCGGGGGTCGCTGAAAATGACCCTTGGGAGTTTCCCATTAGAGACACCATCCTCAATTTACAACCGTCTTTCTAGCGACTGTTGTGATGGTGCTGAAAAACATGGCCACCAATTCTTGCAAATGCAACCATCACAGTGCCCCCTTGGTCACGTGATGACAATTGGGGGGCTTGGCAACCGGCATGTGTATTTACAAGAGTTGCATTGCAGCATCCCGGGGTCACATGACCGCCACGCACGATCTTCCCAGGGGACTTCTGGGGGAGGGAAAGCCAGATTCGCTTAACAACTGTGCCCCAAAAAGGTTGTAAGACCCTAGTGATGTGATGACTTACTTAATGACCCCCACCTGACTTAATGAAGTTCTGCGTCCCACTTGTGGTCCTAAGTCCAGGACTACCTTTATAGTTCTCTTTAGCATCTTGGGAAATTAGCCCATCATGCTGGCTGGGGAATTCTGGGAGTCGAAGTCCACATACCTGAAAAATGGCCAAGCTTGAGAAACACAAGTCTAAGCAATTTAAGGACCTAGCAGAATGCCTCAGCTGCAAAGAGTAGGTAAAACCGCTAGTCACTCTTCCTCCTCAGAAGAATTTTTTTAAAAAAAAGTTTAAAAGCAAGTAATGGGAGATCTTTGAAAATATTTGGACAATAACCCAAATTGGTTCTTTTTTTTCCTCAAGAGTTCAGGAAGAATGCCGAGCAGCCAAAGGTGAATTGGAAATCCACCTGTATACTCTTGAAAAGAAGAGAAAGCCATCCTACACTTTGCAGAGGGTGAGAAACGTTTTCAAAAATGGGATTTATTTTTTTCCAGGCACGGACCCTCTTCACCAACTAGTTGGAAATGTAGCCATTCTGTATACGGATGGATGATAGGATGCATTGAAAGGAAGGTTTAGACCTAGGGGAATTCTTGGTAGAAGCGAAGCCGATGGAGAAGAGCATTGTATTTGAACACGATTCTGTTTTCTAATTCTAAAACTTTCAAATAACCGAATTACCTGAATTAAAAAATAAAATAAATGAACTGGACTGTTTCCAAATTTGTAATTGCGGTTTACGTTTGTACAAGAAAAAAAAAGGCCAGCCAGGCAGGCAGGCATGTGTGCCTAGAATTTGAGATGCTACATTCATAGCTACATTCAAGAACATAAAAACTTGGTTCACTTTAAAACATTTCTTGCAGCAAACGCTTCCCCCTTCAAATTTAAATTTCTATCATCTTTTCCCCCCCCTGGTTATCATAAAAGAGCGATTATCAACCCGGCAGCGGGCGGTCTTTGCGCAGAAACCAGCGCAGGCGGCAACACGCTTACCAGACACGTTCCACCATTGAACATCCCTCACAAAGTGCAAGGAGAAGTTCCCACACCCAGGAAGACTTGGAGAGCTCCTCTGAGGTAAGTGTGTCAGCGCTGCGACAACTGAGAAGCTGTAGCCATTTTACCTTTTGTCTTCATTGGGTTTTTTTAAAAAAATTATTATTATTATTTGGTATTTTCAGATGGAGAAGGGGGGAAAGCTTGAGTTGTTTCAGTTAGCCATAACAATTAACAATTAACCAAGGCAAGAGCCTTGGTGGAGCAGTGGGCTAATGCCTCCTTAAGTTAGTGCAGGTTCGAGTCCCACCAGGCTCAAGGTTGACTCAGCCTTCCATCCTTCCGAGGTAGGTAAAATGAGGACCCAGATTGTTGGGGGCAATTAAGCTGACTTTGTAATAATGCCGCTTGGGAGGGGTGTGAAAGCCCTAATAAGCAGGCATATACATAGAATGAAGGCTACTGCTAAGCTTGTAAGCCGCCCTGAGTCTTCGGAGAAGGGCGGGATATAAACGGAATTAAAATAAAAAATAAAAAAAATTGCAGCTGTGTGAGAATCGTGTTTTAGAATTATTGGTTTATGACGGTGGGAAGACACCCCAGGCTTGTTTCATTGGTTTGCTTTAGGGTGTGATGGCCTTTTGCCTTGCTGTTTCCCTTTCATTTAAAAATAAAAATAAAAATAAATTATACAGGTAGTCCTTGACTTAACGACCGCTGTTGAGAACCAGAATTTCCATTGCTAAGCTTAACTTAGGAGGACCTCACCCAAAGGAAAAGGAACGAAGAACGTTTGTGGTTTTTTGTCTCCAATTCAGGAAGATGATTCCGTGGGAACCAGTGATGGCTCTGGCGATGACAACGTAGCTGCGTGGCAAAGCGAAAGCAGCTCCAGGTGTTTTTGATTATTACCCTTCACAGAAAAGAGAATATTTTAATTATACAAAAAGCACACTGCTTCTCGATGCTCTTCTGAGGCCCTGGAATGAATGAATGAACGAGTGAATGATTGAATGATTGAATGAATGAAATTGCATCAAGAATATGTGGTAGATGAATTATTAGAATTTAGACAATTTGGTGTAGTGGTTAAGGCACCAGGCTAATCCTGCCTTGAATGACAAACCACGTTTGGAAAACCTTGCCAAGAAAATTGCAGATGTCTCGTCCAGGCAGTCTACGAGAATTGGCAGGGTTGAATGGAAAGAGAGAGAGAGAGAGAGAGAGAGAGAGAGAGAAGAAGAATTTAGTGGCAAATGAAAATTTAACTAGAATTAAACTAGAAAAAAATTAACCACTATTAAACTAGGAAGGAATAAACTTTCTGTGACTTCTTTTAGGCAGGCGACAAGCTCTTAACGTCCCTTTGAAGCCCTTGGAATTGCCTTTCATCCCATTCATTTGTTTCTCATTCTTTCCTAACGTGACAATTCCAGCGATTCGTCCAGCGAATACTCCGACTGGACCGCCGACGCTGGGATCAATCTCCAGCCCCCCAAAAGACAGACGAGACAAGCGGCTCGCCAGATCTGCAGCAGCTCTGAAGATGAGCATGTCAAAGAGACAAAAGGGCAGGAAGAGAAGCGCAAGAAAGCCAAGCAGACTCGGAAAAAGGTAAGCGAATTCCCCCCCCCCCCAAAAAAAAAACCCCAACACACAAAACAAAAAGTGTTCGTTTAAGGCAAGGTCCTTCCCCATCGCCTTAAGATCTGTGCATCAGTTATTCGGTCCTTCTGCTTGTCTTTGAACCTAGAAATGTTTCTGTGTTTTTTTTTAAGAAACCCAGTGGATTGCTGTCAATGGATGCTGAACCTACGGAAGAATGGTTTGCTCCTCACTGGATCTTAGACACCATCCCGCGGCGTTCTCCTTTTGTCCCACAGATGGGAGATGAGGTACTCGCAGATTGCAGTGTTTGGCTCAACTTAATCTCCAGCGACTACACCGCACCTTCTCTAAGGGCTTACTGACTCATTTCATAATACCTGACCTAATAACCCGGGAAATTCTGATCTCTTTTAATGTACAGTTTCTTTTATCAGATCAGCGCGAAGCAGTTTCTTTGAATGTGGCCAAATTTCATGATGCTATAAGGAAAATTAGGCAGACTTGTAACTGCCCACTGATAATCCACCACTAACCGTAATATATTATTTTGTATTATTATTGTTGTTGTTGTTTTCAATGCTTTTATGTCTAGTGCTGGTCTGCAACCGTAATAAAAATGGATGGATGGATGAGACCCCAGTGAAATTTGCACAATTTTAGCCACACATAATAAAACTTAAAGGGATCAACTTTTTTCAGACATGCTGGGACAATCCCAATTCATGTCAGAATTTACCTTGGGGAATGACTACAGTAGATTCAAAGTATCATAAGAATTATGCTATTTGGAATAAAGTATTTATACCAAAAGTATTTAAGTACTTCTGGGGGGGGGAGTTTATTGCAAGGGTGGAACTTTGAAGAAGTTATTTATTTACATGTTGAGCTTTTATTTTATTTTTTACATTTTGTAAGTTGCTCAGAGTCACCTATGTGTGAGTTGGGTGGCTATCTAAATTTGTTTAATAAAATTATAGCATTTGGTATTATGAATTTGCTAAAACGTGAAGAATGGCTAGTCTAAAGAAAAGAAGAAATAGCAGTATTCTAATTCTATTCTATTCTATTCTCTATTCTGTTCTATTCTATTTTCTATTCTGTTCTATATTCTATTCTATTCTCTATTCTGTTCTATTCTATTTTCTATTCTATTCTCTATTGTGTTCTATTCTCTGTTCTACTCTATTCTGTTCTATTCTATTCTATTTTTTATTCTATTCTCTATTCTATTCTATTGTATTCTAATCTATTTTCTATTCTATTCTATTCTATTCTATTCTATTCTATTCTATTCTATTCTATTCTATTCTATTCTATTCTATTCTATTCTATTCTATTCTATTCTATTCTATTCTATTCTATTCTATTCTATTCTATTCTATTCTCTTCCACATCGACCTTTTGAGTTTGTTGTCCTTTTTATGAATTGCAAGTAAAACTGGAAAACACTCCAGGCTTGTTGATATTCTTGATTCGGCTTACAAACACATTTGCAGAAGTTGTCTCAAGTGGAACCCTAAATTGTCCCCAAGGACTAGAATTCAGTGTCAGTTATGCTGCCGTCTCAGTCCGGTGCCCCTTTGCGTGTTCAGGATACCTAAGCAGCTCATCTGCTCAGGCAGCTGTCAGTTCTTTTGATCAAAAGACAACTTATCATTTACTTTATGCAACAGACTATGTCTCTAGGTTTGGACACCGTGAAAAAACATTTCTTTCTCTTTTTTTTCTTTTTCCTATGATTTGATGAAACAAGCAAATGGACTCTGAAACATGTGAAGTTACGATTCATTAGCAGATGTACTCCGGGGCCCCTTCTTTCTATCTTGTAATATGCAAATTGATATAATTTCCAGAGTTCCAAAGATGAGCAGTAATTAACAAATAAATAGGGTTTATTTTTAAGGGTAAAGGTTCCCCCGCACGTGCGTGCTGGTCGTTTCCGACTCTAGGGGCCGGTGCTCATCTCCGTTTCAAAGCCGAAGAGCCAGCGCTTGCCCGAGGACGTCTCCGTGGTCATGTGGCCGGCATGACTAGACTCCAAAGGCGCACGGAACGCTGTTACCTTCCCACCGGAGTGGTCCCTATTTTTCTACCTGCATTTTTACGTGCTTTCGAACTGCTAGGTTGGCAAAAGCTGGGACGAGTAACAGGCGCTCACTCTGTTATGTGGCACTCGGGATTCGACCCGCCAAACTGCCGATCATCTGATCGACAAGCTCAGCGTCCTAACCCACTGAGCCACCGCGTCCCAGGGTTTATTTTTACGAGGCCATGTTTGAAACATTTTAACGGAAGTTGCTTTCTGAACCCATCGTATAAACAGCCCTGTTTTCTCACCTTCCTTTCTTCCAGATCATCTATTTCAGGCAGGGGCACGAAGCTTACGTGCGTGCAGTTCGGAAAGCAAAAATTTATAGTGTTAACCTGCAAAAGCAGCCATGGAATAAAATGGAACTCAGGGTAAGCGGCCGAGAATATTTTTTTGGGTGGGTTATTGATGGTGGCCAGAATGCACTTGATAAACTAATGTCCAACCGTTAGTTTAGCCCAGCACTGAGAAACCTTGGTAACTTTAAGATGGGTGGATGTCAACTCCCAGAATTCCCCACCCAGCTGTGTTCTATTCAGAAGTAGCTTTTAGGTAATAGTTTCCAGGTAAGGGTTTCCCCCCCCCCCCAGTCCCGTCTGCGGATGCCATGATTTGAATCTGGCACAAAGAGCTCTTGAAAACAGTCCTGTCTTTGATGGAGGAGTTTGATAGGACATGAACGTTTCTGCCTGATTGGCTTCTGAACCAATGAATTAACGGATAGATGGATGAATATAAAATATAAATAAGTTTGAGCCAAGTAGGTATAGCATGCTATAAGGAAAATGGGCCACTGTGTATATCAGGTCCAAAAACAAGAGTGACATATGGCAATTCTTCCGAGTTCTTTATTATTTCACACAATAAAGAACTGGGAAGATTCTGTCTATAGGTGTGAAACAATAAAGAACTCAGCTTATAACAGCTGTGACCGGGGTTGGTGGGGTGGGGGGATGTCCCTTGTTTATTAAGCCACCAGCAAAGAAACAGTACGGTGGTTCTGTATAACCTTGTCCTGATTTGACTCTGATTCTAAGGATGCAGTGATGGCATCCACGTTTTATTCTCGTTATTGCTAGAATTGAAGTAAGAAGACGTTCAAAGGTGCGGTTCCCTTTAAATGCTCTTTGCCTAGGTTTGCTTTGAAATTTAGCACCGGAAGCAACCCTTAGCTCTTGAACTCTTCTCTTTGACAAACAGGAACAAGAGTTTGTGAAGATTGTAGGAATTAAGTATGAAGTTGGACCGCCTACGCTGTGCTGCTTGAAGCTTGCCTTTCTTGACCCCGTCTCGGGCAAAATGACAGGGGAATCGTTTTCCATAAAGTGAGTAGCTCACTAAAGCTCTAGTTAATCTTCCTGGTGATGCTTTTGAGCCGTTGACTTCCCTCCCCTCCCCTCCCATTCTATTTCCAGTCGTGTTTTTTTTTTTGCCAGGGATTCCCCAAAAAGTTGCCGGTGGAGGAGTATCGCAATCATTCTGTCATGTTGACATCCATGCAAAATTCCACATACGGAACAATAATTGAAGGCCTAAGTGATACTTAAATAAATTCAAAAATGTTATGTTTAGAAAGGCCTGGCTCTTGTAATGTCTCTGGATTGTTATGAACCACCCAGAGTCATCGAGCACCACAGTTGTTTCAATTTATTTATTTTTTTATCATTTAACAACCACAATTGGGACTGGCAACTAAGTCACCAAGCAAAGCAGTTGCTAAGTGATCTTTCTCCATAAGCGCTTACTTCCTTGGCTTTAGGGACATGTGAAGGTCTTAAATGCGAGGATTAGTCCAAGTTACTTTTTTTACCACCATCGTAACTCTGAACGGTTGCTGAATGAGACAGTCCGTAAGCGACGACTGCTTTTGTTATTCTTTTTATGGCAGTGCCTTCATAACAGTTTTTGGCTCCTGCAATTGCCTGGACTGGTCCCTGTGGTTTTCTTCCATTCTTCCTGGCCAAATGTCACTCAGTTGGTTTTGTACCTGTGGCAAGACTAGATTTCCCAGTTTTTAGCCTGGCGTCTGAACCACTACACCAAACTGGCTGTCTCAGCCACAGTATTTTAATAAAATTATGCATTTTGGGAGATGCTACATGTGCCTTTCGTTCTTCCCAAAAACGTATGATGGAGATCTCTTTCTTTTTTTTTCTTTTTTTTTACTGCTCACCAACCATACATAGCAACCTTAGACCATACCTAAAGTGGAACTAGAACTCACAGTCCCCTAGTTTCTCACCTGATGTCTTAACCCAGGGGTCTTCAAACTTGGCCCTTTTATGACTTGTGGATTTCAACTCCCAGAATCCCTCAGCCAGGCATGCTTGCTGAGGAATTCTGGGAGTTGAAGTCCACGAGTCATAAAAGGGCCAAGTTTGAAGACCACTGTCTTAACCATTCCACCCAACTGGCTCTATTATTATTATTATTATTATCACCACCCTCTCGGTCTTCTTGGCTGAGTCATTTTGCTTTTGTCTCACAGGTATCATGACATGCCTGATGTTATTGACTTCCTTGTGTTGCATCAATTTTACAATGAAGCCAAAGAAAGAAACTGGCAGATCGGTATGTTTACCTGTTTACTGTGGAACCTTTGAGCTTTTCCTGGTCCCTAAAAGAAGGCTTGCTTTAACATTATTCTGCAGCATGATGTATATTCTGCATTCACTTGGGTAAGCAGAACAACGCTTTCAGAATCAATCATTCCAAAATCTCTGCCGCCATTCAAAAAACATGGATCCTGATATAGGTTGCCTTCAGGTGCTCCATCACTGGAGTTTTTTAAGAAGAGGCTGGACAGCCATTTGTCCAAAATGATAGAGGACATGGAGGGCTTGAACGGGGGGGGGGGGGGGTTGGACTAGGAAGACCTTCCAAGGTGCCTTTCATCTTTGGTATTCTGTTATTTTACAAGCCTCTGCGGATATTACTTTGTTTTCTCTGATTTTCTTATTGCAGGGGATAGATTTCGTAGCATAATTGATGATGCCTGGTGGTTTGGAACCGTAGAGAGTCAACAGCCATTCCAAGCGGAATATCCAGACAGTTCCTTCCAGTGCTATAGTGTTCAGTAAGGATGAATCTAAGTGTTGGAATTTTAGTGCAAAAAAAAACACAAATTCCCAGAAAAAACATAAATTTGTACATAAATTTAGTGTTGATAATCCGCTGGTTTTGAAATATTTGTATCCAATGTCATGGTTCCAATAAATGAACCCATCAAAAGAACTTCAAGGCAAGAATTCTTCTTCAAAGAACATTTTGTTAGGATACACGGTATTGGCACTACATAGTTGAACCCAAAACTAAATTCCATTCCCCCAGATACAAAGTAACAAGTTGAAACCCCACCCCACCCCCGTGAAGCAGTCATAAATCACATTTTTCAATTAACCTGAAGCATGGGCTCCCTCTGCATCTTCTCAGCCCACCAAAACGTTATCGGCTTGTGTCCTTGAGTTCCCACGAATCGGCATTATTATTATGGCTAGCTGAGCTCAAGCACTCACCCCATCCCCCTTTCTACATTTAATTCCTAAGCAACAGAGAAAGCACGCAGAAAGCAAAGTAAAAAATGGCTGCCATTTCCCTCAGTTGTCAAGAGCGGGAACATCCATCGTCACAGCATTGACATCCCAATTTCTTAGAATACAAGATTTCCGCTCAATTGCCATGAAAAGCTGTTTTTTACATTTTGTTTTAATTTCTGCCACCCGGCGGAACGCTGGAAATAAATTGTGTACACTGGGTTAGGATTTTATTGGCAGAATAGACAAAATGGGAACAAATTTGGTGGGGTGGAGGTAGGAAGGACAAACTGATAAAAAAAAGAAAAAGATTGTGTTGAAATATGGACTGGATCTTGCCCAAGATTTGCAAGAAAATTTTCCTAAAAGTCTCTCCGTGCATGTCTTAACTTGACTAAGCTATTTCTGAGATGTTTTATTGTGGTTGTTATTGTTGTTATTTTATAGCTGGGACAACAATGAAAGAGAAAATATGAGCCCCTGGGACATGGAATCAATTCCAGAAGGAAGTAAATAATGCTTGTTTTCTACCTCCATTTTCATAGAGTTTACGTTTTTTACAATGGCAAAATATTACCGCAGCATTTTAGATCAAATTAGATTCAGTTTTGCCAAGCCTTTACATTAAAAAAGAATTCTATTCTTTTTTTCATTCAGTGACTAGTTGAAAGTAATCTAAAGTAATACAGAAATAGGGTGCAAATTAAAACAACAATATTTAATTTGACCTCATGGGCTGCCTTCGGTTTACACACAGTTTTTACAGCAGCATAGTAAAATTAAAATGAAAGCCCTTTCAAACAATTACTCTACAGCAGGGCTTCCCAATCAGAGGTGTGAGACGATATTCCAGGGGGTGCGAAAACTTGGGTTTTCAAAATCATAGTGTATGTGCATAATTCGTTGCCATTATTTCAGACTTTTGTAAGGGGGGGTGCGCGAATACATCAGAAACGTTCTAGGGGCACGGTATAGAAAAGGTTGGGAACTACTGCTCTACAGGATATATTTGAAGAATACAGGAGAAGGTCAACGTATCAACTTTTTAATTGCATAACAGAGGGTTTTCTTATACAAAAATAATGGTATTTTCCTTTGGGGAAGGAGGGAGGGAAGTTCGAGTAATGTATTTCTCAGATGAGGATCACACTACATAAGGTGGACTTGGATGGCCTATAAATTTAAATTTGGGTTTGGGATAGGCCAGGGGTAGGCAACCTTGGCTCTTTTATGACTCGTGGACTTCAGCTCCCAGAATTCCTGAGCCAGCCTGGGAGTTGAAGTCCACGAGTCATAAAAGAGCCAAGGTTGCCTACCCCTGGCCTAGGCCTAGGCCGCTTTATGACTCGTGGACTTCAACTCCCAGAATTCCTGAGCCACCCATGCTGAGGGGAAAGGGAGAGGTTTCCAAGCTGAGCCATGCTGGCTCCGGAATTCTGGGAGTTGAAGTCCACGAATCATGAAAGAGCCAAGGTTGCCTACCCCTGGGATAGGCAGATGATGTTGACTGATGGGGTTAGAGGCATTACAGGTTTAGTGACGGTTCAAAGTTACCACAACACTGAAAAAAGTGACTTATTTTTCACACCTGCGACCTTTGTAGCATCCTCGTGGTCCTATGAGCAGAATTCAGACACTTGGCAATGGTTCACGTTTTATGACGGTTGCAGTGTCCCGGGGCCATGTGGTCCCCTTTTGTGACCTTCTGACAAGCAAAGTCAGGGGAAGCCAGACTCGCTGACAGCCGTGTCCTTAATGTAACAGCTGTATTGATTCACTTAACGGTGGCAGGAAAGGTTGTAAAATGGGGCAAAATTCATTGAACAAATGTCTCGCTTAGTCACAGAAATTTGGGGCTTAGTTGTGCTTGTTAAGTCTAGGATTACCTGTATTGTCATATGAGTTTTATAAGAACATCGCTTGCCTTTGAATTTGTTACCATAATCATGAGTTGCATCTAAAACTGGAGCATAATTTCAGCCCTACCCAGATTTTGTTTTGTGGCGCGTTTGCAGAGGTTGCCTTAAGTGAAAGATGGATAGTGTTGTTTTAGACACTTTATATATCATTACCATAATGCAGCAACCTGATGCATCCAGGTAACTCACTCTTTCCCCCTCCCTCCTCCCCCCCTGCAGCGGCTTATCCAGATGAGGTGGGGGCTGGAGTCCCCGTGACCACCGAGGAGCTGGCATCTCTGCTATACAAGCCCCAGGAAGGAGAATGGGGCTCCCATTCCCGAGATGAAGAATGCGTGCGGGTTCTCCGAGGCATCGATCAGCTGCTTTCCCTAGGTATGGCAACCTTAATTCATAAGGTCTGGATTTGTCCCATTGCCCCTGTTGGGGTAGAATCAGCAGAATTGTTAATTCTTAATTGTTAAGCTACCCAGAGTTGCTGGGAAAAAGAGAAAAGAAAAAAAAAGAAAAGAGGGGAAAAGGACAGAAAGAAAGGAAGGAAGGAAGAAAAGAAAGAGGGAGGAAGATAAAGAAAATTATCAATTGCAATACGTTAAAGAGGCATCTGCTGGAGAAGACTCCTGCGAGTCCCTTGGACTGCAAGGCGATCAAACCAGTCAGTCCTAGAGGAGATCTGCTGCTGACTGCTCTTTAGAAGGTCAGATCCTGAAGTTGAAACTCGAATGCTTTGGCTACCTAATGAGAAGGAAGGACTCACTGGAGAAGAGCCTAATGCTGGGAAAGGTTGAGGGCAAAATAGGAAGGGGACGACAGAGGAGGAGGTGGCTGGATGGAGTCCCTGAAGTAGCAGGCGTGAACCTAAATGGACCCCAGAAGATGATAGAGGACAGGAAGGCCTGGAGGAACGTTGTCCAGGGGGTTGCAATGGGTCAGACACAACTTCGCAGCTAACAACAACAACCAATATTGTACCAAACTCAAATACTTTGGCCACCTGAGAAGGAAGGACTGACTGGAGAAGAGCCTAATGCTGGGAAAGGTCGAGGGCAAGAGCAGAAGGGGATGACAGAGAATGAGGTGGCTGGCTAGAGTCACTGAAGCAGTGGGCGTGAGCCTAAATGGACTCCAGAAGATGGTAGAGGACAGGAAGGCCTGGAGGAACGTTGTCCATGGGGTCGCGATGGGTCGGACACGACTTCGCAGCTAACAACAACAACAAAGAAGCATCTGTTCTTGTTTGTAATTCCTTGTAATAATCTATCTAAATAATCTAAATGATGAACTTTCCAGGCCTGCGAGGCTGGCTTGAAACATCATAACACGAACAGAAGAAATCTACCGGTAATTGTTTCTTGTCAAAATTTGAATTAGGAGAATATCTCGGGAACATTTCCTGGTATTAGGGCTTAGAGTAATATTTATCTAAAGTCAAACTTCATTTTCAGAGAGGTTCCCCCTCCCCCCTAAAAACACGTAATGCTTCTACTATTTTACTTAAAAAGTTTTATTTAGTTCACCTTTGCTGTATTTTATTTTTCCGCAGAGATTTCCAATCCCTTTGCAGTTGCAGTTGACCTTAGTGCCTATCCTCTGTATTGCACTGTTGTTGCTTATCCAACTGACCTCACCACAATAAGGAGAAGACTTGAAAACAGATTTTACAGGTTGGATTAATGCTTGCTCTCAGTAATGTATAAAAGAGTTTCTTATCATTGTTCGATGTTACGCTAAATTAAATCTGTTGCAACTTCTTAATTAAAGAGAACTGTAAGTTCTTCTGATTGGGCCAACTAATTTCCTAGCAAACACAAAGGTCTTTTTCTATTTATTTTATTTATTTTTCAAGTCTGGACTTGGGATGTGTGATCTTGAGAAGCTAGGTGTCTTCTGTATTTATAAGTAGGTTTTGCAGTCCACCAAAGTTGATTTAAAACAAAACTATTTTAATTAACTAACAACAGTGAGTCTCTTCAGTAAACGGTTAACAACTTTTGCATGCCATTCTGAAGTTCAGGGCTTTCTTTAAAGGAATGGCGCCCAGGGCACCCGTAGTTTTTCTTATTAACTTTCAAAAAACTGGACTTGCTCTTAAAACACCGTATGCAGAGCCCATGTATGGTGTGTCTTGTCCAAACCCTTTTCAGTTGCCTAGATCAGAGGTCCCCAAGCTTTTGGGCACCAGGGACCGGTTCCGTGGGGAGAGGTTTTTCTGCGGACCGGAGGAGGCCTGGTTTTGTGTGCTGCCTGCATCCCGTGGATGGGGCTTCGCTTGTTTGTGCGGCCCGGTTGCTGGCGTGCCGCAGCCCGGTACTTGTCCACAGACCGTGGGGGTTGGGGACCCCTGGGCTAGATAATGAGAAAAAGTGTCTTGTCTTCTTTCCTTTTTCAGGCGAATATCGGCATTAATGTGGGAGGTACGATACATTGAACATAACGCAAGGACTTTTAATGAGCCTGAGAGCCCTATTGTCAAAGCAGCCAAAATCGTCACCGATGTTTTGCTGCACTACATTGGGTAAGCAGTCAGTTTCCTTGTGGTTGAAGGGAATATTTTTCTGAAAACTTGCCTGGATCAGATGTTTTCCTCCTCTGGTCTCCTTCTGTGTGCTTGTCTGTTGACCAAATTTTTTAAAAATGGCTTAATGGCTTGGGTCCGGGATATCTGAGGGAACACCTGCTGACAGCATCAAGCTCCCTTCGTCCAGTGCGCTCTCACAGGGAGGGCCTTCTCAGGGTGCCGCCGGTTAAAGATTGCCGGCAGGTAACACCTAGGGGGAGGGCCTTCTCTGTGGGTGCGCCTGCCCTCTGGAACCAGCTGCCCGTGGAAACTAGGACTGCCCCCAACCTTCGTTCATTTCGCCGGGACCTGAAGACCTGGCTCTTTGAGCTTCCCGGTCCGGGCTGAGAGTTCTTAGTTTTAATTGGGGTTTTTATTCTTAGGGATCAAATTTAATTCTTTTTAATTGCTTTTTAATTTTTGTATCACTGTTTTAGTATCCTGTAAACCGCCCTGAGTCCTTCGGGAAAGGGTGGTATATAAATCCAATAAAATAAAATAAAAAAGGCACAAGTCAAATTTCCTCCCACCGTAGAAATTCTGCTGTGTGATCTGTGAACATTTAATGGAATCTTTTGCTCTAGGAATCAGTGAGCATAATGTCCTTTGGGGAGGGGTATTTATTTTGTTTCAAAATTTCTTATTTAGCCCTAATGCCGATCCTCTTACTACTCTTTAGGGATCAGAGTTGTACGGATATTCTGGAGATCTACAACAAAGTGAAAGCAGAAGACTTGAGTAGCACAGATGAAGAAGAACAGGTAAAAAGCAAAGGTTCTTTGAGGAATTGGTTTGGACCAGAAGTGAATTTGGGGGGGGCGACCCAAAAGTTAGGGTTCTAGGAAGGAGGCAGTGTCAAACCACTTCTGAAAAACCTGGCCATAAAAATTGCAGAACTAGCTTTTCTCTTCCCCCTCAAAAAGCCCATGGTTGATTTGTCATCTCATCAAATATTAAGATATTGCCCGAGGCCATAATTTTCAGGAGTGTGGTGTACATGTGTGCGTGTATTTTGAATTAATTTATTTTAGCTGTTCTCTCGCATGTAGTAATCACATTTTGCTGTAGGTGGCAGAAGCATCCGCTGATTCAGAAGGTCCAGGAACCTCCTCTGGAAAACTAACGGTAAGCAACCTAAGTTCTCTTTCAAGCCTATTTACTCCAAAAATACTTGGGATTGTTGTGTGGCCCTCTGGTGCCCCTTGATTTCTCTTTGTGATGTAATGCTTCTTAAGTTAGAAAAACCAAGCTACTTTCTCTTCCTTTAAAGAAAGTCAAAAGTCCGGTTCTCATGAACAAAGGCATTCGCGTTCCCCCTGCCATTGCAGGATTTCCCCCAAATATTGATAGAAGTAGAAGCAGCATTCAGAATTAAGTATCAAAAAAAGGTGGAGACAGAAGCCAGGTTAAAAAAAAATAAGAATAAAATGCTCCTGTTTCCTGTCTAGAATAAATCTCCCTGTCCTTCTTCCCCTGATGAATACTATAAGGTCAGAACATGGCTTGCCAGCCACTATTTAACTGATTGGAATATCAGTTTTATTGCTTGTCAGTAATGCAGCAAAGGGAATCTTGGATTGGATTAGGATTATGGGATGCAGAAGAGGGAACTTTGTGCGCGACTGTAATAACTGCTTGCTTGAGACAGAGTGCTAAATTTGTGAACAGATATTGATTGAAGAGCCTTAATCCTATGGATGCAACACACTTTGTCCTGAGCACTGTGAGGGCTGTTTGACTAATAATTATCTTTACTTGCTTTCTATGCATTCAGTCCTCATTTAGCGACCACAGTTTGGACCAGCAACTCATTTGTTACACAGAGTGGTCATTACGTGAAACTATGACTGTTCTAATCTTTTCCTTTCTTTTATAGACCCGTGGCGGTCATAAATGAGAGGACTGGTTATAAAATTGCTTTTTCATGATAGTCGTAACTCTGAATATTCACTAAACAAGACCTACTTGTATTAATGTTCATGTTTATGCATGCGTGTGTGTGTGTGTTTGTGGGTGGGCATTTATATGTATACATGTATATGCATGTATTTGTAAAATATACATTTTTACCATATTTTAATCTTATTCTTTCTTAGAAATGGATCCCCTATGATGAGTCTTGTGTGCCTGTTATACCCATATTTTATATTATAGTTTTATACTTCGGTACCCTCTTTGCAATTTATATTATAGTTTTATGCCCTTCTATATCCTCTCATTTTGTATTGTTAAAGCCCATAATAAAAGTTTCGTGATTTCGACTAACATACATAAAATTATGTACAGGTAACTTAATGAGCAATAGAAATCAACTTGAGATGTCCTAACTAGAGATGTTTTTTTTTCCCTGTAAAAAAAAAAACTCCATTAAAAGTTAGCTATTTTATGGACATAACATGTTTCCCCGAAAATAAGCCCCACCCCAAAAATAAGCCCCAATTAAGATCACCAGCCAGACGGATGCATTTGGTACCGTATTTTCCCGAATATAAGCCCTAATCGGAAAATAAGCCCTAATGCATCTTTTGGAGCAAAAATTAATATAAGACGCGGTCTTGTTTTTTTGTTTTTTGTTTTAAAAAGGGAACTCATTTGTACTACTGTGATTCTGGATACCTGGTGCCTGTGTTAAACGATTATTCAGCTTATATGTTCTGGGTTTTTTTTTAAAAAAAATAAAAATCTCAAGGTCAAAAGGCAAATGAAAAGGCAACCCTCAAAGGGACACGTGGATGCCTGGAAAGACCAGTGCAAGCAATTACTAAGTCTGATCTATGAGCGTGAAGACTCCGAGCCATTTCGTCAACCTGTTGATCTCTTTTCCTACCCTGTGAGTTTTGCTTTTTTTTTTTTCTTTTCCTGAGTTTGGGAGGACAGGAAAAACAAATCGCCCGAGACCATGCAGTCTTGTCTCTGAGGCTCTTCACACCCAGAGCTCTAGCATTTCCAGCCACTAACCCAGGGTGGGAAAAGCATCTGGCGCACTCCAGTTGATTCTTGGGCTTGAAGTACATTTTGGAGTAAGAATATTCCATGAGACTTAGGGAAAGGAAGTTTTAATATCCTCCCTTTAACATCAGGGATGGGAAAATTGGGGGCAGTCTTAACTCTCCTCAGTCAGACGGGGGTGAATAAATTGACACCGGGTTAATAAACGTCTCCTTCAGATCACTTTGATTAGATTTTGAAGTTTTCATAGGTGCAAAAAATATTCTTCTCAGGATTATCGAGACATTGTGGACACTCCCATGGACTTCAGCACTGTGAAAGAAACTTTGGAGGCGGGTAATTATATGAATCCTCTCGAATTCTACAAAGACATCCGCTTGATATTCTACAACTCCAAAGCGTACACTCCCAATAAGAAATCAAGGGTAAGATATGAACATGTAATCAGTAGCTATTCTATATATCTCCTGCCTAAGATGCATATTCCCCCCCTGCAGCTTTTAAATACTGTCATGTTTTAAAATTAAGAAATTAACTGAAAATAATTAACTGAAAATTAACTGTTTTCTCTCATTCCAGTCAGAGTTGTTTTTAACCACTCCTCTTAATTCTCTTCTTTACATTAGCACCTTCGCTTCCGATAGGGATGCCCTGTTGGCAAAGTCATGTTTGCCAATAAACTATTATATTGTTGTTGTTAGCTGCGAAGTCGTGTCCGACCCATCGCGACCCTATGGACAACGTTCCTCCAGGCCTTCCTGTCCTCTACCATCTTCTGGAGTCCATTTAAGCTCACGCCTCCTGCTTCATTGACTCCATCCAGCCACCTCATTCTCCGTCGTCCCCTTCTTCTCTTGCCCTCAATCTTTCCCAGCATTAGGCTCTTCTCCAGTGAGTCCTTCCTTCTCATTAGGTGGCCAAAGTATTTGAGTTTCCACTTCAGGATCTGGCCTTCTAAAGAGCAGTCAGGGTTGATCTCCTCTAGGACCGACCGGTTTGATCGCCTTGGAGTCCAAGGGACTCGCAGGAGTTTTCTCCAGCACCAGAGTTCAAAGGCCTCAATTCTTTGGCGCTCGGCCTTTCTTATGGTCCAACTTTCACTGCCATACATTGCAACTGGGAAGACCATAGCCTTGACTATACACACTTTTGTTGACAGGGTGATGTCTTTGCTTTTTAGTGTGCTGTCTAGATTTGCCATGGCTTTCCTCCCGAGGAGCAAGCGTCTTTTAATTTCTTGACTACAGTCCCCATCTGCAGTGATCTTGGAGCCCAGGAAAATAAAATAAACTATTATACAGCTCCTCAACTTACACAACTGTTCATTAAATGACAGATCAAAGTTACGATGGTTTCAGGAAAAAAATGATTTACAACCACCATTTGCATTTGCAACTGTTGCACTGCCCCCCCCCCCCATTGTCATGCGTTCACAATTCAAGTGCTTGTCAACCATCTTGCATTTATGCACCTGTTACGGTGTCCTGCAGTCATGTGATTGTGATTTGCAACTTAACCCAGCCAGTTTCTGACATAACGATCGGCTGGGGAAGCTTAACAACCATGGTAAAAATGGTCATAGATTCTGGTCCAGTCACGTGGCGACGTGCTTTATGACAGAAACTTTGGTCGTAAGTTGAGGATTACCTGTAATAAATCTGGGGGGAAAAACCGCATTGCCAATATCAGCTAAAGGACTCCTTTCTTGTTAAAGCTTTTTTTGCCCCACTGAAAACACCTCTGTGCAGCTAGTTTTTTGGCCGAATCTATGAAACACTTAGGATATACTTGAGGAATTAGCTTCTGCTGGAACGTGGGTAACAAGCAAACCAATGTAAGGTTGGAAAACTTTCTGGTCCACATCGCTCTTGAATGCAAATATTTCTTCCCTTCCTTCCACAGATCTATAGCATGACACTCCGACTCTCTGCCTTATTCGAAAACCACATCAAAACCATCATTTCTGAGTACAAGTCAGCTGTTCAGTGTCAGAAGAGGCGAAGGCCGCGGTTGCGGTACCGAAAGCGGCTCCGAAGTAGTAGCAGCGGTTCTTCCTCTAGCAGCAAAGAGCCAAGGTAGTAGCCGAAGGGGCTTGTTGCGTGTGAAATGGTGCTTATGTTATTACTGTCCTTCTCATCTCTCTACTATAACCTCTTATTGGTATCATCATTATGACTGTTATTACTCTGTTGTTTTGCGCTTATACCAAGAGGTTCTGCACTAAAGACAAATTTCTTGTGTGTCTAATCACACGTGGCCAATAAAGTATTCTGTTCTATTCTGTTCTGTTATTCTTGTTCCACTCCACTCCACTCCACTCCATTCTTCTTCTTCTTCTGTTCTGTTCAGTTTTGTTCTGTTCTATTATTCTATTCCACAGGTGTCAAACTGCCGGCCCGTGGGCTGGTTGCATTCTACGCAGGCTGCGCCCACCCCAGCTCTGGCAATGCAGAAAAAGTCACGATACGTTGCAACATGTCACGTGATGCGGCGTGTTTGACACCCATATTCTGTTCTGCTCCATTCTGTTGTTCTATTCTATATTCCATTATTCTATTCTATATTCCATTATTCTATTCTGTTCTATTCTATTCTATTCTATTCCATTCCATTCCATTCCATTCCATTCCATTCTATTCCATTCTCTATTCTATTCTCTCTCTTATCCTATCCTATCCTATCCTATCCTATCCTATCCTATCCTATCCTATCCTATCCTATCCTATCCTATCCAATGTTAGGTGTCCTCCTGCTTTTTCAATTGTGGCCATCAATCCACTGCAGCCCTTTGCGCACACAAGAAAATGAATGGGAAGATTTTTAGAAGGGAAGTCGAAAGCAATTTTCAAAGACCCTGCAGTGCATGATACAGTGAAAGACGTAGCAGAGAGTAAGATCTGCTGATCAGACTTAGGTCAGACTTTGTAAAGTGGAAAAAGGAAAGGAAGGGCCAGAATAGTGTCTAACTAGGGAAGAAAAAAAACATGCAACAAGCTCCCTACGATTAACCAAAATCTCTTGTTCAATTTGGACTAGATGACCTCCAAGGTCCCTTCCAACTTTATTATTATCATTGTTATCGTTGTTATTATTATTTGTTTTCCTTCTTCCATGCCTTCAGCCCAAAAGGAAAACAAAAACAAGTGAAGATGCAGCCCAAAGCAAACTTGAATACCTCACTGCCTTTAACTAGGACTAATTCTTCAGTTTCATCTCATGGTAAGTAGGATTAGTTGGTTCATGTATTCGTTCAGTCAGTCGGGTCAATTTGTACAGCCACCCATCTTGGCCAGGGGGCTCTGAAGGGCAAAGCACCTTAATAAATTAAAAACATGTTTCAAGTGGCCGTGCCATAAATTTTTACTCCAGCAAGCTGGATTCAATTCAGGTCAGTAGATATCATCTCATTTTCCAAGAATGTTCTGCGTTAGCCTAGATCAGGGGTAGGCAACCTTGGCTCTTTGATGACTCAGGAATTCTGGGAGTTGAAGTCCACGAGTCATCAACGAGCCAAGGTTGCCTACTCCTGCCCTAGATATTGATATTGGAGAGGTATTTGGGCTTAATAGGCTTCAGGGTGGCCATATAATAACCTCCCCCAGGGGCCATTCATTTAAATAGACCTTTTTTTTTTTTTGGCCAAAACTCAGCAAAAAGCATGAATCATAGTGACCATGAAATCTCTCGAGCGGTCATAAAACCGATCCACCCGGCATGTAGTCCCGTGACCGAAGGGAGACAACGCATTTACAGTGACCAGGGCCTTAAAGCTGTCCTTCTGTGGCCATTATTAAGAACGAGCGGCTGTAAAACAACTCTCCATTAAGCAAGGGCTACCTGCAATTAGAAGAAAGTTAGCAATTCAGTAATCTGTTGCAGGCTGATCTTAAGTATCAGAGAGTGCCCCCCCCCAGCAAATGGCTTTTGCTTGGGGGGCTGGGGGGGGAAACACCCTTCTGTCTCCAGGATTTAGGCTGAGGTTTCCTTTTTTTATCTGATCTGTTTCCCCCATTGCTGAGCATCTGCTTAAGTTTCAGATACAGAGGAAGCCCCCGGCTCGGCTACTGCCGAAGAGATGGAAAGGCACTCCTCGTCTGGCTCCAACAGCAGCCAGGACCGTAGTGGAAATGATGTCGAAGCAGGAAAAAATAAGCCGGTGAGAAATAAATCCACACCAGTGAAACAAGGTAGGAAACTGCAGACGTCAAAACTTGTCCCTTTCTTCCTTCTCTGCCCCCCCTCCCCTCCTTGAAAGGGATTTTCCTTTTGGTTGATTATCCTCTTACGAATCCCCCTTTGGCAACCTTAAGATGTGTGGACTTGTAACTCCCAGAGTTCCCCTAGGCCACATGCTTTTAAAGTTCTGTGTACCGCTGGCCGGGGAATTCTGGGGAATTAAAAAGTTCACGCATCTTGTAAGTTAAGGTTGGGAAACCCTGCCCTAAATTAGGAGCGACTCATTTTTGCCTCTCCTTTGTTTCTTTCTGCTTTAATAATGGGGTAGCCTATTGGGGGGTGGGGTGGGGTGGGGGGGCGTGGGGGGAGGGAGACTCGGTTCTCTTTGGGAGTGGAGAAGAGCAAAATAAGCAGGGACTTTTTCCCCCCTTCGATCAGCACGGAAGCAGTTCCAAGAAGGCGAATCCACAAATGGCATCTTACATCTATGCTTGAGCAACTGAGATGGTTTGCAATGGTGGTGCCATTTTGCCTTCGTAGGAAAACGCAGCCTTCCAGAGATATTAGCAGCTTGTGTTTCTCTTCCCCATTATACACTGTGGGGTGATCCATTCAGACAACACGAACTTAACCGGTTAGCGAACTTAATCCTTAGAACGGTTGTCCTAGTTTGGGGGGGGGGGGTCGGGGGTCTTCTCACCATTGGGCTACTAAGGATAACTTGGTATTAGCATTCATATCTGCATCGATTTGGGTCTCTCTAGATCAGCCTTCCGAAAAGCCTCTGACGAACGGGGACGGGAAAGAATCTCGAACGGGGGTCAAGAGGAAGATTTCCAGTGCCTCCGAAGAGGAGGACGTGGGGAGCCAAGAGAAGAGAGAACCAAAAGAAAAAGCCGGTTTGTCCTCCGAGAGCGGAGACTCGGGCTCCAGTTCCGAAAGCAGAGCTGGCTCGGATTCCGATTCCGAATCCAGCTGTAGGACAGATCAAGACTACGTCGATGGAGACCACGACTACAGCAAATCCCTGCAAGCAAAGCCGAGAAGAAAACTCCGAAGGAGCCTTCCCAGAGGGCGGAGGAACTGGCAGGGCAGGGGGACCGGAAGGCGAGGGCGCTGGGGCCGATGGGGAAGGTGGAACCGAGGGGGCCGAGGCAGCCGGGGAGGAAGAGGATGCGGCCAGGGACGGAGAGGAGGCCGAGGAGGAAGAAGAGGCCGTGGGAGAGGAGCCTCGCGGGCCAAGCGCCCCCGCATGGCCGAGGACGAGTTCGAGAACCTTTTTGGCGGCCGCTTCAACGAGAACGCCTTTGGTAGCCGCTTCGGCCGGCCCCCTCGGATTAAAACCAGGAACGAAGGCCGGCGGACGGTTTTATACAACGACGATTCGGACAATGACACTTTCGTGCACACCGAGGATCCCCTGAACCTTGGTACTTCCAGGTCGGGCAGGGTACGGAAAATGACCGAGAAAGCCAGGGTTAGCCATCTTATGGGATGGAATTATTAAACCGACACGGCGCAATGGTGACGTGGGCAGAGGAGGAGAGACCTGAACTGCGACGTTAGGACTTCCAAGGCTTTTTTTTTACTGCAGGGAATTTCACGCCAGAAAATCCGCTAAGCAAATTCTGGGGGAGGGAATCTGCTGATTCCTGCCCCCCCTCCCACCTCCCCATGGTGCTTTTTCCATAAGGTGTTTGAAGGCTTCTGCTTGCTGGCTGGTGCGGGCTACCAAAGTCTTCTTTGCACATCCTATTACCTGCAGAAATGCTTTTTAATCACACTAAACCTTGAGTTGGTCACACAGGACTCGTGGCAGTTAAATTTGTGCTTACAAAGTCTCTCCTTGTTGCTTTCTTTTCTCCCCCCCCCCTTTTGTGTGTGTTTGTGCATTATAGAAGCAGCACCTTCTCACCAAGATTTTTAAAACATTGTCTGCCATGAACTTCCTTACCGATCATAATAACTTTTGCACAATACACAGATCCTAAAAGGCAGCTATAAAATGTTTACAGTTTCTCTCTTGTGCGCAGGATCCAGATTACTTTTGATCTCTCCCCCCTCCCCACCCCCTTTCCAGGCCAAAAGTCCCCAAATTTGTGATAGATACTGAAATATGCTCCCATAGGGATGTCCTGATATGCTTTGTTCCCTTCCCCCCATTGTTTTTTATTGTTTAATTTATGTTTTAAAAGGGAGAGGGTGGGTGGGTTGGTGCCTTGTAAATAATGTAGCAAATCAAAGATGTGAAATCTCTTTAACACCTACATTAATGTTATTACGAACAACGTACTTGAGAACTAGGATTATCTAAGATACACCAGGTGCCAAACGCAAATAATACCCTTGCATCTGTGTTTTTCTTTTCCTGCCGCCCTTTTTCATTTTTATATGACATCCAGTTGAGATGGTCTCAGGATGATAACACACTGAGATGGTCTCAAGATGTTGACATCGATATGGAATGGTTTCCTCATCCAGAAATGTCTCCTTCAGCAGCTTAGCTACTTCCCAACTTCTGAGTTTAGTCTGTTTCCTTCTTGAAATAATGACATTGTAATAGATGATGTGGCAGGAACAAAATCATTTGATAAACTACAGAGTAATGTCGTTGGTCTCCAGTCCGACAATCAAGTCATCAGATGCTTCTCACAGACCTCGTGGAGGTGGACCGCCCTGTGCGTGCATTTCCCCCGTGCAGCCCTAGCATTATTATAATCTTTTTATTTGATTCTTTAAAAAAAACAAACCTTAACACCTCCATTTAAAGACATTGAGGTATCCTTGCTGGCTCACTTAATATGCACATACTGTTGTATCTTTTTTTGTTTTTGTTTTTCCTTTAATGTTTTAAGTCACTCATGATGCTTCCAGGAAAGAATTTAGACCTCCTCACCCAGAGATTTATAAGATAAACTTCCTTTAGTTCCTCTGTTTGTTTCAATGAAGGAGCTGATGGAATTGCTCTTCCTTCCGTTCTGCATGCTGTGTACCTTTTCCCCCCTCCCATTGACATATAGATGGAAGTTCACAAATAATGGAACATCTAATATGAATTTTGGCTCGCTGGAGATTTTTGGAGTGAAAATAATCACGTTTTACTTAATTCTGGGAGGGGAAAAAGTCTTGCACAGGGGGCTCTTGTGTTTGCATTTAAAAGTATATTCAATATATGTCACCCAGTCAGAGAAAAGTTTCATTTCCCTTGCAGCTGTAGCATGTTTAATGTTCCTAAGGTATATTTGTCTCTTCTGAGATGGACAAGGTGCATATATAGAATTCCCAGTAGCAATCATTCTGTAGGAAGAGGAAGAGGTTTGTTAGTTTTTTTTTTCTTCTTCCAGTTTTGTGATCAGGTGCTTTCTTGGGGGGAGGGGCTGGCCTGGCCCCAATCATTGGTGTTGATTGCTCTTCACGAAATAAGAGTAGGATCTACAATAACGTAATAAAAAGTCTGCACACAGATGCAGCATAGATCTTTCGTAACGCAATATATACTCCAATACTTGGGTTTGGGGTAATTCAAAGCTGATTTGGAGAAAATGCTTTGGAACTCATGTGAGTCTAGCATCCCTTACTCTTCCTTAAATGACCCTCCAAACAGAGGCTTGGCTTTTTAGAGCTGCTTTAATGAATCGACTCCTTAAAGCACCTTGGAAGCTTCACAAATGCCTGTGGCTGCTTTAGGGTATTAGTAGAGAGGTGTTGTGTTCTTGCAAGGGCTGAAGCATTTATTTAAAATCACACCGAAGCACGGACAGACCTCACAACCTACGCAAATCCATGCTGTATTTTAGACGAGAGGGAAGGCACTGACCAAATTGCTGTGGTGTGGTCAAATTTGTAAAAGGTGACAGGTGAAGAAGAATAAAGCATCTTAGAGCCCATTTTAATTGAACAACTGCTGCAGTTCCATCAGTAGGTGTTTGGAAGTATTTGATCTTCTGTTAATGCGGATCTGCTCCGTTTATTCAAATTGAAGAATGTTCTTCATCCCAAGGACATATTTCTCTACAGGAGGAATAACTCAGGATGTGTTTCTTACATAGCTGGCAGGTGTGTTTCCAAGAAATCTCTATTTTTTTTAAATTTAGGATATTGTATCAAGCAGACATAATCCCATAGTCTTACAATTACCCCAGGACTATAAAAGTTGTTCCAAATAACAAAAAGTTGTGTCTAAGGATAGATGTTTCATTTTCATTGTTCAAATTCTTACTGAATCGTACCGGTATTGAGTAGGCAGAATTTTTCTGTGATAAGAGAAACTGGTTTAATTCCTCTCTAAAACACAGACAATAGATTTAGGCAAATCAGCCTCTTTCTTTAGATGTAGCTCCTTGGAGGATGTAGTTGGCAGTAAAAAAAAAGGAATACTTTATTGAGAAGTATTAATTGGATCTGTGTTAATTAGGACAATGCAATGCTCTGGAAATAATTTGGAAAAGCTAATTTTGGAGCAACCAAAAACACGAGCATAACGCTTGTTCACAACTCTTTAAAGCAGCCACATCTTTTTCTTGAGATGATAGGAGCATCTCCTGCAGCTTCCCGCAACCCAGACAACCCTGCTCTAAAAGAGTTGATGACAGGTTTATTGTTCTCATTTCTAAGCCCCTTTTTGGAACTGAATCCAAAGAATTGCCCAGGTGGAGCATCCGTGACTGAGAAAGGGCTTGGCACGAAGCATGAGGAAAGAACAATCCTATTTATAGGCTCTTGGGCTGAAGAAAGTACATCTGGAGAAAGTTCTTTTTTTCCAAACAGAAACTCGAGGTTTCTTTTTATATACGTGCTTTCCGTGATGACATGAAATCTTGCGCTACTCTCGAGCAATAACAGATGCTTCTGATGTGCATAATGCTTCCTTGAACTTGTGAAGTTGGGAGAGCATCTTAGAAATGGGTGGTCAAATCTATTAAGGTCTTAACTAGTTTCTTCTCTGGTTCTTTTTTGTCAGGAAACAAAAGGGCTTGCGGGTTGTGTGTGTGTGTGTGTGTGTGTGTGTGTGTGTGGTAATTAACAAGAAGGGTGGGCCACATCACAAATTCACGAGCCCCACCGTCTAACTAAGCATTATCTTCACAAAAGCCAGAATCCCTTTAGAAATATAAATGAATGTTTAGCAAGCAGACCCTTAAGAGTTAAGGGTGGAGACGTAATCTTTTCAAGTAGCTATTAATTTCTAGATGCTAGTTGAGCCTTCTTGCTCAAGCCGAATAAGATGGTTCCATCTTATACCCGTGTAGTCCTAAATCCTTAAATAGCAGCCAACTCATGTGCTCTAATAATTTTATATAGAGTGGAATATGATTGCCTATAAAATCCTGCCTCTGTTCTTAGAAACTAGTTCCAAGACATTTCTTAATAATCCAAATCATGCAAAACTAATGGGGATTTAATTTTTATGTCTGTGTTTTGGTTCCTTTTTGGGGCGGGGCAGTGGGGAATTCAGAAAAATAGAGGTTAACTTGAATAATTTATCTTAGCGCAGCTGATAACTTTGGAACAAAAGAATGAATTAAAGAATAAATTAGGTTAAGTGCGTCAGCAACTTATAGAGGACTGCTTTTGCTTAAGTGTATATTATAATGCTAAATGCTTTTTAAAGATTTGTGTGTTGGCTTCATAGGTTATGCTATAAAATGTTATGAGAATGTTTTCTTTCAATTAAAAAAAATAGTGTTAATATTTATAGATAAAAGGCTCCGTTTGACACCCAAAGGTGATCAAATAGTTGAAGACTCCTAAAGAGACTTATGTTATTTTTAAAATATGTATTATAAATGACAAGAGATCATTTTTCCCCAACTCTGGCTAGATCAGATGTTATATTATTTTTTTAAAAGTTGTAATATATCAATCCAGATTTTTTTTGGCAATTATATTTCTTGAGAACATTGAAACGCAAAGAACAAACACAAACATAGATAGATAGATAGATAGATAGATAGATAGATAGATAGATAGATAGATAGATAGATAGATAGATAGATAGATAGCTTTGAATTCTGAATGTCGGCCAGCAGCAATGTCATCCATGTATTATGGATCACCAAGAAATATTATTGCAATTATATTGGTCAGTTCTCTCGCCAGCCCTTCTTAAGATGAACCAAAAGCACTCACTCCCTTGATCTTGAACATGCCCGAGCGGCCGACTTCCTCCGCTTCGTTTTTCAGTAGAACTGCTAAATCCGCCTTAACTTCTTCACAGTGTAGAATATGGTGCTTTAAAAAAAATATGTGTATGCGTAAAATATGTGTCTGTCCTTTGTTACTCGAGCCAAGAATTTAAAACAAAAGAAACTGGAAACACTAATAATCCTGCACATCGCCTCTTAAGCCGATGAAAAGAAACATTTCGATAATCCAAGTTTTCCAACTCAAATGGTATAGCATAGCTAGCAGATCTCTGCCTTGGTTGAATAATGGCTCCTCCTGTCTTGATTTTTCCCTCCTCAGTTATGAAGGAAGTTACCGGTATGTCAGAGTAGGATTAGAGCACTTGGGGTGGAATAGGACAACTCGCCGCGGGACAATTCAACAATTTTTGCCATTCGACATTTTGTTTTGTCCCTCTTTTGGCATCCTTTCTTTAATGATTCTCTTCCACCATTTCTTTGATATTAGTGTAACTCCTGTCCTGCGGTGAGCTGGCCGTAGCAAATTGTCATGGATTTCTGCTTGGGGTGCTTTTCCAGTGATGGTTGGCAGTATTGAGAGGTGAATTTTAACGAAGTGGTATTAATCTTATTTCCATCCTTCGGTCTATTTTGTTTTAATTTCATGCCGATCGCCCTCCCCATTTTTTTTTTTATTTTTATTTTTATTTGTAATTAAAGCATCACGGAAGCTTTGTTTAGAAATGGCCGTTTTCTGCAGTTGACTTTTGAGTTGTATGGACGGATCTCCTGCGTAGATGCTGTGTTCTTGACTTTGTGAAATATTTTTGCCAATCCCCCTAAAAAAAAATAGAAGGTGCACATGATTGAAACGGATTCTGTTTGCTTTTTTTCGTCTTGATTTTAGGGGTTGGTTCCTAAAAAGTTCATACCTTTACATCCACTATCTCAGGTCCCTTTAAAATTATAAACGCTTCAGGGATTTTTAATGCCACTTGAGAATGGCAGACCAAATGTAATATTTATATGCAATGAAATATTAGTGGTGGTTTTTTGTTTTTGTTTTTTTTGTATTGTAAAAAATGTAAATTTGTAAAGATTTTTTTTTCCCTAGAGTTTTTTTCCCCTGGGGGTGGGTAAAAGATGGGGTGGGAATGAATTGGGTGGGCGAGGAATGTCACATTGTAATTTAGGATGTTTCATTTTACAGCTCTGGGATTATCTTAATAAAAAAAAAATCATCTCATTCTTTGGATTTTGCTTTCTTGTATTTTGTTACGCTAGAATACAAAAGAAAGGTAATGATGGTAATTTACGTTAAAACATGCCACTCCTGAAAATGTCTTTTATTTGCGGTCAGTTCAGGGTATGGGAGAATCTCACAAAAAGCCAAAAAGTATGGGAACTGGGGGTTTTTTTTGGAGACACAGAAACAAGTCCTACAGAGAGTTCTCAATTTACAACCTCAGTTGAGATTGGAGCTTTTACCCTGTAAATTGCTCTAATCCTCAGGTGTTTCTTTGGAACATTTTGCCCAGAAATAAAGGAAACCACCAGAAATCCTTACTCTTAACTGAGGACAATCATTCAGTGTGTGTGTGTGGGGGGAATCAATATTCTAATTAATCTGCACAATAGAGGAAATTAGATTTAGCAGCTAGTGATTCAGGAAGCTTGTATAAAAGCTGGGAGCGGAGGAGCGGTTTCTGTAGCATCACAGCCAAATGTGTCCTTTGACCCACAAAAGGGGCTTTGATTTAAGACGAATGATTTGCAAGAGCAGCTTTCACTAGAAATAAGGGCTAAAGTGAGCCAGGGGTCTTAGCTCAAATTGCATCCCCTTGGATACTCTACTTTCTCTCCGGAAAAAAAATGAGTTTTATGGGAAACACAAAGGGATATTTGAAGCAAAGAACTCTGAGGGAGATGGGCAGCTAAAGAAGTGAAAATAAAGGATGGATGGATGAACGGACGAACGGACAGACCTTTTAATGGTATCATTTTGGATTTCTTAGACTATATGATTGGTGGTCCTGATTTTTAATGTAGGTTCTCCGTATCTTCTGTGTGTTTTTCCCTTACTGTTACATTTCCGTTTACATACTGAGTGAATCAAGTACTCGCAGAAAAAAATCATAAGGCACAATATTTCCAGTTTCTTCCAACAAAACAGGTAAGTGTTTTACATGTTTGTTTACTACACAGAGGAAATAATTGTAATCTGGCATTCTCCTCGATGTACTAGCTTGGTGTTTTGTTTTTTTGTTTTGTGTGTGTGTGTGTGGTTATTTTAAACGAGGGACACACTCCCTTTGATAGCTCGTTATTGCTGAGTGCCCTTCCTGATTCACTCTGAGTCATCTCCTAATAGCTAAAGTCGAAGACTGCATGAGATAGCTGGCTTGTACTGGTTGAAAGTCCAAGATTATAAACCAAGAGTTTATGAATTCTAATCCTGCCTTAGACAAGAAACCAGCTTGGTGAGTTTGGGCCATTCTCCCTCTCTCAGCCTCTAGCAAGAAGGAGGCAAGGGCAAACCCACTTCCGAAAAACCTTGCCTACCAAACTGCCGTAGTTGCTAAGAGTTAAGACTTGACTCAAAGATGTGTTCCAGGGTAGTTTGGTGTAATGGTTAAGGCACCGGGACGGAAACTGGGAGAGCCAATCTTGGCTTAGGGATCAAGCCAGCTGGATTACTTTCTCTTTGTCCCTAGAAAGAAGAAGGTAAGAATAAACTGCTTCTGAAAAACTGCAGGAACTTGGTCCTGCCTCACTAGCCCTCAGGGGTGACTTGATGGGCCATAAGAATCAAGTACTACCTCAACTGTCTTGACTTCCACAAGAGGTAGACTCTCCTCGTCCATTTTGGAGACACCTTTGTCCCACCCATTCTTCGGGATGCTCAGGAAATCACGTACCTGTTATCCTGTCAGGGTAGGGTGAGCTTCATAATATCAGCAGGCTGCTAAATTGCAGGTGGCTGCACAGGCAAGATGAGAGAGAGAGAGAAGACTTTGCTTCCGTGATACCAGGCAAGCGGCAGATTTCTGCTTAACCTAAGGGTTAGGAAAGTCTACAGAATGCCGAATAACAGAGTTGGAAGGGACCTTCGAGGTCCCCTAGTCCCAATTCCCTGGTGGGAGAAGTGGCTATCATGGAGACTTCCATGGGTGGCAGGGATTTGAAGCTGGGTCTCAACTACCAGATTCAACACTACAACAGATCTGAACCAATTATTTCAGTCATTAACAATCTAACACAGGGGTGTCAAACTCAATTTCATTGAGGGCCGCATCAGCATTGCAGTTGCCCTCAGGGGGCCGGGTGGGTGTGGGCTGGGTGGGTGTGGCCTACTGGGTGGGCGTGGCTAGAGTGCGTATGGCCTACTGGGTGGGCATGGCCAGCTCTACATCGTTGGCATCAAGGGTGCCTATGGGGGCCTGGGCAGGAGTGGGACAGATCTGAGGGTCTCTGGCAGAAGGAGGGTCTCTGGGCCAGGGCCAAGGCAGTAGGGGCCGTTCCCTCACTGTTTCCAGGATGGCTTCGCGGGCCGCATGAAACCACTTCACGGGCCGGATCTGGCCCCCGGGCCTTGTGTTTGACATGTCTGATCTAACAGTTAAAACACTTGCGCATGCCAGCTACAATGTGGAAATTGTTCCTCTTAGTTCCGTCTCTCCAGCGTTTACCTATTAGCAGGATCTCTTCTTAAGATGAGGCTTAGTAAGTAGAGTTGAATCTGTTAATCTCAGTGGGTACGCATTATTCACAGATTTGCAGTGAAACTGATGTTGCTATTATCGAGTTGTCATTTCTGCTACTGCTGCTTTTATCTGCTTGGGTCCGTGCTGTGCTGCTTTCTTCCTGTTGTTTTATTGATTTCGTGATTACAAAATTCCCTCCTTTGTACCTGCTTGCTTTTTTACTGCTAGCCATTGAGATTTGGAGCTCCATTTGGACATGTCTTTCGAATGTCAAAACAAGCCATGTTTTTTGGGGGGTGGCTGTGTCGTTTCAGCTTTGTTTCTACGCTTCCCACCCCATTTATCGTTTATGGAGATTCTCTGTCATCCAGGTCAAGGTTGTCCCAAAGAATTCTTGGATGAGGAGGAGTGAAACGTTTTCAAAGAAAAAACAAGGAAGTTCAGTTGCCTCTTGAAAAAGCACCTTTGGGGCACCCCATTTATTATTCTTGTCTTTCTACCCCTGAGCTGTCACTTTACACAAGCTCTCCATTATGACCCCAGGGCACCTGTCTCCTTTGCAGTCAGATCTGAGGCTGAGAGAGAGCTGTTTTTCAAAGACAATCTTTCCACATAGGAGTGGCTGAATCATAGCTGCAATGGGTGCATACCTAAAAAAATAAATAAATAAATCTGAAGACTTTCAGGATGTGTTTGTGGCAGTTCCAAACATGGCCCTGTGCTCTTTTGCTGAGTTCCTTTTCCTCTACTGACAGGCCATGCAGAATTGACTCAATTTCCTCCCGTGATTGAAAGTTCAAGAGAACTCAGCTTTGACAATTCAAGCTCCTGAAGATTTGCAGTCAGCCAACCTATTTTGACTTGCAGTTGCTTGAGGTGGTAAAGAGGCTAATCCCTAAGAGAGATCTGAGCTGTTCAAGGGATGTTCACAGGGATGCAAATTTGTTATTGGCCATTAATTTTGCTACATGTTTTAACTGTTCTCGAAGACCCTCTTTGGCTTCTCCTTCGGCATTTTCATTTCTACATTCCAAGCCATTAACCTGGACCTTTCTTCTAAGACAAGGGTTGCTTCCAATTTACAGTTGGGAAACTTCCCCTAAACTCTGCTGAAGATGTTACATAGCCTGGTAACAAAACATTCAGAAACCAACCCTCAAGCTCGGAGAACGCACCTCCACCCTCATCCTACACCTGAGCTACAGATATTTGACACTATTGTACTGTTGTAAGTCAAGGACTGCATGTGCTCTTCATTTGACACTGACTTTCACTGGTGAAACGCATCTAGCATTTGAGCACTCAAGGACATTGTAAAAATGAGCCCCCTATTTCCGTAGCCCATCCCGGCAGGTACGCAAAGCCAGACTATATTTCTCCACCTCAAGAGAAGGGAAGCAGAGAAAGGTCATTTAAAGAGTCAACCAAACACCTGTATTTTTATTTTATTTATTTATTTTAATTCCATTTATATCCCGCCCTTCTCCGAAGACTCAGGGCGGCTTACAAGCTTAGCAGTAGCCTTCATTCTATGTATATGCCTGCAAACTAAAAGGACGTAACTCCTCAAGCGAATGTACTTTGGAAGCGCAGTTAACATGACACCCGTTACTGATTCTCAGAAGGCTTAATGGGGAAGAGGGTGGGCCTGGAGGGGAATAGCAAGTTTTTCTTGTTGCTTTTTAGGTACACAATGAGCTTCCTCAAACCTAATCCACCCCTTGCGCAGGCTGCATCCAAGGAGATTAGGACGGAGCCATTTATATTCCTGTTGATGACACCGTGACATGCAACAGGTGGGAGAAACGGATGGGCAGGAAAAATTTCTAATTAATAAAATCAGCAACACCTCAAGACTCAAGTTTAAAAAATAGAACCGGGCTACCTTTTCCGCACGCACACACACACTTGAGGTCAGGATGATGGCTACACCCTCTGGGGGAAAACACACACGTGTACACAGCCTACGGGTCTTTTTCTACCCAGGCAGTTGCAAATCTCAAAGACAGAGCTGGTGTCTGTCATACATCCTGAAATCTCAGAACCTGCACTGGGCCCAGTTTAAAAAGAAAAGGCTCAAACTGGTCTCCCAATCGATCTCGGGCAGATGATTCCCAGTTGATTCCTTGATTTCCTCGTCTTTCTCTAAAATGTTGTTAAACTAAGGGGATTGTGTGAGATTAAAATGGTGCTCCCAGAGGTGGCCTTCCTGTTGGCAACTCTGCTGTCATATCAGCTGAGGAGACCCATTAGATGTGCAGTGGTTACAAGGCACTCCTGCAGGCTAATTCTGCCGACTGCCAGCAGTTCGATCCTGATGGGATCAAGGTTGACTCAGCCTTCCATCCTTCCGAGGTCGGTAAAATGAGGAACCAGATTGTTGGGGGCAAGAGGCTGACTCTGTAAACCACTTAAGGCTGTAAAGGATTATGAAGCGGTATATAAGTCTAAGTGCTATTAGAGGGTCTTGATTCAGGTCTGTCTCAGATGGAAAGTAGATGCAAAAATGAAGCTGTAGCTGAATGGCAGGGAAGTGCTGCTTTTGCGTGACATCCAAAGAACGAAGCCTTAGCGACTCTGAAAAAGAGCTCTAATGATCAGATGACTGCAAGGAATATAAACCCTTCCATTCTCCGCCATTCAGTCAGAACCGAAGAAGCTTCTTGGATGAGAAGCGAAACATCTTGCAGCAAAACAAGAAAGTCCAAGTTGGCTTTTGAAAGAAAGCACCTTTGGGACAACCATGACCAGGATGACTGAGAATTTCCATAGACATCCAAAGAACTTCACACACACAAACAAACACACACAAAAAAAAATATTGTGAAGCATCACAGCCCTTCTATCCATCCTTCCTCCCTTGGAGTACTACTTGCTCAGTGTCCTTGCCTTAAGTGAGTTTCAGGCTCACCATGTAATGCTTATATTTGTTCAAGGGCTTCCCACTTTGCCTGAGAACATGGGAGAGGGATGATTATTGGTAACCTTACCTTTTTAAAAAAATATTCTGGATTTCAAGGCAGTAGAAATCCAGAAATAACCAAGAACAAGGTTGACACTGAGAGGGACGCGGTGGCTCAGTGGGTGAGGACGCTGAGCTTGTCGATCAGAAGGTCGGCAGTTTGGCGGGTCGAGTCCCGAGTGCCGTGTAACAGAGTGAGCGCCTGTTACTCGTCCCAGCTTCTGCCAACCTAGCAGTTTGAAAGCACGTAAAAATGCAAGTAGAAAAATAGGGACCACTCCGGTGGGAAGGTAACAGCATTCCGTGCGCCTTTGGCATCTAGTCATGCCAGCCACATGACCACGGAGACGTCCTCGGACAAGCGCTGGCTCTTCGGCTTTGAAATGGAGATGAGCACTGGCCCCTAGAGTCGGAAACGACTAGCAGGCATGTGCGGGGGAACCTTTACCTTTACCTTTTTAAGGTTGACACTGATCGGAATCAGTTTTTCCACCCTGCAGTTTGGGTGCATCAGAAAGGCCATCTGGATGTCTGATTAGCTTATACAAACATGGCAGGGATGCCAATTGGAATATCTCCTTTGTTCAGAGGAGGTATCCTAAAAAAATGTCAATTTCCAGTGGAAATCCTGGAGACCTCCCCAGTGAGTAGATTTCATGAAGCCCTACTAGGATTTCCTTGTACTTTGCAAGTGGTGCAAATCTACCCAGTTGTGGGTTTATTTTTGTCTGCCTGTCTGGCAGTCTCAATCTCTAATCTACCTTTCTATACAATTTATTGGCCATCCCTATCGTACCATCAAGGTAACTCTGAGGACTTAGCAATCCTAATCATTTATTGGATGTCAAGCCACCGTTTCATAAAATCAACAGGACTGAGCTGGATCACCAAATGGCCAAAGCCAAACAGAAGGCAGTTCTCTTCCTATTTATTTATTTATTTATTTATTTATTCTATTTATGTCCCAACACATGCAAAGCAACTCCGGCCAGAAGAATTTCACTGGGATTTCCTTCCAAAAGACATTTTCAAAAGCAAATTGCCTTGCGTCAAGTGGAATGAAAAAACAGAAGGGGGGGGGGGAAAGAGAGAAAGAGGCAGAAGGGCTTTTCTGCACATTTTCCTGAGGACCGCAGAGAGAGGATTCAGTTGCCCAACAGGCCCTGAAGATTAAATGGAGAAGATTGCTGGTTTGAGTTTCTCCTTCACATGCTACCCTCGGGGGTTTCCTACGTCGTCTGCAGTCTGCCTAAACCCTTTGCTCGTATCAGCTTTCCCAGGCTGCGTGTTACCGAATATGATTCATTCTGCAGATAGCTGCATTGCCGTGAAGCCTGAATCTTCCTGAGCCCCAAGGCAGAAACTGCAGCCCCAAGGCAGAAACCAGTGCCGATTTCCTGGACCTCTGACATCCTGTCTCTTCCATCTGGCCTTGACTTGAAAAGCTACTTTCCATAAACACTCCAGCTAATTGCTTTGTAACAAAGACAGAGTCATATTTAAGGGCTGGCCTTTCCAACCCCTGGTTTGCTCAGAGCTGAACTGTTGAGCCCTCCTGTCCGCTAAGCATGTTTTCTCCTCTCAGCCCTTCCGTAGGTTTAGTGGGCAAATTCAGATGCAATTTGTGACACCATTATTCTTTTGATGGCCCCCGATTCTTCCAATCTTTCACTTCTTATGTACTTCTGTACCTAATGTTTATTCTGAAAAATTGCACTCAGCTTCATTACGAGGCAAGTGAGCCTTCCTTCCTTCCTTCCTTCCTTCCTTCCTTCCTTCCTTCCTTCCTTCCTTCCTTCCTTCCTTCCTTCCTTCCTTCCTTCCTTCCTTCCCATTCTCTTTCTTCTTCTCTCTTCTTTCTTTTTCTTTCTTTCTTTCTTTCTGTCTTCTGTCTCTGTCTCTGTCTCTGTCTCTCTCTCTCTCTCTCTCTCTCTATCTATCTATCTATCTTTCCTTCTTTCTTTCTTCTATAGGAATTTTTTAGGGATACAAGAAGGACCAGTCGCCACATAGAGTCAGCAGTGAAATCAAAAGTAGCCAAAATGGACCACTGTCAGCAGAACTAAAATCTATTTGCTCTTGGGAAAAAAGCCAGTGGAAAGCACAGTGCATACAACCATGAAGGAATTTCAATCTTTCATCTCGTTAAAGATTTGCCATTTAACAAATGTTTCAGTATTCTTGTTCCTTTTATGTATTCCAGACCTGTCGGACAAAATGCTTTGTGTTCTGGATCAGTAAGTTCTCCACTTGCCCACTTGTTCCGAGTGATGTCAGAGCGTGACTCAGTCATTCTGAGTTTCTGTCAATGATTTACCTGCACTTTTTCCAGAGCAGGTGACCTAATTAAACTACAATTGCTTTGGGATTATTATTTTTTTCCCCTTTGAATCAGTTATACATTCCAAAAGAGGACAACGGGCTGTAGAACTGATAGTTGAAATCAACAGGGGGAATGAAAAGAGAAACTTTACAGAGTTTGAAAGAGGCATCCGGCAAGGTTTAGGAAAACGGCGAAGCAAAAACCAGAAAGAAAATTTACTGGCGCTAAACACACTCAGGGCTGATTTAGTTTGCTGTGAATATTTTTTATCACAAAAGCATTAGGGTTAGGGGTTTAGGGTTGGAGTTAGGGTTGGGGTTTGGGGTTTAATATATCTTAATTATTGTTTTAACTTTGGGCATTTATTTATTTAATTCGCTTTTAACTTTTGTATCCTGTTTTTTGTATTTATTGCCCTGTACACCGCCCTGAGTCCTTCGGGAGAAGGGCGGTATAAAAATGTAATAAATAAATAAATAAATAAATTTTAAGCAGGCCATAGCTATTGAGGTGGGGGGGGGGCACTTAACAAATGTGGGAAGAAAAGTCATAAAATGGGGCAAAACTCACGTAACACATTTCTCGCTTATAGTTTGGGCTCAGTTGTGGTCTCGAGGAGTACCTGTACCACTCGGGAGGGAGGAGAGAGAGAAAGAGAGAGCAATCCTATGGTGCGCTAAATTTGCATCATTAACAAGGAGAGAATCCCTCTTTGCCCTAAAAGGAAATCATAGTTTGGGATTTAAAGAGTTTGAACAGCTGGAAATCTGCCAACATTTTGTTCCGGGACTTAGTGGCACTCTGGAAATGAATGGCTGCACATTGTTCCTTGTGGCCATTACGCACATTTAGATAAGCAGAGGAAACCAATTCCGAAGAGGAAGCTGGCTCCTGTCATGCGATCTTACGTCAGGTGGGAAAGGCGACCTGTTTGCTTTGTGGTGACAGTTTGTATATATTCCTTCGAGGTTCCAATCGGGGAGGGCCCAAGGGGTCCAGCCACTCCAGCCAACACAGCCAGAGGTGAGCCCGGCGTGAGTTGCCACCTGGTCACATCTGGATGGCTGCATGGCCTTCACACCTGACCTTTTGGAATCTTATCCACCTCTCTTAGGGTTGAAAAACGGAACGGGCAGATTTTTTCTTCACGGAAGCCTTTGAAATAAAGCAGACGTCCCCAGGTTCTCCTTCTCCCTTCCCTTTGGACCCGAGAAAAGGCCTTTTGGAAACATCTCATCGGCCATCAGTCCATCCTTGACAATCCCTTTTCAGCTTTTTAACTTCTTAAAGCAACAGTGGCTTTTTTCATCTTTTTTTTTAAGAATAGAACAGAACAGAATAGAATATAAAAGAATAGAATAGTTAGAAGAGACCTTGGAGGTCATCTAGACCAATCCCCTGCTCGAGACCCTATACCAGACATGTCAAACTTGCAACATCATGTGACGTCGCACAACGTATCAGAGCTTTTTCGCCATTACTGGCAATGGGGTTGGGCGTGGTTTCCCGATGACCCGTCGGTCAGGCTGCAACAATTCACAGCCCAGGTTGATGTGTCGGTCTGGCAAGTAGTCCCCATTAAAAGTACCATCTGATCAAAATTCAGACGGTAGGCAACTAACTCACATTGTGCATCCCGGGGTTACGTGTGATCCCCTTTTGCGACCTTCTGACAAGCAAAGTCAGTGGGAAAACCAGATTCACTTAACAACCATGTCACTAACTTAAGAACTGCTGTGATTCGCTTAACAACTGTGGCAAGAAAGGTCGTAAAATGGGGCAAAATTTACTTACCAAATATCTCACTTGGCAGCCAAAGCTTTGGGCTCAGTTGTGATCGTTAAGTCGAGGACTCTCCGTATCTTAATCATTGTACCCCTCGGTTGAATGAGGCCCAGCTATTTGCCAGTTGATTGGGAGAGGGCAGGTTGCACAAATTTTAGACGTGGGCAAGGAATTGAATAGAGCTGGAAGGGATCTTGGAGGTCTTCTAGTCCAGCCCTCCGCTCAAGCAGGAGAACTATACCATCTCAGACAAGCGACCGTCTAGCCTCTTCTTAGAAACCTCCAGTGATGGAGCGTCCATGATTTCTGGAGACAAGATTATTCCACTGGTTAATTGTCCTCACCGTTAGGAAGTTTCTCATTAATTCCAGGTTGCTTCTGTCTTTGGTCAGTTTCCAACCTTTGTTTCTTGTCCTGCCTTCTGGTGCTTTGGTGACTAACGTGACCCCCACTTCTTGGTGGCAGCCCCTCAAATACTGGAAGACTGCTATCATGTCCCCCCCCTGTATCTAGTTTCTTTCTCCCAAAGGGTCTTAAAGAGCTAACCACTTGTTTGGGGTTGGATTTTTTGCTTTGTTTTGCTTTGGGGTTTTTGGTTTAAAGCAAGCAAAGCCTATTCGGTTTTAAAAACCTGATATATTCAACCCAAAGGAACACCCTTTGGCATAATCAGTCGCATGCACTGCACATGCCAGTCAAGCTGGAGGGTCAAAATCTGATGTGGACAAGGGGAGTTAAATAGGGTCACCTCTGGAGTTGGCTTCCCCTGCTTCAAAACATCTCCTTTCGGTTACCATTTCTCCCAACCGTTCTCCGAAGATTCCTTTTGGCAGCTCCTATTATACTGTTGGGCTTTGTGCCACCCACCCTTGGCATGGAATGTTGTCTAGCCGGTCGGAGTTGGCCATGTGATCCCGGGTAAATGCTGGCTTAGAAGCTGTTTGCCATGGTCAATATTTGCAGTAGCCTGGAGGGAGGGAAGAGCTTTTTTTTCTTTTTTCTTTTTTAAATTATTTTCTTTTTCTCCCGGCTTCCCAGCCCCAGCAGCTCAGATTGACGCAAAAGTTTCTGGAGTTGCTTAAAATGTTTCTCAAAGCCGATGGGTGGGTCTTGCTCAGCTCCTTTCCTGCAAATGTTTCGAGCGTCAAAGAGAGCTGAAGATGAAGGACAGGCTGGAGGAACTGAGGAGACGCATGTATGAGAATGGGGACTCTCTGGATCTGGAGGAGACCTTCTCGTTTGACAACCCTGCTTTTCAAGAAGACGAGAGCAGTCCGATGAGCAAAGTTCTCCAGGAAATCAGCAGCCTCTCCTCGGCTCTGAATAACTTGGAGCAATCATCTGAGGACATCGATAAGAAGCAGCAACAGGTGCTCTGCTGCACCACGGAAGAAAGCATCGGTGAGGAGAAAAAAGAGCTTAGCACCATGAAGGACATTTTCACCCGGGAGGCTAAGGCTCTCCAGCCAAGGCTCAATAGCATCCAGGAGAGCCTGGCCAAGGACAGCCCTAAGAGTCTGGCCATTAGCCGCATTCGCTACAGCCAGTTCTCGGTGTTGGTCAACCGCTACCGTGAGATCATCAACCGCCATTATGCCAAGGAAATCCACTATGTGGAGAAGCTGAAGGAGCAAATCCAGAGACAGACGGAATTGGCAGGCTTGCATCTCCAAGAGGAGGACATCAAGCAACTGGTGGAGAGCCTGACAATGCCGCGCATCGTGGGCCGAGACCTGGAAGTGCTCAAAGCCAAGCAGCACCTCGCCATGGCCCAGGTGCGCCACCAGCAGCTGCTCGACCTGGAGGCCCAGATCAGTGAGCTCCACTCCCTCTTCTTGCACTTGGAGATCCTGGTTCTGGAACAACAGGAGGTCCTGGACAGTATTGAGTACAACATCCTGCACACCATTGATTACATTTCCCAGTCCAACGAGGAGGTCAAGAAAGCCATCAAATACGAGCGCCATTCCCGGTTGTCCGCCATCTTGTCAGCACTCCTAGGCCTTTGTGCCTGTTGTACATGCCTGTCGTGCATGGCAACTCCAAGCGTGTTGCGCTGAACAAAAAAAAAGCGAGAGAAAACTGTTCCTTTCGAGGAGAAGGAGAAACCCTTGACGACCAAGAACATCATGGAGCGTTGGATGGACACCTGAGAAGAAGTCAGTCTGGATCAAGGGGGCTGATGGGTGCTTCCAAAAAGGCAGTTTTTGGCTTGAGTTGAGTGGAATATTTTGTTTTTTGTTTTTTTTTTTGCAAAGCAGAAAAAAATAAAAGACTTACTGAAATAGGACCATAAGTTCAGCAGAGGTCAGCTTCATTTTTGCTTCTAGCAGCATTTGACTATGCTACTGGATTACTGGAGGCTGTCCTGATCCCATGCTCCAGTTGTAGGTTTTAACTACTAGGATTCAACTGCCTTCTACGCCAAGAGATTCTTTTTTGGGCTACATCTGGTGAACTGTAGCGAACAGATCTGTTCTTCTGGTTTTCTGTTTTAGGACTGAGGTTTGTCACTAAGTCATCCGGGCAACGACAAAGCTGTTGTGTCATCAGTTCCTGGACGGTTCACTTGGGCTGCAGCAGGTGAGAATCCCAAATTTATTGTGAAGAACCTTTGACAGTGCTGGATACGTGAAAGAAAAGTTCCTCTGCACAAGCTCAGATGCACTCTCCTATCTTGGATGCTTCTGTGTGTTCCAAAAATAAGACCTTGTTTCCAGAACAGGCCGAGGATTGAAGAAAGCTGCTTCAGGGGTGTCATTCAGACCAAGCGTATTTCACGGAGTCTAAATGCTTCAGCAAAATTTTACGAGTGCTGCTTTTAGCAGATGACAAAGGACACCCGAGAAGTAAGAACATACCTTGAGCTGCAAAACAGGTTCTGTGTCAACACTGTGCTGATTTCTGACTTCCCTGAAATGCTGAGGATTAACACACAAACACATGTATTTGTAAAATATATTAAAGTAAAATAATATATTTGCAATCCAGGATCCCCTTTCTTCCTGTTTTCCCCTCCCACCCACCCCCACTGTACTGTTTGTGCCTAAAATTTCTTCTAACATGCTTGCAGTTTATCTCCCATTAGTTTAAGTTATACTCGTGCGAAGAAGCTTGTATTTTTTTTTCCTTGTTGGAAAATGAGATCACTGTGTCATATTGTACACAAATAACAAATGAGTTTGCTGATTTTAGTTCCTGGATGTTGTAATGCAGGGATTTTATGTCTTGCTTACATTTCACCCAAATAATTTACAACCGTGTTATCTCTCACAGTTGGCACAATGTGGAGGATAAATTAAGAATGTCAAGGGTTACACAAAAGTGAAAGGGTGTGTGTTGTCACAGCTCCTTGGCCATCTTGCAGAAAGAAAATCATCTTTCACACTGTTTGCTCTTTTTTTTTAAATAATGTGTTTCTTTGAAAAGCAAAGAGGGGAGATGAAATGTTTTGGCTTAGAACTGGGGTTCCTAAGATGGCAGTATATTGTGGATAAAGGAAAAAAATGTAACTGCTTGTTTGTGTGTCTAGATTTTAATTTGGGACTGCCAGTGCGAAGCTCGTGTAAAACAAAAGTTGTAAGCTTATGTAAAACCATTTTTTAAAGGTATTATTCAAGACTGGGAAAAGAGTTCAGTGGGTCAAATCCTGATCTAGAGGCCAAACCCTGCATGAACAATACTGAATTGTAGAACTTACACAGGTCTGTTTACGCCTAGCTTTTATTTCAACTCTCTCTAGTTCCTTGGAATTCAACTACAAATTGAAATATCCAGCAGTCCAGAATTTAATGCTCCTATGTTGGGATCTTAACTTTTAAAGATTCTGAGGGAGAAGGAAACTGGTTATTCTCATGCTAGTTGATAAGGGTACAATCCCATTAAAATTTGTTTTCTGCACCCTTCTCTAACTCTGCACTGTGAAAAGCATTATTTGGGAGAACGTCTCTCTAACTGTGGGTTCTTTTCCTGTTCAGATTTCTCTTTGACATTTTGCATCCGAGAATTTTGACTGATACTTCAATTCCACGGCAGGCCCCCAAGGCTGGAATTTGGCGCAAAGTTTGCATTAAAAGAAACGCTAAGCCAGTTTCAGTGACAGAGCGGTTGCCTGACCATCCCTGCCTTGCGTGGGGAAAAAAAAATTAACCTTGCCTGTTACTAACCTATTTTTATACAAACGTGTCCATTTCGGAGCAAGGCAGGCAAAGTAATAAGTCCTCTCGACCACAATCCCTGCAGCCTTTTTTTCATACAGTTTTTAATAAGAGGCACAACTATCCCAGCAGAGACATCACCCTGTCAACAAAAGTGCCTATAGTCAAGGCTATGGTCTTCCCAGTTGCAATGTATGGCAGTGAAAGTTGGACCATAAGAAAGGCTGAGCGCCAAAGAATTGAGGCCTTTGAACTATGGTGCTGGAGAAGACTCCTGCGAGTCCCTTGGACTGCAAGGCGATCAAACTGGTCAGTCCTAGAGGAGATCAACCCTGACTGCTCTTTAGAAGGCCAGATCCTGAAGCTGAAACTCAAATACTTTGGCCACCTAATGAGAAGGAAGGACTCACTGGAGAAGAGCCTAATGCTGGGAAAGATCGAGGGCAATAGAAGAAGGGGATGACAGAGAATGAGGTGGCTGGATGCAGTCACTGAAGCAGTAGGCGTGAGCTTAAATGGACTCCAGAAGATGGTAGAGGACAGGAAGGCCTGGAGGAATGTTGTTCATAGGGTCGCGATGGGTCGGACACGACTTCGCAGCTAACAACAACAACTATCCCAAAGGGATGCCTTTTATTTGCCTTGCAAGGTCTTGTTTTCTTCCTTTTGTGTTTGTACCCCATTCTCAGGAAGCTTTAAAATTTATTTTGATTTGTTTTGGTGCAGCCGTGATGGCACAGTGGTTAGAATGCAGCATTGCAGGCTAATTCTGCTGACTGCCAGCAATTCGGCAGTTCAGTCCTGATCGACTCAGCCAGATCGGTAAAATGAAGACCCAGATTGTTGGGGCCAATATGCTGACTCTGTAAACCTCTTAAAGCACTGTGAAGCAGTATATAAGTCTAAGTGCTATTGCTATTGCTTGCAACTTAGATGTTTGGAAGTAGTTGAAGGTGTATTATTGCTGGGGCTGTAATACCGTACTCTCTCTTTCCATATTTCAATAACTGTTCAGGGTTTCCTAAATAATTGCCAATTCCCACTCTGAGAAAGCTCCAATGGAGGAACTGTCTTGTAATTCTCATTCCTGGGAAACTGAATAAAAGCAAGGGTTTATTTATTTGTTATATCCTGTCTTTATGATTTTTCACAAATACCTCAAGGTGGCGAACATATCCAGCACTTATCCAAAGGCACATATCCAAAGGTACTTTTCCAAAAACAGATTTAGCATTGCAAGCCTACATTAGCATGCTACAATTTTTTAAAAAAATGATTTTTTTTAAACTCTCAAAATCATCAGAAGAGAATATATGAAGCTCAGGAGAACAGGGAGATCTCAGAGAGATCAAGAGAACAGAGCTTGAGCACAAAGCACGTAGCCAGTCCTCAAGATCACAGCAGCAGTTTTGGCATCTGCTCAGAAGATGAAAGGATTGCTTCCAGCTGGAGGAGTTTCTATCGTATACTTCAAGTCTCTACTCCAAGGGGTCTTCAAACTTTGCCCTTTTATGACTTGTGGACTTCAACTCCCAGAATTCCTCAGCCAGGCACGTTGAGTTGAAGTCCACAAGTCATAAAAGGGCCAGGTTTGAAGACCCCTGCTCTACTCTGAGCCAGCTGGATTGTACCAGCTCAGTTGAGGTTTCCCGTTTTCTGAGTGATTCTTTTTTTTATTTTATTGAAAAGTTTTACAATTTTTAAATACAATGACCTCCCTCCTCCCCCTCCCCTCTCCCCAACCCTCTCCTCCCCTCCCCCCTCCCCGACTTCCCAGAGCTGAATACAGGGTATAATAATACAAACATAAACTAAAATATGCTAACAACATAAATAAAACATTAAGTTCTATCGGACTTTAACTCTCCATAGTCATAATATTAATAAAGTAACAAATAACTAATCATACATCATAAAAATCCACTACTTATTCAAATGCTAAATGAAACTTTTTAGTCCCATATTTATTCTGAATATATTCAATCCATCTTCTCCATTCCACAATATATCTCTGTTGCGATTGATCTTTCAAATATGCCGAAATCTTTGCCATTTCCGCCAAGTTGGAAACTTTCAAAGTCCACTCTTCTATAGTCGGCAATTCCTCCTTCTTCCAGTAGTGCGCAACTAAAAGTCTTGCCGCCGTAATTAGATGCAACATCAACTTAGTTTTCTGAGTGATTCTTCAGTAAAGATCACCGGATCTGGTGCTGCCGATTTCCACTCGCCCTGCTGAACTTGGAATTTACCCCCATCTGTTTTCAAGATTTCCTTCGGCTCCTTGGTTTATTGAGAGTAGCCGGGAGTGCAAGATACTTTTGTCCTTCGGCAGAGTCACAAGTCATTATTGGCAATTTCATCCATTTTTCTAAGGAGTGCAAAGAATGAGTTTTACCAGCAAGCACAAACCTCCACTCAAGTTGTCTGTTTTCATAGCGAAACAGCGAATCGTCATGTCTTTCTTCCACTGGGGAATCTAAATGGCATTCACCTTTTTGGTGTTTTTTTTTTGGGTTTTTTTTGGAAGGGGTGTGTGTGGCGTAACGTTCCTCTGCTAATTTCTAAATAAAAAATTAAACAATCTTCATTAAACAATCTTCATGCAGCCCAGAGTTTTCCGGCACTTCAAAATGCTGCCTTGTGGCAAAGCGAGGCCCTTCAATTTCTGTAACAGGCTAAGTCAATCAAGACTTTTCATTCCTTCCTCACTGCCTCCTTTCTTTGACAGAAATTGCCTTGTCCCTTCTCCATCGCTTGTAAAAACTGAACGGTGGATACAGGGGAATTTAAAATGTTCAGCCTATTGGGAGTGTTGTTCCTTAGCTCTCCTTTTTGTTCTCTTCTTGTTTTTGTTATTTGTACGGCATACTGCTTCCTACGCGGAAGCAAGTGACTTGCAATAAAATCATAAAGAGCTCATTAAAACAGGAGTACACCATGCCCCATAAAATATACTCATTAAAATAGATAAGGGAAGAAGAAGCATGGCTATCCCACACTCATACAGGGAAGGGCTGAGTGAACAGATGGGTTTTCCACAGGCATCCCACAGATGTATGCTAAGCATTTCCTGAATTTCTTATCTAAGAGGAGGCAGCTGTATTTCTTCTGTTCTTCCTCTCTGAAGTGCCTTACTTGGCAAGTTTTCATTGAGAAGGCTCAGTTTTTACTACCGAACTGTGAGCCATATCAAGAGGTAAGACCACAGAAAGAGCATCCCTAACTGATTTTGGTGCTCAGGGTAGAAGGCATCTCTCTCTCTCTCTCTCTCTCTCTCTCTCTCTCTCTCTCTCTCTCTCTCTCTCTCTCTCTCTCTCTCTCTCTCTTCTATTAATCATCTACCTATCTGAATTTCTAGGCTACAAGATTCCCAATAAAGATAGTTCTCAAACTGCATCCACAATTGGGACCAGAATTTTCATTGCTAAGCAAGGGTAAATGAGTCTTGCCTGATTTTACAACTTTTTTTTTTGCTACAGTTCTTAAGTGAATCACGGCAGTGGTTCAGCAAATTCGGCTTCCCTCAATGTCTCGGCTTGTCACAGACCAACTGGGAAGATTGCCAGTGGGGATCTCAGGATGCTGCAGTCATTGAAAATACATGCCAGAGTTTAAGCACCTGAATCTTGATTATATGACTGCAGGGATGCCGTGATGGCCGTAAGCACAAGGACCTGTTGTGAGCAACTTTTTTCAGTGTCAGTGTATCTCTGAGCAGTCCCTTTGAATGCTGTAGGTCGAGGACTATCTGTAACTATTTTTTTTTTATTTTAAAAACTTCCAAGTATTTCAAATCTCATTTAAGTAACTCCACGCTGAAGTTCATGAAGAGCCAGCTTCTCCCTCCTTCATTCCCTCCCTCCTTCACTCCTTCTCATTCTTTCTTTTGGCTTTCAAGGCATTGCTTAGCTGTCATTAGCTTTTTTGTTGTATTATCTCTCCTGTCCAGCCTGTCTGGCTGATTCATTCAACAGAGACAAGCAGAACCTTTAATAATCCAGCTTGTTAGGGGGACAATGGCCAACCGTCCTTTGGAAATGGCTGGAAGATTTTTAAAAGGTGTATGTTGTCAGGAGGGGGAATAAATTCGAAAGGAAGCAAGTTTTCCCAGGAGAAAACATGATCTCCTCTGCCCCTAATGAGATACCAATAGGACAGACTGCAGAGAACAATGGCATTCATTCAGAATTTTAAAAGGGTGAGAAACTTAGTCTATAAGCATATGGAGGACAGTGGAAAATGTGAATGGAAGTTAATCTGATGGCTTCCTTTTCCACTCACTGGAGAGAACTGCAAAGTCAACGCTGAGATTCTAAGAATAATTTACAGCAGGGCTCTGCAAACCAGGCAACTTTAAGACACGTGGACCTCAACTGGCTGAGGAATTCTGGGAGTTGAAGTCCACACTTCTTAAAATCGCCAAGTTTGGAGAGTCCTGATTTAGAGAGATTGGGGCTCCATCCCAGGCTGAATACAGGGAGCCAAATTCAACTCTAGAGACAGATGCTCACAACCATATCCAGTGAAAAGAAGTTCAAAAGACTTGCATCTCAATGCTCCATCCACCTTCTTGATGATTTTGACACCCACCCCTTATGAAAACCATTAGATTCCAGCAACTTCTCCGTCAGAACCAACTTAGCCTTGTATGCATGAGGTTAGGGATATTTTTATTTTCTGTCTTAACTATGGATCAGTAAAGAGGAAGGCCTCTTCAGTGAAAATGTAGAAGATTGGCTCTTTTACATCCCAGCCTCCTAAACTTTTAATCACTCTGCAAATCAACCATTGCAAGCCTTCTTCTTAAGTCAGAACTTTGCCTAACCTCTCCGTGACATACCGGTGAAGTGGAATATGCATCGTTCAAAGCCTTAGATTAATTAATTTTGAAGAAGGACTATGTGGGGCTTCCACCACTGCATAACAACACACTGCACTAAAAGAAAGCAATTCAAAGAATATTAGGGTGCATGTGCTTTCAAGGTAATGTGGATAATCAATCCCCTCTGCTTGAAAAACTGTTATTGAATTAGAGCTTTTTGTATTCAGGATAGGATTAGGACATCTGTTTCCTATTGCTCTTAAACAATGTCATCCATAGATATCCATAGATACTTCATATACTGGTCACAGGAGTAAAATAGGCAGATGGATAAGACCTGGAGTAGACTAATTGTCGTTGGGATACATACTATTACACAAAGCAGGGACGGGATCTACTGTACATAGTAGCTGCAGGGGCCAGGTCCAGGATACAAAATGGTCCAGCCAATTCCTACATCAGGCATTGTGGACTTTCCTGCATGTTTATTTTTTAACTGAGTGATTCCACAAACAAACAAAGATATTAAGCCTATTTCAGAACTTGAATTATCACTTGATTGAGTAGGGTGGCTATAGAAATTAAATAAAAATGAGTAAAATTTTATGTCAATTAACTCTGTTGTAAGGGAGCAGAAATAAACGCTTCTTATTACAGTTAAAGAGGACGTGGTGGCTCAGTGGGTTAGGATGCTGAGCTTGTCAATCAGAAGGTCGGCAGTTTGGCGGGTCGAATCCCGAGTGCCACGTAACAGAGTGAGCGCCTGTTACTCGTCCCAGCTTCTGCCAACCTAGCAGTTCGAAAGCATGTAAAAATGCAAGTAGAAAAACAGGGACCACTCCGGTGGGAAGGTAACAGCCTTCCGTGTGCCTTTGGTGTCTAGTCATGCCGGCCACATGACCACGGAGACGTCCTCGGACAAGCGCTGGCTCTTCGGCTTTGAAACGGAGATGAGCACCGGCCCCTAGAGTCGGAAACTACTAGCACGCATGTGCGGGGGAAACTTTACCTTTACCTTTATTACAGTTAAGAAAAAAACCCTCAATATATATTTATTTTCCAGGGCTTTATAAAGCCTCTTTTTTAGTGTTATGTTGTCTGTCTGTTTTTCTCTCTGTGTCTCTCTCTGTCCTGTCTGTTTGTCTGTCTATGATCTATCTATCTATGACCTATCACCTATCAGTCATTTATCTCTACAAATCTTGTTTTATGGAGATTTTGATTGTATCTTTGTAAGCCCATCCAAAGTTCTGGAGTTTGCAAACAGCAGCTGAATAAAGTAAAGAAATGAATAAATGAGCGTATTACTGCACATTTGTGAGAAGACATTCATTGAAAGTCTTTATTCATCACAATGACACTCTTCAAAAATGTTTATCAGATCTTTCTAATTATGCACAGCCTAGATAAAGCCATCTTTAAACCTTGACAGTGGGACACAGTGTGAGCTGTGCTATATTCAGCAGAACGGAGATGCATATGCATTTTGAAGCAAACTCTCTCCCAATTGTCTTATTCAAATACATATCAAACTAGCTTCAGTGTCATGCTTCTCATGATAATTGGAGGATTCTGGAGTGAATGATCTGTTTCGCTAGTGTAAAAATGTCATCTAGTTGACTCAGTCATGACTGAGCCACCACTGGGAGGAAAGTATTTGTAAGAAGCATATTTTTCCCTGTCTTCTGGATTCTTCAAAATCAGATGGAACAGGGGATTTAGCAAGCACCAAGGAAGATGTCTCACAGCTCATTAGTACCTCCATATTGTGTACTCTGCAGGTTGTCCTTGAAAAACCTTTTGTGAATAACTAAATGCCTCACTCTTAGACATTCATTGCTTTTCCAAATCTGACACCATCCACATGAATTGGACTACCTTACTCATATCCTCAAAAAGCTGATCATGCAGATGTCAGGATGATGGGAGAGCACAACATATTCTAGAGACCCAGTTTACAAAGGACATTCTATTTTGATCAAAGGTGGCTTCATCCCAACAGTGAAGATTTCTAACTGTCATTCAATGACTACTTCTGTCATTACAAAATCAGCGATGCTATTGGCTGAGGTTGCTTTCAAATTGTGGTGTTGGAGAAGACTCTTGACAGTCCCTTGTACTGCAAGGAGATCAAAACAGTCAATCTTAAAAGAAGTCAACCCTGACTGTCCTTTGGAAGGACACATACTGAAGATGAAGCTCAAATATTTTGGCCCCCTAATGAGAAGAGAAGAGTCCTTGGAAATGACTCTGATGTTGGGAAAGATGGAAAGCAAAAGGAGAAGGGGACGGCAAAGCATGAGAGGGTTAGATAGTTCCATTGACGCAATTAACATGAATTTGGGCAAACTTCTGGAGACAATGGAGGAAGGATGGGTGCTGTGGTCCATGGGGTCGGGAAGAGTCAGACATAACTTAGCAACCAAACAATAATATTGACGGGTTGTTTCTTAGTGACTTTGGAATTTTTGAACGGGATCTGCAAGTAAGAGTTTGAGTTATTGGTCCTGGAGGAGAAGTCTAGAGTGGCATCTATGGAAACAATTCCTTCCCTCTCCATGTGACATGGACACAATCCTCATTACCCTCACCCCACAACTTTGATCCAACACACAAACACACAAAAAAAATACCGTCATGCACCATGTGACATGCACACAATCCTCATTACCCTTACCCCACAACTTTGATCCAACACACAAACACACACACAAAATACCATCATGCACCATGTGACATGCACACAATCCTCATTACCCTCACCCCACAACGTTGATCCAACACACAAACACACACATGAAATACTACCAAGCACCACCTGGTTTGGCACTTCATGGCTCTTTTCCCCCTTAAGGTAGGGCCCCCCAACTCTTCGACTGTGGACCAGCACTGATCTGCAGCCCGTTAGAACTGGGCCATGCAAGCAAGCGCGGCTTCATCTGTGCATGCGCGGGATCTAGGTAGCGCAAGAAACCATGGTCCGTGAAAAAACTGTTTTCCCCAGAACCGGTTCCTGGTGCCCAAGAGGGGGAAAAAATGGAGGAATGAATGAAGGATGCAGAACCCACTCTGCTGCACGCAGCGTGTCCGATTTCTGTCTTTCCTGAACACAATTAAAATATAAATATGAACTATAAAGAAAGGGGAGTTATTTTTGTATTAGCCACTCTCCTATGTCAAAAAAAAAAAGAGAAGAAAAGAAAAGAAAAAGCTTTATGCAGCTGCCAGGGATGAATGCGACATGTGCAGTGATCACAATGCAAACCTTTCAGTGTCGTGCCTTTTTTGAAATAGCTGTCTGTGCAGCTGGATCTTCTCTCATTTATAACCATTGGAAGTTGGTGTTCATGGCTAAGGGAAGCCTGATTCATTCTGACTCATTTCTCCAGCTTTCCATTGCCTTGTTTTGTTGTTTTTAAAATTTATGCCTGTGAAGGGTACTGCAGTGTCGGAGGCCTCTAAGGGAAAGAGGCATGTCTGCTCTTGGTGGAAGTTGCAAGCTCTGCCTGTTGAATTCGAAGCTTTAATGAAGCCTATTTCAACTGTACCTTCAAAGCAACTCCTGAGAAGCGTCATTTTGAGGGTGTTTCTGTCTTCCTTCCCCCCTTTCTCATGGGTAGGAGATCCATGTAGATCTGTGAGGATGAGGCTTCTTCTGCTGGGTTCCTTCCCCTCCAGAAGTATCTCCTTGGCCAATTATACTTGGACAGAAATGGACAGAATTGTACATACCAGGCCAATAGAAGCACATGGTATTGTGGCTCCACTGGTTAATTCAATGCAATTTATTGCAGTCGTAGACAATAAACCCGTCGTACAGATAATAAACCAAACAAAAGTTAAGGCAGACTTGAAATACATGTGTAAAACAGTCTAATTAACATCTGTGAGTGGGATCCAGGATGCAGCCTATCTTGAATTATGATGTGATAATTATTTAATGCAAATTAATGTTAATTAAATTATATTAAATATGGGAAAGAAAAGGAGTCAACTGCAGATTTTACTCTGCTAGTCAAGCTAACTCAAAGGGGCAGCACTTAGCTCCTTTTCGAGGTCATAAGCCAGTGCTGTCTGAAGACGTTTCTGTGGTCATGCGGCCAGCATGACGTTGTGGAGTGCTGTTACCTTCTCACCAAAGTGGCACTTCTTTCTCTACTTGCATTTTCATGCTTTTGAACTGCTAGGTGAGAAGGAGCTAGGCAAAGACGGGCACTCACTCTCTCATGTGACGATCAATCTTGAACCAAGGCTGTTGGCTTTCAAGCTGACAAGCCCAGTGTCTTAAGCACTGAGCCTTTGTGCCACCACTGATCCCTTCCCTTCCCTTCCCTTCCCTTCCCTTCCCTTCCCTTCACTTCACTTCACTTCACTTCACCACTTCATCTTCCTAATTCCCTTCCCTTCCCTTCCCTTCCCTTCCCTTCACCACTTCATCTTCCTAATTCCCTTCCCTTCCCTTCACTTCACCACTTCATCTTCCCAATTCCCTTCCCTTCCCTTCCCTTCCCTTCCCTTCCCTTCCCTTCCCTTCTCTTCTCTTCTCTTCACCACTTCATCTTCCTAATTCCCTTCCCTTCCCTTCCCTTCACTTCCCTTCACTTCACTTCACTTCACCACTTCATCTTCCTAATTCCCTTCCCTTCCCTTCCCTTCACCACTTCATCTTCCTAATTCCCTTCCCTTCCCTTCCCTTCCCTTCCCTTCCCTTCCCTTCACTTCACTTCACTTCACTTCTCTTCTCTTCACCACTTCATCTTCCTAATTCCCTTCCCTTCCCTTCACTTCACTTCTCTTCACTTCACCACTTCATCTTCCTAATTCCCTTCCCTTCCCTTCCCTTCCCTTCACTTCACTTCACTTCTCTTCACTTCACCACTTCATCTTCCTAATTCCCTTCCCTTCCCTTCCTTTCCCTTCCCTTCCCTTCCCTTCACTTCACCACTTCATCTTCCTAATTCCCTTCCCTTCCCTTCCCTTCCCTTCACTTCACTTCACTTCTCTTCACTTCTCTTTCTTCACCACTTCATCTTCCTAATTCATACCTCGAGACCTCTTCTTCCCTTCCCTTCCTTCCTTCACTTCACTTCACTTCATCTTCCTACTTCCCTTCCACTTCCCTCTTCCCTTCTCCCTTCCCTTCCCCTTCACTTCACTTCTCTTCACTTCTCTTCTCTTCACCACGTTCATCTTCCTAATTCTTCACTTCACTTCTCTTCACTTCACCACTTCATCTTCCTAATTCCCTTCCCTTCCCTTCCCTTCCCTTCACTTCACTTCACTTCTCTTCACTTCACCACTTCATCTTCCTAATTCCCTTCCCTTCCCTTCCCTTCCCTTCCTTTCCCTTCCCTTCCCTTCCCTTCACTTCACCACTTCATCTTCCTAATTCCCTTCCCTTCCCTACCATTTCCTAATTTCCTTTCCATCCTCCCACTTTCCCCCCTTCCTTTCCTGTAGTTCTTATCCCACAGTACTTTTCCTTAATCCCCCTGAAAGCACATTAGCAGAGTTTCTGCACTACTGTCTGTTTGCTCTACAGCTCTCTACTGTTGCATGTCAAAGTTCATTTGTTAGAGGAAAGAGCCACCCCCCCACCCCACCCCCAATGTTTTCTCTCACCTTTCCTTTTTACAGTTTGCTTGAGAACGTTTTCTAATGCTCAGATTGAATTCATTTTAACTCCCACACAGAGCGGTATAGGATCAGTAAAACAACCGGTATACGTCAGAAGGAACAATTGGGAGCTTTTGCTGTGGAGATATATTGCAGTTTTCCGTACCGCTTGCCATCTGCTTGGCTGATTCCTGCGTCACATGGAAAGATGATCTGGCTGCCGAAGCGACTGGAATTTCTAGTGGAGAAAATTATGAATTAAATCAAGCTAATGTCGTGCCATAATGTCCGTTGCAATTTCAAAGTGGTCTTTCTGCTTTCCATATTATTTCAGGAGGCTTAAGTAGTTCTTTTAAATTTCTTTGTTTTTAAAGAAAGAATGTAAATGTTATCAGAACAGATGGGGGGGGATTCATGTCAGTTGAGATTGGCTTCTGCTCCACGTTTTCCCATCCCTGGGTTAAAGACCAAAGCTGGTCAGTTGAACCTTCTGATTCTTAAGCTTCAGAGAACTGTTGTATAAATGAAAAACAAAAGACAGACTTTTTCAGGCTTAAAACAGGCAGCAGATTTTCTACATGTTATCATACGCAGAATCTCTTCATATCTAAGGCTTCCTGGTTCTTTGCAACAAACCCATTTCTCTAACCTTGGGTCCACTTAGGACTCTGTGTGTGTGTGTGTGTGAGAGAGAGAGAGAGAGAGAGAGAGAGAGGAGAGGGAGAGGGAGAGGAGAGAGAGAGAGAGAGAGAGAGAGAGAGAGAGAGAGAGAGAGAGAGAGAGAGAGAGAGAGAGAGAGAGAGAGAGAGAGAGAGAGAGAGAGAGAGAGAGAGAGAGAGAGATTCCTAGCTGTGCCTAGTATGAAGTGTGGACACTTGACCACCCACACTCCTTAAAGAAACCGCATGCCCTGATGTTTTTCTGGCACACATCAAAACATGAAATTTATTTTATTTCTGATAAAGAAAATAAATATATAACCATACACATATACATATGCACACACACACTCTCTCTCTCTGTGTATCTCTCTCTCTCTCTCTCTCTCTCTCTCTCTCTCTCTCTCTCTCTCTATCTATCTATCTATCTATCTATCTATCTTCATATACACATACACATGCATAGTGGTGAGATTCAAATATGTGAACCACCGATTCTCTGTGTGAATGCCACTTCCAGAAGTCCATTCCAGGTCGGGCAACAAAAAATTAGCTGCCGGTTCTGCTGAAGTGTTGTGACCTGGCTAAATCCCACCACTGCACACACACACACACACACGTATATTAATCACAGTCCATTTTGAATATATAGTGGAAAAAAAGAGTCTTGAGAGTTAACAAGGTCGATACTATATGGCAGAAAGCTGTGACAGAATCTCGTTGTTCTGCTTCGGATAGCACGTAGCCTCCTCCCAGAAGGTAACAAGGAAAACTGGTCAAGGAGAGGATGTGTAGTGTCCATGAGAATACTCCACACCCTGACAAGACATTGCTTATATGTCCTGTCCTGGATAGGAGGAAATGAACTGCCAATTATCTTTTCTGCTGTCCTCACCCACTCTCTGCACAGCCTTCCTATTCGAAAGAATTAATACTTCCAAACCACACAGTAATACAAAAGGACATTTGATTTACCAAATCAGGCAAGACCTGGTAAATTAGAATGAAGAAGGGGCATGTAGGAGAGATTAGCTTGAAGGTGTGTTTTTCACACATCTCTCCCACATACCACTTCATTCTAATTTACCAAGTCTTGCCTGCCTGCCTGCCTGCCTGCCTGCCTGCCACCAATTTTCAAAGTCCCTTACCTTGTTACTATAAATGTTTGTTGTTTGTACTGCTCGCTCAACTTCCCTCCCCAGATGAATAAACAGTGACTGAAGCAAAGACGAGGAGCAATTTTTCTACCACTTTTCCTGGAGTTGTACAAGCAGGATATAAGATGGAAGAAGACATCTGTCAAAGAACTTGGGCGTATTTTGTATTGAGCAAGAAAACCGGACTAAATCGTCTCCAATGTACCTTTCCAGTTTCTTTTTGTGGAATTCCAACTGGACCGTGCCCGCTTTATCCCATGTTCCTCGGAAACGACAATCATTTGGTTCTATGAGCAGCCAGGTAGAAACTGCTATATTAAAAGAATGAGGACACTGAAAGACCCTTACCCAGTGATACCTCCCAAATGGTAGGACCAAAAGAAGAAGGGAAAACTCCCGGCCTTAATTAGGTTACTCCTTCCTTGCTAGAAGGAACCTGAGGCTTCAACTGCCGTTGTTCTGAGTTTGTAAAGGAGAGGACATGCCTTGTCTTCTGCTGGTACTAACTGGTAGACCCTTCATTCCAGAAAGAACATGATAGTAAAAAGAATGACCAAGCCTCTTCTATTGGTCAAAGGAAAAAAACTCCAATTCCTAGACTGAAAACAATGTTTTAAATATCAATGACAAAACTCACCTCCCCAAAGGAAGGAAGGAAGAAAGAAGGAAGAAGAAAGGAGAAAGAAAGTGAGAGGAAGGAAGGAAGGAAGGAAGGAAGGAAGGAAGGAAGGAAGGAAGGAAGGAAGCAAGGAAGGAAGCAAGGAAGGAAGAAAGGAAGGAAGGAAGGAAGGAAGGAAGGAAGGAAGCAAGGAAGGAAGGAAGCAAGGAAGGAAGCAAGGAAGGAAGGAAGCAAGGAAGGAAGCAAGGAAGGAAGGAAGGAAGCAAGGAAGGAAGGAAGCAAGGAAGCAAGGAAGGAAGGAAGCAAGGAAGGAAGGAAGGAAGGGGAAGGGAAAGAAGTCTCTACAATAATGCATATAAAAAGATATTATTTCTAAGTGGAAAATAATTTAGTTGCTGAAATCCTTCTGACCTCATCACTTCCATCTCAATAAATTTTGCAAAAGAGACTTTGTGGGAATTCTGCCTGAAAAAGTAGCATCTGCCAAAAATGCTTTCAAATTACCTCCTCATTCATTTCCCCCTTTGGATCAATTACATTAGACGTTGAGCCTGCAGGCAGAGATTGTATTACTTTTCAATCTTTTTAAGAATTTAGGAACAAGGTGAGACGCTCGAGCAACAGCTGAAATTTATCCAGGAAAAGAATAAGTAAAGAAGTAGTTTTTGTTATATTCTTCAGCAGGAGCACTTTGCAAATATCTTGAGTAAGGCAGGTTAGATAGCATGGACAGACTTGATTTATCCTGAGAAAGCAGGAGCTTGGGAAGCTTTCCCTATTATAAATTAGGCTACACAATCATACAGAACTCTTTGGGACATATTAAATAACTACACACCATGTAGACTTTCAATAATGGCTCCTAGATTATAGAATTCATGCTGAACTGATGCTAAATTAAATCCTTTGGAGGATCAGGGTTAAAAACTTACTTTGGAAGGCATTTGGAATCAGTGTTATTGACATACATGACAAGAATCCAACAAATTGGTCTTAACAACATGTCATTCATGACTGTTAGGGCAGCTAGTACGATCCCAATTAGGTGAAAGTATTTTATTGGCTAAAACATTTCTTTGTTGACTTTCTTTTATTGAAAAAAAAAATACCCTAAATTTCACCACATCGTGGAATCTGCTTAGATTTGCATACTCTTGCATGGAGTCCATGAAATTTGAGCGTCTTGCTTACAGGATGGCCCAGGCCTTGGAGAAAGAGACCCTTGAAATTTTGCAAAAGATTGTGATTGTGCAATATTTTTTGTAATTTACTGGAGAAAAAAAAGTCCCAGGCCATCATGTCCGATTGCATTCTCAAAGAATGCAATATTGCAAGGATGATAAATAAATCCTTATCAGTTACCAGGCATGCAAATTTAATAAATAAATGAATAGTTTCTCAATCAGCAGCATGCAAAAATAGTTAAATCAGACATGAATCGATAAACTTGAAGAGTATTTAAAAATTGCTACTATAACTCGCTCAGACATTTCTGTAGAATAGGGGGAATCAAAATAAATGGGTGCAGCTTCCTTGTTATTGGATCTTCCCCCAAAGTTAACCCTTTTTGTTAGTTTATAATATAACATATAAAAATACAAAAGCAAATAATAGGAAAAAGGGAGGAAGGAAAAAGGGAAGAGAAAATTGTAGAGAAGAAGGGAAAAAGAAAAAAAAAGGCATTGACTTCTGATTGGTGCAGTAGAATAAGAAGTAACATCGAACCTCAACTTTTTACTTTTACATAATAGTGTAAACTAGCCATTTCTATAACAACAATCTATCTAATCAGCAAAACCCAGAATCAAAGTTTCATATATTTTTTCCCCACCTCAAGCAGAAAGTCCAGAAGCGGATTCCAAGTAGAAACAAAAGTAATTGTGTTTTTTCCCCTTTTATCAGAGCAGTCAATTTAGCCATCTCTGCCAACTCCATCAGTTTTTGCAACCATCATCCATTGTGGGGATTGAAGCCTCCTTCCATTTTGTGCATAAAGTAATCGTTCTACACAAAACATCATAACATCAAAAATCCAATCCCCCCCCAAGTCTTTTTCCATTAAACCCAAAAAGAAAAGTTTCTGGTTTTATTTTTATATTCACTTTAAGAATCTTCTGCATTAGAATATGAGTCCTACTCCAATATTTCTTGCCTTTATCACATGTCCACCATAAATGATAAAAAGTCCCTTCTTTACATTTGCATTTCCAACGTTCATTTGAAATGCCTTTATACATCCTTCATAACTTACTGTATCTGGTGTTAAATACCAACAATACATCATCTGATAAAAGATTTCTTTTAAATTGTAATTTAATGTAAATTTTAAATCTGTCTTCCACATATTCTCCCATTGTTCAAGCTTTACATTCCTTGCCCACTGAATCATGCAATGCTTTATATATTCACTTTCCAAATTCAACCTTGTTATTGGGTCTTTTTTTGGGGGGGGAAAGCCACACTTATTCTGGCTTCTGGAAGGATTTTGCAATCTTTATTTTTACTATCAGAATAACTGGGTGCAGCTTCCTTGTGTCAGCATGAGGGTTTGGGTGTTCATGGGGGAAAAAAATTATTCTCCTGGCTTCTGGAAGGATTTTACACATAGTATCCACTGCTGAAAACTAAGATCCTCTTTACCGTTGGAACTAAGGCAAGACATTCAGCGAACAAAGAGGCAAATTAAATAATTTCATCTTTTTTCCTATAATTGCAACCTGATGACATTTTTAAAAAATAATCATCTTACAGGCCCCAATAATATCAGACTTTCTTTCCTTTCCAATAAAAGAAACGACGGCTTACAAATCTAAGCATATATCATGTTTTAAAGTCACCATAGGCACCCAATTATTCTGCTCCACATCCTGGCTATTACTTCAAATGCATTTCTGAAGGAAACATTTTTTCAATTTGTGCAAAATGAACTCAATTTATTGGGGCTATCAGCCCTGTGACAGCCCTGTGAAAGGCCGCTGTTCCAGAGGGGAATATACAACGACAACAGCATGAAGAAATTCAGCAAGGCAGTTTCTGAGGTGCACAACTCCGGTGGCATTTTAATTTTATTTCTTAAAAATCAGATAGATAAATATATTCCCAGCATAAAAACAAAAGTGTGCTTTGAAATATATTGATTTTTAAAAGAATTAGCCGCTGGTGGAAGGCTAAGTTAAGTCTCTGAAGAGATTGAGAAAAATTGATAGAGAAAAGATTATGCCACTTTTGTCTCCTATATCTGTGGAAAGGTCGGTGTATCTGTGGATGATGAACTTTGGACCTTTGAACCATCCTACAGTGCAACTCTAGCAGCCCCACCCAACAGAGATAATAGCACCATCAATGGTAGTGTTTCTCAAACCTAGCCATTTTTCAGAAATGTGGACTTCAACTCCCAGAATTCCCCAGCCAATATGTTGACTGGGGAAGTCTGGGAGTTGAAGTTCATATGTCTTAAAGTTGCCAAGTTTGAGAAACACTGTTTGCTCTACTGTAGCGCAGGGGTCCCCAAATCCCAGGCCATGGCCCAGCCATGAGCTGTTCAGAACTGGGCTGCCCGAAGTGGCAGGCAAGCACATGTGTGTGTGCGCATTCCCCCGTTGCATGAGCAGTGGATGGGTACGTGCACACCTGCTTCATTTGCACAAGCAGGGCTCACGCGTGCCTGCTGCTCGTGCAAATGGAGCTGCATGCACAGACTCACTTGCCCACCGCTCACACAGAACCATCCACTCTTCCCTCACCCCCCAGCACCTGTCCACAAAGCCAGAAAGGTTGGGGAATTCTGCTCCAGGGCCTCACATCTCTTTCCCCCTGCATTATGGGGTAAACTCATCATTCAAGTATTTAGAATGTTATATTCACACTTACCTGACTAAGTAGAAGCTGTAAAAGATTTTGCCTTTTATCTGTGTTTCTTCCTTTTGTACTTAAAAAAATGGCAAAATGGATCTCTTTTTTGCAAGCCTTTGACTGTTATTATTTTCATGATTGACTTTAATTTGGTACCTTATTTTAACAGCACTGATTTCATTTTTGAAAGGCACCTTGAGTGTTGGTAGAAACAAAATCTAAGTTATATATACAGAGGAAGGAAGGAAGGAAGGAAGGAAGGAAGGAAGGAAGGAAGGAAGGAAGGAAGGAAGGAAGGAAGGAAGGAAGGAAGGAAACCCTTTGTTCATTCCATCCATCCATCCATCCATCCATCCATCCATCCATCCATCCATCTTTTAGGGCAAAATTACATCCTACCTTACCTAATCAATGCTATATCAGCTAATTTTCCTTCAGCATTTCATTCCTTATAGCAATTGTCTGAAACAGGGGTGTCCAAACTTGGCAACTTTAAGACTTGTGGACTTTAACTTTTAGAATTCCTCTTCAGCATCAAGACAAGGTGCTGACTCTCCCAAAAGAGTTGACTTGACACAGAGATAAAATCAGCTGGAGAGCAACCTTAGTCTGCCAAGGCTAGGTCCCAGAACCATGGACAGCAACATTTCAACTGAAGCAATTGAAATTCAACCAGCCTTGGCATGCGGCAACTGACAAAAACTTACAATGTAATGGGGAGAAAATAGGCCACTCTCTTAGTAATATATCTCTTCAATTAAATGGCCAATATCTCTCCATGCCCCCATTGCTTCTTCCAGGCAACTGGGTTTTAAATTGGGTTTGCATGGATCAGAAGCGTGAAGTCCATGCTTAACAACTGCAAACAGGACTGCCAGAACTGCCCTCCCTAAACAGCACATTCATGTGATGTTTCTCTTAATGACCACTTCACATAGCAACAGAAATTCCAATTGGGGTCATAACTTGAGGACTACCTGTACAGCATTCTCTGGAACAGCTTCCTTAAGGAAAAAACAAAACTTCAGTGCTTATTTTATTTATTTTTCTCTCCCACCTGCCTCACTAGGAAGAATTCTTTTTGGGGGGCGGGGGGAAATATGTGGCACTTGTTGATCCAAGTATGATAAATTCACCTCATATATTATTTATGCATGCAAAATACCCTCCAAACAAAATGATGTGCCATTTAATTTATTTCTTCACATTCACTTGATGTGTTATTACTCATAGTGATGTAACCCACTGATATTCCTTTCCTAGTTGAAAGAAAAAGATATCATATTTGTGCCTTCAAAATAACAGCATTATAGAGAATTAGAATGCAAAGATGCTTCTGAGAGAGAAAGAGAATGAAGGGGAGAGAGCAGAAGAAATGAGATTCTGGAAGAAGTTACTTTAAAGCTTATTTTGAAACCAGACCCTTCAAGCAAATCTGGAAAAGTGAGGATGGCACCTAGCTTTGGCTCCAAGGCTCTTGAAATGAAGCTGGTGCTGAAACAGACACACAGTGAAAAGAGGCTACTGGGTTTCCCATAACATATCATAAAGAACTGCTGTTCCAACTGGACAGTTCTAGGTCTGAAGGTTGTATTTTGTCAAGAGTTGGAGATGGAGGCTGTACAATCCCATTGAAAGAGTTTCTGAGTCCAGGAGTCACATTCTGAAAGTCACTGCAGGAATTCATATGTAAGCATTCCCAATACATGGCTGTTCTACTCCTTCCTATTCTGCTTCGGGTTTTAAACATACACTCACTCAAACACAGTTGCTATGAAAGTTAGCAGTTTGCCCAAGACTGAGAAGGTAACAACAGACAAGATGCATAAACCAAAACAGAGGTTCTGAGAGAAGTTTGCCTGAAAGTTTTTGCTTTTGACAGCAGCATGCAGAATAGTCAAAATCCAATCCAAGATTCCGAGAGCCAGGTCAGTTTTGTCAGACAGTCCAGTGATCCACAAGTACACCAGATGGAATGCACACAAATTTCAAGCAAAAGCTGGAGATCAGACAGTTGGTTCCAATAAGGGCTTATGGGTCAGGGCATTTGTTGACAGTTATGAATTCAACTGAAATCAAACTTAAAAACATCATTTCATGTCTTGATCTCCAGGATGATAGGAAAAAGCTTATGATTTTCTTCTGTGCATCAACAGGTCAGATGGTTGAAGAATGGAACCAGACCCCTTCTTTGTCTTCTATTTGTAAGAGTAAATATACACAATTACTTCAATCTCTCTTTCTCCAGTTATACATGGCCTGTTTCACAAAACTCTTGTTAAACTTGCTACTTAGAACCAGACACATAAACATGGAGAAAACATCACTTGTACATTTTCCAAATGCAATGCCCACATTTATTAAAAAATAAGTCATATTTATCTTTAATAAATATGATTAAATGTAAGTCCCAGCATCATTGTTGTTCCACACTTGAATTCCATGCTGTTAGTGCAGGTATGTTCAGGTATGTATCCTGGTTCCTAAAATAATTTGCAGTGTTATCAACATGCTCAGAAAAGTTTTGGTTTTTTTTAAAGACACAAAGAAAGTAATATTTTGTAATTTGGGAAGAGGTGCAGTTTACATGTTGCTGGAATCACGGCATTAAATACAAGCTTTATTTGGATGTAATATGATTGGGGTTATATGAGGACAGCCACATACACTCAGTGTGAGAGAAAGTAAATTCTAAAGAAGGGAAAAAATAGGAGTTCTTCTGGTGGGGAGAATCAGTTTGTTTTTGTCTGCAAGCTATTTATCCAGGGTACAACGATGGTTCAAACCAACATTTCAATTTCTGAAAAATAGCTTTAAAAATATAGCTGGAAAATTCAAGATTATGTAACAACAAAAGTGGAGAAATTTAGTTATTTGGGCATTTTATTTAATCGTGCTCTATCTTGACAACATCTTTGCAAGGTAAAACTTCTGAAAGCAAAATTCCTACGATGGCTTGCTTCAACATTTTTCTTCCAAAGGAGGAGGATGTGTTCCAGACGAGTATTTGATTATAACAATAGAAGAATCTAAGTTGTTGATCGTTTAACATCAGTGACAATTGCATAGACCTTGGATACCCAGTAAGATGCTTTGCATCTAGCAAGAGAATCTGGCAAGTTTTTTTTATCTTCATTAGGCCAGCCGTAACATTTTTACAATAAAGGGATTATTAAAGCAATTAGTGCAGGTTCGAGTCCCACCAGGCTCAAGGTTGACTCAACCTTCCATCCTTCCGAGTAGGTAAAATGAGGATCCAGATTGTTGGGGGCAATAAGCTGACTTTGTAATAATGCTGCTTGGGGGGGGGGCGAAAGCCCTAATAAGCAGGCATATACATAGAATGAAGGCTATTGCTAAGCACATTGATTTGTGCTTAGATTGTAAGCCGCCCTGAGTCTTCGGAGAAGGGCGGTATATAAATGGGATTTTAAAAAAAAGTTGAACCTTATTATACAGAAAAAGCAACGAAGAAGAACACAAGTGTCAATTTAATAACCTCATCAGACAAGGACATATATTATCATGTGGTGGGATGTTATTATTATACTAGAAGGTAAGGAATTAAATCTTGCTAGGCATGAGGCACTTTAGTATAAAATGTTCAAGAGGATGATTAGACAATTAAGTTGTGAATGCTCCAACACTGGAAGTTTTTAAGAAGAGACTGGACAGCCATTTGTCTGAAATGGTATAGGGCTTCCTTCCTGAGCAGGGGGTTGGACTAGAAGACCTCCAAGGTCCCTTCCAACTTTATTATTATTATTATTATTATTATTATTATTATTATTATTATTATTATTATTATTATTATTATTATTATATTATTATTATTCACAGTCAGCCAGATGTTCAGACTGGATGTGGCCTTTTTGTCTACCTATCAAGTCCTTACCAAGGACCTGGGATAGGCAGATGTGGATGTTTGAATTGATGGTATTACAGATCTTGTTGCAGGATGGAAGCTGTTCCTAGTAAGGCTGCCTCTTGCAATTGACTGGTGGTGAATTTGTCAATGCCAATGGTGTTCAAGTGGTGCTCCGGTTGTTTTGGGATTGCACCCAAGGCGCCTATTACTATTGGTACTAACCCTTGCTTGCCTTTGCCACAGTCTTTCTATTTCTATTTGTAGCTCTTTGTATTTTGTT